>NC_141048.1:34048859-34496359 GCF_041138505.1 Cibotium barometz | reverse complement strand
GAGACTCCACTTGCATAACAAAGAAAGAGATGCCCATATTGCTTGGGTTGTACTCATATAACTTGGGAGAGAGAGGGGGGAGAGAGAGGGGGGGAGCGAGAGAGAGAGAGAGAGAGAGAGAGAGAGAGAGAGAACCTCAAACGCAGCGATGGAGGGGAGCAAATTCAGAGAGGGAGGCAAGGCATATACAAATGGAGGGTGGGTGCGTGGTTAATCTGCGTGGGCGTCATGCGGCACGAACACCTGCATGGTTAATGTTGGCGGCCTAACAACACAGGAGAAGCAAGCACGAAAAAGCAAGGTTGCATGGTTAATGTCAAAAAACGGGAAGACGGTGCACCACCACGTGGAGGCATGGACACGCCGGGTTGCACAGTAGAATCTCCAAAAAATCCTGCCACGTGGAGGGGGCATTAACCAAGTTAGATAATAGTAGATTAGAAAGCAAATTGCTCACCCCTCCCCATGCACGTACATATATAGTAGGTTAGATTGAGGATGGAGAAGTGGAGGTTGAGCTACTTCAAAACAACAAAGCATTGGGCCTCATCGCTCAAAATCTTGATGATGATGTGATTAGTCACATTGCTGACATCAAGGATGCCAAGTTGGCATGGCAGGAACTAAACATGTGTCATTTTGGAAGCTTCGGCTTAGAGCTACAGTTATGGGTTTGCTAGCTTGTCATTCAAATCTTCAATCTGTTGTCACACTAGAGAGCTCCATTGCCATGTGTTTAGGAGGAGGAAGAGCTTGAATTGCCTAAATGAAAGTAAGAAGAATATTTCCTACACTATGGATCAATCTCACAAGAGGTTAAAGAAGAGGGGAAGATCATACAAGAGGGATCCTATAGCTAAACCTATCAAAGCAAGCAACCATCTAGCTATGTGAGGATTCAAAAGAATACATGCAAGGATTGAAAACAATCCATGGAAGGATTTAAAAGAATACATGTGCAGAGATTTAAAATAAAACATGCAAGAGAGTTGAGAACACATGAAACAGAGTTGAGAGAAGGTAAGAGAGCTCACAAGTGTTCTATTGTAATGGGAATGATTATCCTTGTATTACTTACATGTCAAAATATCTTATATACAAGTGCCTAATGTTCACTTAGACTAATCATCGTCGATTCTTTATGTTTAGACCAATCACTCATCGAGTCTTTCTCTTTAGACCAACCATTCATCGATTCCTTCTCTTTGGGTCTGGATCTTATGTGGAGATACTTGGTTGTAGCAATGCAGTCCCAAATGGATTCTCCTTTCTCATGCTTGAGGGTAAGAATTTGACTATGAATGTATGTCTCCAGATCTCGTGCATGCCCTTTCCTACTTGGTTTAGGGATCTAAACTAGTGGCATGCAAGAAAAATACTATAAATGCATAGATCTTGATGGAATCATCCAGGCTCCCTTGTGAACACCACAAATTTTCTATAAGACTCTCAAGTAATGGGACCTTTACTTCCATTAAATTTTCCATATGCATGGAAATGCCCCTTCCTACATCCTATGCTAACTTATATTTTATATATGTGCGTGGTGGTGGAATGTTAGGGGATGGTTGCACATAGCCCTCTAATTTTGGGCTTGAAGTTTCAAGCCTTATAGGGTTGGGATATGTGGTTTCCAATGGCACTAGTCTTGCTTATAACCCTCTATTTTTGGGCTTCCAATTTCAAGCCTTATGGGGTTGTGATGTGTGGCTTCCATGGCACACTAGTCTTGCACATAATGGAGTTTCAAGCCTCGTGGGGGGTTGGTATGTAAGGTTTCCAATGACACTAGTCTATGTATAGCTCTTAAGGTTTCCAATGACACTAGTCTATGTATAGCTCTTTGTGAAAGCAAGTACATGATCCTTGAGGACTCATTAGTTTGTTGCCCTTGTGGAAGACTAATATTAGTGTATGTGGGTGAAATGTTCTACAGTGCCTAAAAGTGATCATTTGAGGTGTGATTATATTATAAAAATGGTTGTTACCCACACCAATGTGCTCTTTTATAGTACCCAACGATCAATGGTGGACCAGTGAGCTATGCTTTTTATTTTTTGAGATCTTTTATGTTAATTAGCCTAAACTTAGCACACCATAGGTGTTTAAGCAAAACCTAGCTAAAATTAAGATCTATAGACATTGTTACACATGCATATACAATCAAATCAAGCACATACACAAGATTAAAGCCTAAAATTAGAGATTTCTCTCCATGATGAATCCAAAACCTCTTCTTAAATGCTCTAAATCATGAAAAATTACTACTTTAAATCAACTCCAAACACAAAACAAAGCACCAAACATGAAAAAACAAGAATGAAATCACATTCAAGGCTCCAACACCAAAGTGTGACCTCCTAAGTCAACGTCGTGCGCAATATTCGGTGAAACCAATATAGCCTGATAGAGTGGATTCGAAGCTAAGTCCCTACATTACTCTTAATATATAGAATTAACAAATATGCCTAATTATAAGCTTACCTAGCCTTCCTAAAACATGTGTCATTTTTGGAGCTTCCCCTTAGAGCTCCAATTATGGGTTTGCTAGTTGTCATTCAAATCTTCAATCTATTGTCACACTAGAGAGCTCCATTGCCATGTGTTAAGGAGGAGGAAGAGCTTGAATTGCCTAAATGAAAGTAAGAAGAATATTTCCGACACTATGGATCAATCTCACAAGAGGTTAAAGAAGAGGGGAAGATCATACAAGAGGGATCCTATAGCTAAACCTATCAAAGCAAGCAACCATCTAGCTATGTGAGGATTCAAAAGAATACATGCAAGGATTCAAAACAATCCATGGAAGGATTTAAAAGAATACATGTGCAAAGATTTAAAAGAAAACATGCAAGAGAGCTGCGAAGACATGAAACAGAGTTGAGAGAAGGTAAGAAAGCTCACAAGTGTTGTATTGTAAAGGGAATGATTATCCTTGTATTACTTACATGTTAAAATATCTTATATACAAGTGCCTAATGTTCACTTAGACCAATCATTCGTCGATTCTTTATGTTTAGACCAATCATTCATCGAGTCTTTCTCTTTAGACCAACCATTCATTGATTCCTTCTCTTTGGGTCTGGATCTTATGTGGAGATACTTGGTTGTAGCAATGCAGTCCCAAATGGATTCTCCTTTCTCATGCTTGAGGGTAAGAATTTGACTATGAATGTATGTCTCAAGATCTCGTGCATGCCCTTTCCTACTTGGTTTAGGGATCTAAACTAGTGGCATGCAAGAAAAATACTAAATGCATAGATCTTGATGGAATCATCCAGGCTCCCTTGTGAACTCCACAAATTTTCTCTAAGACTCTCAAGTAATGGGATCTTTACTTCCATTAAATTTTCCATATGCATGGAAATGCCCCTTCCTACATCCTATGCTAACTTATATTTTATATATGTGCGTGGTGGTGGAATGTTAGGGGATGGTTGCACATAGCCCTCTAATTTTGGGCTTGAAGTTTCAAGCCTCATAGGGTTGGGATATGTGGTTTCCAATGGCACTAGTCTTGCTTATAACCCTCTATTTTTGGGCTTCCAATTTCAAGCCTTATGGGGTTGTTATGTGTGGCTTCAATGGCACACTAGTCTTGCACACAATGGAGTTTCAAGCCTCGTGGGGGGTTGGTATGTAAGGTTTCCCAATGACACTAGCCTATGTATAGCTCTTTGTGAAAGCAAGTACATGATCCTTGAGGACTCATTAGTTTGTTGCCCTTGTGAAAGACTAATATTAGTGTATGTGGGTGAAATGTTATACGGTGCCTAAAAGTGATCATTTGAGGTGTGATTATATTATAAAAATTGTTGTTACCCACTCCAATGGGCTCTCCTATAGTTCCCAACGATCAATGGTGGACCAATGAGCTACGCTTTTTACTTTTCAAGATTTTTTATGTTAATTAGCATAAACTTAGCACACCATAGATGTTTTAAGCAAAACCTAGCTAAAATCAAGATCTATAGACATTGTTACACATGCATATATAATCAAATCAAGCACATACACAAGATTAAAGCCTAAAATTAGAGCTTTCTCTCCATGATGAAGCCAAAACCTCTTCTTAAATGCTCTAAATCATGAAAAATTACTACTCTAAAGCAACTCCAAACACAAAACAAAGCACCAAACTTGAAAAAACAAGAATGAAATCACATTCAAGGCTCCAACACCAAAGTGTGACCTCCTAAGTCAACGCCATGCGCAATATTGGGTGAAACCAATATAGCCTGATAGAGTGGATTTGAAGCTAAGTCCCTACATTACTCTTAATATATAGAAATGACATATATGCTTAATTAGAAGCTTACCTAGCCTTCCTAAAACATGTGTCATTTTGGGAGCTTCGCCTTAGAGCTGCAGTTCTGGGTTTGCTAGCTTGTCATTCAAATCTTCAATCTATTATCACACTAGAGAGCTCCATTGCCATGTGTTAAGGAGGAGGAAGAGCTTGAATTGCCTATATAAAAGTAAGAAGAATATTTCCTACACTATGGATCAATCTCACAAGAGGTTAAAGAAGAGGGGAAGATCACAAGAGGGATCCTATAGCTAAACCTATCAAAGCAAGCAACCATCTAGCTATGTAAGGATTTAAAAGAATACATGCAAGGATTCAAAACAATCCATGGAAGGATTTAAAAGAATACATGTGCAAATATTTAAAATAAAACATGCAAGAGAGTTGAGAACACATGAAACAGAGTTGAGAGAAGGTAAGAGAGCTCACAAGTTTTCTATTGTAATCGGAATGATTACCCTTGTATTACTTACATGTCAAAATATCTTATGTACAAGTGCCTAATGTTCACTTAGATTAATCATTCGTCGATTCTTTATGTTTAGACCAATCCTTCATCGAGTCTTTCTCTTTAGACCAACCATTCATCGATTCCTTCTCTTTGGGTCTCGATCTTATGTGGAGATACTTGGTTGTAGCAATGTAGTCCCAAATGGATTCTCCTTTCTCATGCTTGAGGGTAAGAATTTGACTATGAATGTATGTCTCAAGATCTCGTGCATGCCCTTTCCTACTCGGTTTAGGGATCTAAACTAGTGGCATGCAAGAAAAATACTAAATGCATAGATCTTGATGAAATCATCTAGGCTCCCTTGTGAACTCCACAAATTTTCTCTAAGACTCTCAAGTAATGGGATCTTTACTTCCATTAAAATTTCCATACGCATGGAAATGCCCCTTCCTACATCCTATGCTATTTTATATTTTATATATGTGCGTGGTGGTGGAATGCTAGAGGATGGTTGCACATAGCCCTCTAATTTTGGGCTTGAAGTTTCAAGCCTCATAGGGATGGGATATGTGGTTTCCAATGGCACTAGTCTTGCTTATAACCCTCTGTTTTTGGGCTTCCAATTTCAAGCCTTATGGGGTTGTGATGTGTGGCTTCCATGGCACACTGGTCTTACACATAATGGAGTTTCAAGCCTCGTGGGGGCTTGGCATGTAAGGTTTCCAATGACACTAGTCTATGTATAGCTCTTTGTGAAAGCAAGTACATGATCCTTGAGGACTCATTAGCTTGTTGCCCTTGTTGAAGACTAATATTAGTGTATGTGGGTGAAATGTTCTACGGTGCCTAAAAGTGATCATTTGAGGTGTGATTATATTATAAAAATCGTTGTTACCCACTCCAATGGGCTCTTTTATAGTACCCAACGATGAATGGTGGACCAATGAGCTATGCTTTTTATTTTTTGAGATTTTTTATGTTAGTTAGCCTAAACTTAGCACACCATAGGTGTTTTAAGCAAAACCTAGCTAAAATCAAGATCTATAGACATTGTTACACATGCATATACAATCAAATCAAGCACATACACAAGATTAAAGCCTACAATTAGAGATTTCTCTCCATGATGAAGCCAAAACCTCTTCTCAAATGCTCTAAATCATGATAAATTACTACTCTAAATCAACTCCAAACACAAAACAAAGCACCAAACTTGAAAAAACAAGAATGAAATCACATTCAATGCTCCAACACCAAAGTGTGACCTCCTAAGTCAATGTCATGCCCAATATTGGGTGAAACCAATACAGCCTCTTAGAGTGGATTCGAAGCTAAGTCCCTACGTTGCTCTTAATATATAGAAATGACATATATGCTTAATTAGAAGCTTACCTAGCCTTCCTAAAACATGTGTCATTTTGGGAGCTTTGCCTTAGAGCTGCAGTTATGGGTTTCCTAGCTTGTCATTCAAATCTTCAATCTGTTGTCACACTAGAGAGCTCCATTATGCGCAAGACTAGTGCCATATAAGCCACACATCATCACAACCCCATAAGGCTTGAAATTGGAAGCCCAAAAATAGAGGGTTATAAGCAAGCCTAGTGCCATTGGAAACCACATATCCCAACCCTATGAGGCTAGACACTTCAAGCCCAAAATTAGAGGGCTATGTGCAACCATCCCCTAACATTCCACCACCACGCACATATATAAAATATAAGTTAGCATAGGATGTAAGAAGGGGCATTTCCATGCATATGGAAAATTTAATGGAAGTAAAGATCCCATTACTTGAGAGTCTTAGAGAAAATTTGTGGAGTTCACAAGGGAGCCTAGATGATTCCATCAAGATCTATGCATTTAGTATTTTTCTTGCATGCCACTAGTTTAGATCCCTAAACCGAGTAGGAAAGGGCATGCACGAGATCTTGAGACATAGAAGCATAAGAAAGGAGAATCCATTTGGGACTACATTGCTACAACCAAGTATCTCCACATAAGATCCACACCCAAAGAGAAGGAATCGATGAATGGTTGGTCGAAAGAGAAAGACTCGGTGAATGATTGGTCTAAACATAAAGAATCGATGAATGATTAGTCTATGTAAACATTAGGCACTTGTATATAAGATATTTTGACATGTAAGTAATACAAGGACAAACATTCCCATTACAATAGAAAACTTGTGAGCTCTCTTACCTTCTCTCAACTCTCTTTCATATGTCCTTAACTCTCTTGCATGTTTTCTTTAAAATCTTTGCACATGTATTCTTTTAAATCCTTCCATGGATTGTTTTGAATCCTTGCATGTATTCTTTTGAATCCTCACATAGCTAGATGGTTGCTTGCTTAGATAGATTTAGCTATAGGATCCCTCTTGTATGATCTTCCCCTCTTCTTTAACCTCTTGTGAGATTGATCCATAGTGTAGGAAATATTCTTCTTACTTTCATTTAGGCAATTCAACCTCTTCCTCCTCCTTAACACATGGCAATGGAGCTCTCTATTGTGATAATGGATTGAAGATTTGACTGACAAGCTAGCAAACCCATAATTGTAGCTCTAAGGCAACGCTTTCAAAATGACACATGTTTTAGGAAGCCTAGGTAAGCTTCTAATTAAGCATATATTTCATTTCTATATATTTAGAGTAATGTAGGGACTTAGCTTCGAATCCACTCTATCAGGCTATATTGGTTTCACCCAATATTGCGCACGGCGTTGACTTAGGAGGTCACACTTTGGTGTTGGAGCCTTGAATGTGATTTCATTCTTGTTTTTTCAAGTTTGGTGCTTTGTTTTGTGTTTGGAGTTGATTTAGAGTAGTAATTTTTCATGATTTAGAGCATTTAAGAAGAGGTTTCATCATGGAGAGAAATCTCTAATTTTAGGCTTTAATCTTGTGTATGTGCTTGATTTGATTGTATATGCATGTGTGACAATGTCTATAGATCTTGATTTTAGCTAGGTTTTGCTTAAACAACTATGGTGTGCTAAGTTTAGGCTAATTAACATAAAAAATCTCAAAAAATAAAAAGCGTAGCTCATTGGTCCACCATTGATCGTTGGGTACTATAAAAGAGCCCATTGGAGTGGGTAACAAGCATTTTTTTTAATATAATCACACCTCAAATGATCACGTTTAGGCACCATAGAACATTTCACCCACATACACTAATATTAGTCTTTCACAAGGGCAACAAACTAATGAGTCCTCAAGGATCATGTACTTGCTTTCACAAAAAGAGCTATACATAGACTAGTGTCATTGGAAACCTTACATACCAACCCCCCACGAGGCTTGAAACTCCATTATGTGTAAGACTAGTGTGCCATGGAAGGCACACATCACAACGCCATAAGGCTTGAAATTGGAAGCCCAAAAATAGAGGGCTATAAGCAAGACTAGTGCCATTGGAAACAACATATCCCAACCCTATGAGGCTTGAAACTTCAAGCCCAAAATTAGAGGGCTATGTGCAACCATCCCCTAACATTCCACCACCACACACATATATAAAACATAAAATTAGAGGGCTATTTTGGGCTATAAGCAAGACTAGTGCCATTGGAAACAACATATCCCAACCCTATGAGGCTTGAAACTTCAAGCCCAAAATTAGAGGGCTATGTGGAACCATCCCCTAACATTCCACCACCACACACATATGGAAAACATAAAATAGCATAGGATGTAGGAAGGGGCATTTCCATGCATATGGAAAATTTAATGGAAGTAAACATCCCATTTCTTGAGAGTCTTAGAGAAAATTTGTGGAGTTCACAACGAAGCCTAGATGATTCCATCAAGATCTATGCATTTAGTATTTTTCTTGCATGCCACTAGTTTAGATCCCTAAACCAAGTAGGAAAGGGCATGCACGAGATCTTTAGACATACATTCATAATCAAATTCTTACCCTCAAGCATGAGAGAAAGGAGAATCCATTTGGGACTACATTGCTAGAACCAAGTATCTCCACATAAGATCCAGACCCAAAGAGAAGGAATCGATGAATGGTTGGTCTAAAGAGAAAGACTCGATGAATGATTGGTCTAAACATAAAGAATCGACGATGATTAGTCTAAGTGACATTAGGCACTTGTATATAAGATATTTTGACATGTAAGTAATACAAGGATAATCATTCCCATTACAATAGAACACTTGTGAGCTCTCTTACCTTCTCTCAACTCTGTTTCATGTGTTCTCAACTCTCTTGCGTGTTTTCTTTTAAATCTTTGCACATGTATTCTATTAAATCCTTCCATGGATTGTTTTGAATCCTTGCATGTATTCTTTTGAATCCTCACATAGCTAGATGGTTGCTTGCTTTGATAGGTTTAGCTATAGGATCCCTCTTGTATGATCTTCCCCTCTTCTTTAACCTCTTGTGAGATTGATCCATAGTGTAGGAAATATTCTTCTTACTTTCATTTAGGCAATTCAAGCTCTTCTTGCTCCTAAACACATGGCGATGGAGCTCTCTAGTGTGACAACAGATTGAAGATTTGAATGACAAGCTAGCAAACCCATAACTGCAGCTCTAAGGCGAAGCTCCCAAAATGACACATGTTTTAGGAAGGCTAGGTAAGCTTCTAATTAAGCATATATGTCATTTCTATATATTAAGAGTAACGTAGGGACTTAGATTTGAATCCACTCTATCAGGCTATATTGGTTTCACCCAATATTGCGCACGACATTGACTTAGGAGGTCACACTTTGGTGTTGGAGCCTTGAATGTGATTTCATTCTTGTTTTTTCAAGTTTGGTGCTTTGTTTTGTGTTTGGAGTTGATTTAGAGTAGTAATTTATCATGATTTAGAGCATTTGAGAAGAGGTTTTGGCTTCATCATGGAGAGAAATCTCTAATTGTAGGCTTTAATCTTGTGTATGTGCTTGATTTGATTGTATATGCATGTGTAACAATGTCTATAGATCTTGATTTTAGCTAGGTTTTGCTTAAAACACCTATGGTGTGCTAAGTTTAGGCTAACTAACATAAAAAATCTCAAAAAATAAAAAGCGTAGCTCATTGGTTCACCATTGATCGTTGGGTACTATAAAAGAGCCCATTGGAGTGGGTAACAACGATTTTTATAATATAATCACACCTCAAATGATCACTTTTAGGCACCGTAAATCATTTCACCCACATACACTAATATTAGTCTTCCACAAGGGCAACAAGCTAATGAGTCCTCAAGGATCATGTACTTGATTTCACAAAGAGCTATGCATAGACTAGTGTCATTGGAAACCTTACATGCCAAGCCCCCACGAGGCTTGAAACTCCATTATGTGTAAGACTAGTGTGCCATGGAAGCCACACATCACAACCCCATAAGGCTTGAAATTGGAAGCCCAAAAATAGAGGGTTATAAGCAAGACTAGTGCCATTGGAAACCACATATCCCAACCCTATGAGGCTCGAAACTTCAAGCCCAAAAATAGAGGGCTATGTGCAACCATCCCCTAACATTCCACCACCACGCACATATATAAAATATAAGTTAGCATAGGATGTAGGAAGGAGCATTTCCATGCGTATGGAAAATTTAATGGAAGTAAAGATCCCATTACTTGAGAGTCTTAGAGAAAATTTGTGGAGTTCACAAGGGAGCCTAGATGATTTCATCAACATCTATGCATTTAGTATTTTTCTTGCATGCCACTAGTTTAGATCCCTAAACCGAGTAGGAAAGGGCATGCACGAGATCTTGAGACATACATTCATAGTCAAATTCTTACCCTCAAGCATGAGAAAGGAGAATCCATTTGGGACTGCATTGCTACAACCAAGTATCTCCACATAATAAGATCTAGACCCAAAGAGAAGGAATCGATGAATGGTGGGTGTAAAGAGAAAGACTCGATGAATGATTGGTCTAAACATAAAGAATCGACGAATGATTAGTCTAAGTGAACATTAGGCACTTTTATATAAGATATTTTGACATGTAAGTAATACAAGGATAATCATTCCCATTACAATAGAAAACTTGTGAGCTCTCTTACCTTCTCTCAACTCTGTTTCATGTGTTCTCAACTCTCTTGCATGTTTTCTTTTAAATCTTTGCACATGTATTCTTTTAAATCCTTCCATGGATTGTTTTGAATCCTTGCATGTATTCTTTTAAATCCTCACATAGCTAGATGGTTGCTTGCTTTGATAGGTTTAGCTATAGGATCCCTCTTGTATGATCTTCCCCTCTTCTTTAACCTCTTGTGAGATTGATCCATAGTGTAGGAAATATTCTTCTTACTTTCATTTAGGCAATTCAAGCTCTTCCTCCTCCTTAACACATGGCAATGGAGCTCTCTAGTGTGATAATAGATTGAAGATTTGAATGACAAGCTAGCAAACCCATAACTGCAACTCTAAGGCGAAGCTCCCAAAATGACACATGTTTTAGGAAGGCTAGGTAAGCTTCTAATTAAGCATATATGTCATTTCTATATATTAAGAGTAATGTAGGGAGTTAGCTTCAAATCCACTCTATCAGGCTATATTGGGAAACCTTACATAACAACCACCCACGAGGCTTGAAACTCCATTGTGTGCAAGACTAGTGTGCCATTGAAGCCACACATAACAACCCCATAAGGCTTGAAATTGGAAGCCCAAAAATAGAGGGCTATAAGCAAGACTAGTGCCATTGGAAACCACATATCCCAACCCTATGAGGCTTGAAACTTCAAGCCTAAAATTAGAGGGCTATGTGCAACCATCCCCTAACATTCCACCACCACGCACATATATAAAATATAAGTTAGCATAGGATGTAGGAAGGGGCATTTCCATGCGTATGGAAAATTTAATGGACGTAAAGATCCCATTACTTTTGAGAGTCTTAGAGAAAATTTGTGGAGTTCACAAGGGAGCCTAGATGATTCCATCAAGATCTATGCATTTAGTATTTTTCTTGCATGCCACTAGTTTAGATCCCTAAACCGAGTAGGAAAGGGCATGCACGAGATCTTTAGACATACATTCATAATCAAATTCTTACCCTCAAGCATGAGAAAGGAGAATCCATTTGGGACTACATTGCTAGAACAAAGTATCTCCACATAAGATCCAGACCCAAAGAGAAGGAATCGATGAATGGTTGGTCTAAAGAGAAAGACTCGATGAATGATTGGTCTAAACATAAAGAATCGACGATGATTAGTCTAAGTGAACATTAGGCAATTGTATATAAGATATTTTGACATGTAAGTAATATAAGGATAATCATTCCCATTATAATAGAACACATGTGAGCTCTCTTACCTCTTCTCAACTCTGTTTCATGTGTTCGTCGTCGTCGCAGCTCTCTTGCATGTTTTCTTCTTAAATCTTTGCACATGTATTCTTTTAAATCCTTCCATGGATTGTTTTAAATCCTTGCATGTATTCTTTTGAATCCTCACATAGCTAGATGGTTGGTTGCTTTGATAGGTTTTGCTATAGGATCCCTCTTGTATGATCTTCCCCTCTTCTTTAACCTCTTGTGAGATTGATCCATAGTGTCGAAAATGTTCTTCTTACTTTCATTTAGGGAATTCAAGCTCTTCCTCCTCCTAACACATGGCAATGGAGCTCTCTAGTGTGACAATAGATTGAAGATTTGAATGACAACTAGCAAACCCATAATTGCAGCTCTAAGGAGAAGCTCCAAAAATGACACATGTTTTAGGAAGGCTAGGTAAACTTATAATTAGGCATATATGTCAATTCTATATATTAAGAGTAATGTAGGGACTTAGCTTCGAATCCACTCTATCAGGCTATATTGGTTTCACCCAATATTGCGCACGGCGTTGACTTAGGAGGTCACACTTTGGTGTTGGAGCCTTGAATGTGATTTCATTCTTGTTTTTTCATGTTTGGTGCTTTGTTTTGTGTTTGGAGTTGATTTAAAGTAGTAATTTTTCATGATTTAGAGCATTTAAGAAGAGGTTTTGGCATGTAGGAAGGGGCATTTCCATGCATATGGAAAATTTAATGGAAGTAAAGATCCCATTACTTGTTGAGAGTCTTAGAGAAAATTTGTGGAGTTCACAAGGGAGCCTAGATGATTCCATCAAGATCTATGCATTTAGTATTTTTCTTGCATGCCACTAGTTTAGATCCCTAAACCGAGTAGGAAAGGGCATGCACGAGATCTTGAGACATACATTCATAGTCAAATTCTTACCCTCAAGCATGAGAAAGGAGAATCCATTTGGGACTGCATTGCTACAACCAAGTATCTCCACATAAGATCCAGACCCAAAGAGAAGGAATCGATGAATGGTTGGTCGAAAGAGAAAGACTCGATGAATGATTGGTCTAAACATAAAGAATCGACGAATGATTAGTCTAAGTGAACATCAGGCACTTGTATATAAGATATTTTGACATGTAAGTAATACAAGGATAATCATTCCCTTTACAATAGAACACTTGTGAGCTCTCTTACCTTCTCTCAACTCTGTTTCATGTCTTCACAGGTCTCTTGCATGTTTTCTTTTAAATCTTTGCACATGTATTCTTTTAAATCCTTCCATGGATTGTTTTGAATCCTTGCATGTATTCTTTTGAATCCTCACATAGCTAGATGGTTGCTTTCTTTGATAGGTTTAGCTATAGGATCCCTCTTGTATGATCTTCTCCTCTTCTTTAACCTCTTGTGAGATTGATCCATAGTGTCAAAAATATTCTTCTTACTTTTATTTAGGGAATTCAAGCTCTTCCTCCTCCTTAACACATGGCAATGGAGCTCTCTAGTGTGACAATAGATTGAAGATTTGAATGACTGACAACTAGCAAACCCATCATTGCAAGTCTAAGGCGAAGCTCCCAAAATGACACATGTTTTAGGAAGTTTAGGTAAGCTTATAATTAGGCATATATGTCAATTCTATATATTAAGAGTAATGTAGGGACTTAGCTTCGAATCCACTCTATCAGGCTATATTGGTTTCACCCAATATTGCGCACGACGTTGACTTAGCAGGTCACACTTTGGTGTTGGAGCCTTGAATGTGATTTCATTCTTGTTTTTTCATGTTTGGTGCTTTGTTTTGTGTTTGGAGTTGATTTAAAGTAGTAATTTTTCATGATTTAGAGCATTTAAGAAGAGGTTTTGGCTTCATCATGGAGAGAAATCTCTAATTTTATGCTTTAATCTTGTGTATGTGCTTGATTTGATTGTATATGCATGTGTAACAATGTCTATAGATCTTGATTTTAGCTAGGTTTTGCTTAAACACCTATGGTGTGCTAAGTTTAGGCTAATTAACATAAAAGATCTCAAAAAATAAAAATCATAGCTCATTGGTCCACCATTGATCGTTGGGTACTATAAAAGAGCACATTGGTGTGGGTAACAACCATTTTTATAATATAATCACACCTCAAATGATCACTTTTAGGCACCGTAGAACATTTCACCCACATACACTAATATTAGTCTTCCACAAGGGCAACAAACTAATGAGTCCTCAAGGATCATGTACTTGCTTTCACAAAGAGCTATGCATAGACTAGTGTCATTGGAAACCTTACACACCAACCCCCCATGAGGCTTGAAACTCCATTATGTGCAAGACTAGTGTGCCATTGAAGCCACACATCACAGCCCCATAAGGCTTTAAATTGGGAGCCCAAAAATAGAGGGTTATAAGCAAGACTAGTGCCATTGGAAACCACATATCCCAACCCTATGAGGCTTGAAACTTCAAGCCCAAAATTAGAGGGCTATGTGCAACCATCCCCTATTATTCCACCACCACGCACATATATAAAATATAAGTTAGCATAGGATGTAGGAAGGGGCATTTCCATGCATATGGAAAATTTAATGGAAGTAAAGATCCCATTACTTGAGAGTCTTAGAGAAAATTTGTGGTGTTCACAAGGGAGCCTGGATGATTCCATCAAGATCTATGCATTTATAGTATTTTTCTTGCATGCCACTAGTTTAGATTCCTAAACCGAGTAGGAAAGGGCATGCACGAGATCTTAAGACATACATTCATAGTCAAATTCTTACCCTCAAGCATGAGAAAGGAGAATCCATTTGGGACTACTTTTGTGAGATCCCTGTCCCCACCGCGCAACGGATTCGTGGTGCTAGCAGCGGAAGTAGCATTTCTTGCATGGGGCAGAGTCCCACACTCGGGGCCTCGTCCCCACGAATATCCGGATAAGAGACTAATCCGTCGGTTTTTCCAAAACCGAACCCGAAAAAACTTCCTTTATCCGGAAAGCACGGGCGATTCCACCAGGATAAATTTTTACTCTAACGTAGTCAAGACCATTACTGATCAAACTGATCCGACTGCACCTCTAAAGGTACTCGGTCAGTTCGAGGAAGAAACTTGCACTTGGATCATTGGAATCAACGCTTTTTTCCCCATCAAGAGGCACAGCCGTTGATTCCTATCCATAGAACAATTACTATCCGAGATTTACTTCATCTATCGTAATAACAGAATTTGAGTCTCGATTTACGGATCCATCAGTCCAGCCTAACCCCATCCAGTCCCATGGGTTAGCCAACCTCCCAACCACTGTAGTGATGGAATCCAATTAAGAATTTGGTTAGGTTTTGTCCCGGGTACCAAGGAAAAGAGTTCCAAGGCCCCCTAGCTGGAAGTTCATGCAAACATAAAACTAGTCACACCACTTACACACCCAATATGAAATTGCCTTTTTCTTAGCATCAGCTAACTTTAAAACAATCCTTTAATGAAACCATTATGTCACTGATGACAATCCTCAAAGTCTCTGGTTGAATCCTTATTTCTAGTCATTCATTCATCGGTATACTTATGGCATCATTGGCAACCAGAACGTTCACCACCTGTTCACTCAGGGGCCTTTTCCATAGTTCCTAGCTCATAGTAACCGGCAATATATTCATATAATAGAATGGAATCTCCGTGGAAGTTCAGTAAGATCAACCTACAGATCCATATAAAAGAGCCATGGACTCATACGTTGAGAACCAGCAAGGTCAATCAACCAAATCCATGCCCGGTTTTAAAAAACAATTCTTATTCTTTATTCCAATATCTTCCATGACGCACGTGTGGGTATCTTCGGCGACCCAGAGCCCGAGCACCGTATGGTCAGCACCCTCTAGGATCCTTCGCAAGTCACCTAACGCTTCACTCATAGGCCGCTTCCTTGGTGGTCCCTCATCCACCATACCGGAAGCTCACCATTTAAATCGAACCGAGGCTGGTCAAGACCTCGGTCGACCTTGCTACGCGAGACGTCCTCCATTGACTCTCCATCAGCAGTTGCAACTTTATCAGTTAGGTCTACCTTAATCCATAAGACGGTCAAAATGCTTCCCCAGCATTCTTGACATAAAACAGTCATTTACAAACAGTTCATAAAATACAGTTTCTATATCAAACTCTCGTCTTTCCACATTATCCCTCCTCAGTTCACATTACTTATTCCACATTCCATTCATATGTGTATTCATTCTCATCCATTCATATGTGTACTCATTCTCATCCATTCACTCATGTCGACGACACATTATTTCACATACACATTCACATTCATTATTCTACATACACATCCATGTACGTACATCCACATCATACATCCAATCCATATCTGCATTTATACATACACATCCACATTCCACATCCATACATCCACATCCATATCCATACATCTGCATCTACATGCATACATCCATTTTCACATCCTCATTCATACATCCACATTCACATACATACATCCACATCCGTATCTACATCCATACATCCACATCTACATCCACATTCACATTGACATCCATACATCCACATCTACATGCATACAACCATTTTTACATCCTCATTCATACATCCACATCCACATACATACATACATCCACATCCACATACATACATACATCCACATCCACATCCATACATCCACATCCACATTCATACATCCACATTCACATACATACATCCATTTTCACATTCCCATTCATATAACCCCATATGCCTTCACATCTATTCTTTTACATCACATCCATTCTTACCCTATCACAACCCATATACATCTTATCCCATCACATACACTTCTTACCTCATCCCATACACATCTTATCACATCTTGACTCATCTTATCACATCTTGACTCATCTTGACTCATCTTATCACATCTCATACACCTATTATCACATCCTATCACATCTCATACACATCTTATCACACCCTATCACATCTCATATGCGTCCCATACACATCTTATCACATCTCATACACCTCTTATCACATCCTATCACTTCAAATATCTATTTATAGAATACAAGAGAATTCTTATATTTGATATAAGATTTCTCTACACATTTATTTATGCATAAATTCCATTTAAGGAGACTAACACTTTCGAAATAAAAATCAATCTTTTATGCATCTTCCTATGCATAAATTCATTTTAAATGAAAATGACACTTTTGAATTAAAATTCAATCTTTTATGCATCTTCCTATGCATAAACTCAATTTAGATGAGAATTGATACTTTTGAATTAAAAATCCATCTTTTATGCATCTTCCTATGCATAAATTCAATTTGGATGAGAATAACACTTTTGAATTGAAATTCCATTCTTTTATGCATCTTCCTATACATAAATTCAATTTAGATGAGAATGACACTTTGAATTAAAAATCAATCTTTTATGCATCTTCTTATGCATAAATTCAATTTGGTAGAAATTACACTTTTAGAATAAAATAATTTCTCTTATGCATCTAAGTTATGCATAAAATTCATTTATGATGAAAATCACACTTTTAGTATAAAAAGAATATCTTTTATGCATACCTCTTTGCATGAAATCCAATATGATAAAAGTAACACTTTTACAATAAAATAATCAACTTTTATGCATACCTCTATGCATGAAATCCAATTATGATAAAAGTAACACTTTTATAATAAAATAATCAACTTTTATGCATACCTCTATGCATGAAATCCAAATATGATAAAAGTAACACTTTTATAATAAAATAATCAACTTTTATGCGTACCTCTATGCATGAAATCCAATTATGATAAAAGTAACACTTTTATATTAAAATAATCAACTTTTATGCATACCTCTATGCATGAAATCCAAATATGATAAAAGTAACACTTTTACATTAATATAATAATTTTTTATGCATACCTCTATGCATGAAATCCAATTATGATAAAAGTAACACTTGTACATTAAAATAATAATCTTTTATGTATACCTCTATGCATGAAATCCAAATATGATAAAAGTAACACTTTTATATTAAAATAATAATCTTTTATGCATACCTCTCTATGCATGAAATCCAAATATGATAAAAGTAACACTTTTACATTAAAATAATAATCTTTTATGCATACCTCTATGCATGAAATCCAAATATGATAAAAGTAACACTTTTACATTAATATAATAATCTTTTATGCATACCTCTATGCATGAAATCCAAATATGATAAAAGTAACACTTTTATATTAATATAATAATCTTTTATGCATACCTCTATGCATGAAATCCAAATATGATAAAGTAACACTTTTACAATAAAATAATCATCAATTATGCATAACATAAAAATCAATTTCTCCATGATTACAATAAAATTCTTTCAATTAATCTAGGATGATAATTCCTAGAATATGGTAGAAAGTCCTCTTTTCATGCTTTGAATGAAATTATTTTATGTGTAATTTTTATAAAAATTTTGCCATAGCTCCGCTACTATGATTGACTGATAAATCTCAATTTATTTTGAAGGATAAATCTTATCATTAAGAGAATGATTAGAATAATTCCTAATTGGATCATTAACCCAATAATGGATTGAATCATCAATATTCATGAAATACATAAACTAAAAGCATAGAAAAAAGCCATTAATTTGGCCTCAAGCATAGATTAATCTTAAATTAAGAAAAAGCTTTATGAAAAGCTTCACTTGGATTGAGAATAGGTCATGAGAATGACCATTCTTTGAGTGAGAGAGAGAAATTACATAAAAACCATTAGAATTAAGCATAAATGAAAATTTATGTAATTCTTTACTATCTTTTATCAATTAACTTCAATAACATTCATCAATTTATGTAATTCTTACTACCATTCAATAGCATTCAAAAACCATTCCAATTAAGCTTCTCAAGCTTGAGAGGGGTTGAGAAGAGAGAAACATTGAGAAATTATAGAAAATGATCAAAATTCACTAATTACCTTACAAATTGCTTGATTCTTTGTTCACGGTAGAGGCCCCCAACCAATCAATTGGTTTAGTATGTTGATGGAGTCCCCAATGGGGATTAAAGAAAGAGGGAAGCTCCAATTTCTTCAATTTGGAGAGAATTTTAGAGAATAGTAGAAATTAGCATTATTTCAGCATAGCTTTAGTATAGTAAAATTCTCCTATTTTTTTCCAAGGACTCATGTTCTATTTATAGGAGAGGGAAGCTCTAACCAAAGCTAACTGAATTCTAGAATTTTCCAAATTCAGTTTGGTTGAATTTGGACTAGATTTGGATCTAGTTTGGTTCCTTTTTGATTCGGTTTGGTTCCATTTTGATTTGGTTTGGTTCAAGAGAGAGGAGAGATAAAAATATCACATGATTTTTGAGTTTAAAACTCATTCAAGCATGTGAAGTATGCACCTCCTTTAAGGGACTCCCCTTCCTTACATATGTGTCAAAATGGAATCATTATATCCAAAATATCTCATATTTTTAATATTGCTCATAGTTTTTTACTAATAAACCTTGTACATTTTCAACTCTTCATCTTATGTGAGTATTTACTCATTTTTGGATACCCAAAATATCTCATATTTTTATATTGCTCATAGTTTCTTACTAATAAACCTTGTACATAGTCAACTCTTCATCTTATGTGAGCATTTACTCATTTTTGGGTATCTTCTTTTACAAATTGGATTTATCTCCTCCCTACACATGGATTGATGCTATTGGCCCATAGGAACCTTAATTGGACCATAATCCAAAAATTTCTGAAAATCTAGACCCTTAGGCTAAGGTCCTTTATACCTATTTCCAATCAATTCCAATTGCACATTGGAAAGTTCTTTTTGAATTTCTGTTTCAGGGGAATTCATTTTAATAATATGAGAAATTTTTCTATCTAAAAATATTCAAAATTTGAATATTCTCTCTCTAGAATATTTTCTCTCTCTATGTCAAAATAGGCAGAGACAAGATCTTTTATATTTCTGAAGAGGGGATTGATTATAGGGAAAGATGTTGGACATCTTGAGAGGCTGGGGAGGAATCTTACATTCTCTCCCACTTGAAAAACACGAGATGCTCTCATCTCGCAAACTGGGGGTAATTTCGCAAGATGCACGAATATGAGACTGAGAGAAAATTTTTAATTAAGATTAACCACCAAGAAAAGTCTCAAAGAGAGCAAGACTCAAGACAAGAACAAAGATTTTAACTTTATTCATTCTTGGAACATATACAGTAAAGATAGAAGAACTTTTTACACTTCCATAAGCCCGTCCATCATATGGTCACAAAAGCAGCACTCACAAGCTGCACACGTATAAGGTAATTCATCTATGGGAATAATTCGGCCAGTTATTGCAGCACCTATCTCACTGGTATGAGGTGATCTATTAAAAGGACCTCTGAGAGGCAAGCCAAAAACGAGATAAAGGCATATCTTCTGATGAGGAAGAAAACACGCCAGTAAGAAGACCCGCTCAGAAAACCCAACATGCCTTGATCTCATCACGCAATAGTATCGGGGTTCCAAACCCAAAGCCTCAATAACCATAGCCAAGCGGACATTGTTACGAAAGTGTTGCTGACCCCACGGTGTTACCCTAGTTATGTCTTGATAGGTCCGCCATTTGGTCTGAGCTACAAAAGTTCCCAAGTGAGGGAAAAGTGAGCGCTCATACAGTTCTATAAAATCCTTCTTCACAGACTCACTTGCGTCTTGAAGGTGAGAAATCATCATGGATAAAACCAATTCCTGCTGCCAAGCCATAAAGGAGATTAAGAAAGAAAGGAGATCGATGGAAGTAAGATTACTGTGAGCGACAAGTAAAAGTTACAACTTATATAAAAGAAGGAACTAGCGTAACCTAGAAGCCAACGGGTATCTTGCCACTGAAGTTTTACCGTCTTTCCATGATTCGGGTTTGGCACATAATTCTATAGAAGGTTTATATGAAATACATTAAGAACTTTGAGATGAGGAGGTAAAAGAAGCTCGTAGGCTAAGTCACCTACTCTCATTGAATTCAGATATGGCCCACAATTATCTGGGGGATAACTACTTATACTCCCCGAGAGATAAAGAACTTCTTTTGGGCCGTACTCGAATGAAGACCATATTTGCTTCTTTGAATTCTCTGACTGTCCTCTTCTTATCTGTATATTGTTTCTGTCGATCCTGGGCAGCTTTTATATCTTTATGAATTGCCTGCATCTGCTGCTCCATGTCGTCAATGATCATCTCGACCCTAATCAATGGATCGGACCTAGTTAATGGAGTTAAGCAATCTTGTCCGAGACGGACCCTGACTAGGTTGGTATGAAGGAATTGGTCTCTGAATTTGGGTTCTTGACTTCCCTATGCCCTTGTCATGGCAGGAGTCGGGTAGTCTTTTAACTGATGACCAAAACCTTGGCATCCAAAACACCGGTTCTCACTTCTGAACTCATTGTTCTGAATCCTTAAAACAGGTGGGCTCCTGATAAGGTATTCTAGGGAAAGTGTCTTCCCTTTTTAAACAGAATCTTCCTTTTATTTTAGAGAGGAAATAATTTTAAGATCAAAAAGGGAGATTCTTACTCCTGTATACCTCGAAGGTTGGGGGAGGAATCTTACATTCTACCCCACTTAAAAAGGTGCGAGATGTCCTCATCTCGCAAAGTAGAGGACAGCTCTTTTTCTTAAGATCCAATTTATTTTGGGGTTCCTTATATTCTGGTCAACCCAACAGAATACTGGGATAAATATTCCTTATATAGAACTCATCATTAAATAACAATTCATTTAGATCATATCATTCATACGATAATGGTCCATTAGACCGAACAATTTCCTTCTAGACATTGGACATTCCTCCACGGGAATTTCAGTTAAGTTCTCAATTTGTCATCCCTTAACTTGATCTACCGTGTCAAGTGTTAACAGTAGCAATTTGACAGCACAATCCACTAATCTCATAGTGATTTGCTGAAATCATTAATCATCATTCTATCATCATAGGGACTCGTCCCATTCATCCTCAATGTGGTTTCGCTCAGGTTATTATATTTCAACTAAATTTCAGAAATCATCATTTTTCAATCAGAATCCAATTCAATTCATCAGCTCTCAAACATAATTAAAAATCATATCAACCACATTCGAATTCATCAACTGGATAGCATTAATGCTTATAATTTCAAGTCTTAGATTTACTCGCATATACTGCCGGTAAAGAGCTGCACTTATATCCTCGGTATATACGGGTAGTCATGGTACTTCGAACTATAAGGTAAATACCATCATGTCTAGGCCTCAAGCAAGTCCGGGATTCCATATAATTGCGGTACTTCCATTTGAAGACCCAATTACTAATTTATGAATTTTTAGTTTGAATATCAATTTGTATGAATTATATCACACAATTACAACCTTTTTGTGATTCTTGATAAATTTTTGATATATTTGGCTTCTCGGTTGATCCTCATTAACCAAATGCTCTGATACCAACTGTAAGATCCCTGTCCCCACCGTGCAACGGATTCGTGGTGCTAGCAGCGGAAGTAGCATTTCTTGCACGGGGCAGAGTCCCACACTCGGGGCCTCGTCCCCACGGATATCCGGATAAGAGACTAATCCGTCGGTTTTTCCAAAACCGACGGAAAAACCGAACCCGAAAAAACTTCCTTTATCCGGAAAGCACGGGCGATTCCACCAGGATAAATTTTTACTCTAACATAGTCAAGACCATTACTAATCAAACTCATCCGACTGCACCTCTAAAGGTACTCGGTCAGTTCGAGGAAGAAACTTGCACTTGGATCATTGGAATCAACGCTTTTTTCCCCATCAAGAGGCACAGCCGTTGATTCCTATCCATAGAACAATTACTATCTGGGATTTACTTCATCTATCGTAATAACAGAATTTGAGTCTCGATTTACGGATCCATCAGTCCAGCCTAACCCCATCCACAGTCCCATGGGTTAGCCAACCTCCCAACCACTGTAGTGATGGAATCCAATTAAGAATTTGGTTAGGTTTTGTCCCGGGTACCAAGGAAAAGAGTTCCAAGGCTCCCTAGCCGGAAGTTCATGCAAACATAAAACTAGTCACACCACTTACACACCCAATATGAAATTGCCTTTTTCTTAGCATCAGCTAACTTTAAAACAATCCTTTAATGAAACCATTATGTCACTAATGACAATCCTCAAAGTCTCTGGTTGAATCCTTATTTCTAGTCATTCATTCATCGGTATACTTATGGCATCATTGGCAACCAGAACGCTCACCACCTGTTCACTCAGGGGCCTTTTCCATAGTTCCTAGCTCATAGTAACCGACAATATATTCATATAATAGAATGGAATCTCCGTGCAAGATCAACCCACAGATCCATATAAAAGAGCCATGGACTCATACGTTGACGACCAGCAAGGTCAATCAACCAGATCCATGCCCGGTTTTAGAAAACAATTCTTATTCTTTATTGCAATATCTTCCATGACGCACGTGTGGGTATCTTCGGCGACCCAGAGCCCGAGCACCGTATGGTCAGCACCCTCTAGGATCCTTCGCAGGTCACCTAGTGCTTCACTCATAGGCCGCTTCCTTCGTCCCTCATCCACGGTACCGGAAGCTCACCATTTAAATCGAACCAAGGTTGGTCAAGACCTCGGTCGACCTTGCTACGCGAGACGTCCTCCATTGACTCTCCATCAGCAGTTGCAACTTTATCAGTTAGGTCTACCTTAATCCATAAGACGGTCAAAATATGCTTCCCCAACATTCTTGACATAAAACAGTCATTTACAAACAGTTCATAAAATACAGTTTCTATATCAAACTCTCGTCTTTCCACATTATCCCTCCTCAGTTCACATTACTTATTCCACATTCCATTCATATGTGTATTCATTCTCATCCATTCATATGTGTACTCATTCTCATCCATTCACTCATGTCGACGACACATTATTTCACATACACATTCACATTCATTATTCTACATACACATCCATGTACGTACATCCACATCATACATCCAATCCATATCTGCATTCATACATACACATCCACATTCCACATCCATACATCCACATCCACATCCACATTCATATCCATACATCCACATCTACATGCATACATCCATTTTCACATCCACATTCACATACATACATCCACATCCGTATCTACATCCATACATCCACATCCACATCCACATTCACATTCACATCCATACATCCACATCTACATGCATATAGCCATTTTCACATCCTCATTCATACATCCACATCCACATACATACATACATCCACATCCACATCCACATTCATACATCCACATCTACATCCACATTCACATCCACATCCACATACATACATACATCCACATCCACATCCATACATCCACATCCACATCTACATCCACATCCACATCTACATCCACATTCACATTCATACATCCATTTCCACATTCCCATTCATATAACCCCATACACCTTCACATCTATTCTTTTACATCACATCCATTCTTACCCTATCACAACCCATATACATCTTATCCCATCACATACACTTCTTACCTCATCCCATACACATCTTATCACATCTTGACTCATCTTATCACATGTTAACTCATCTCATATGCATCTTATCACATCTCATTCACCTCTTATCACATCCTATCACATCTTATCACATCCTATCACATCTCATATGCGTCCCATACACATCTTATCACATCTCATACACCTCTTATCACATCCTATCACTTCAAATATCTATTTATAGAATACAAGAGAATTCTTATATTTGATATAAGATTTCTCTACACATTTATTTATGCATAAATTCCATTTAAGGAGACTAACACTTTCGAAATAAAAATCAATCTTTTATGCATATTCCTATGCATAAATTCATTTTAAATGAAAATGACACTTTTGAATTAAAATTCAATCTTTTATGCATCTTCCTATGCATAAACTCAATTTAGATGAGAATTGATACTTCTGAATTAAAATCCATCTTTTATGCATCTTCCTATGCATAAATTCAATTTGGATGAGAATAACACTTTTGAATTGAAATTCCATTCTTTTATGCATCTTCCTATACATAAATTCAATTTAGATGAGAATGACACTTTGAATTAAAAATCAATCTTTTATGCATCTTCTTATGCATAAATTCAATTTGGTAGAAATTACACTTTTAGAATAAAAGTATTTCTCTTATGCATCTAAGTTATGCATAAAATTCATTTATGATGAAAATCACACTTTTAGTATAAAAATAATATCTTTTATGCATACTTCTTTGCATGAAATCCAATATGATAAAAATAACACTTTTACAATAAAATAATCAACTTTTATGCATACCTCTATGCATGAAATCCAATTATGATAAAAGTAACACTTTTGTAATAAAATAATCAACTTTTATGCATATCTCTATGCATGAAATCCAAATATGATAAAAGTAACACTTTTATAATAAAATAATCAACTTTTATACATGAAATCCAATTATGATAAAAGTAACACTTTTATATTAAAATAATCAACTTTTATGCATACCTCTATGCATGAAATCCAAATATGATAAAAGTAACACTTTTACATTAATATAATAATCTTTTATGCATACCTCTATGCATGAAATCCAATTATGATAAAAGTAACACTTTTACATTAAAATAATAATCTTTTATGCATACCTCTATGCATGAAATCCAATTATGATAAAAGTAACACTTTTATATTAATATAATAATCTTTTATGCATACCTCTATGCATGAAATCTAAATATGATAAAAATAACACTTTTATATTAAAATAATAATCTTTTATGCATACCTCTATGCATGAAATCCAAATATGATAAACGTAACACTTTTATAGTAAAATAATAATCTTTTATGCATACCTCTATACATGAAATCCAAATATGATAAAAGTAACACTTTTACATTAATATAATAATCTTTTATGCATACCTCTATGCATGAAATCCAAATATGATAAAAGTAACACTTTTACATTAATATAATAATCTTTTATGCATACATCTATGCATGAAATCCAAATATGATAAAAGTAACACTTTTATATTCAAATAATAATCTTTTATGCATACCTCTATGCATGAAATCCAAATATGATAAAAGTAACACTTTTACATTAATATAATAATCTTTTATGCATACCTCTATGTATGAAATCCAAATATGATAAAAGTAACACATTTACAATAAAATAATCATCAATTATGCATAACATAAAAATTAATTTCTCCATGATTACAATAAAATTCTTTCAATTAATCTAGGATGATAATTCCTAGAATATGGTAGGAAGTCCTCTTTTCATGCTTTGAATGAAATTATTTTATGTGTAATTTTTATAAAAATTTTACCATAGCTCCGCTACTACTATGACTGATAAATCTCAATTTATTTTGAAGGATAAATCTTATCATTAAGAGAATGATTAGAATGATCCCTAATTGGATCATTAACCCAATAATGGATTGAATCATCAATATTCATGAAATACATAAACTAAAAGCATAGAAAAAAGCCATTAATTTGGCCTCAAGCATAGATTAATCTTAAATTAGGGAAAAGCTTTATGAAAAGCTTCACTTGGATTGAGAATAGGTCATGAGAATGACCATTCTTTGAGTGAGAGAGAGAAATTACATAAAAACCATTAGAATTAAGCATGAATGAAAATTTATGTAATTCTTTACTATCTTTTATCAATTAACTTCAATAACATTCATCAATTTATGTAATTCTTACTACCATTCATCAATTAACTTCAATATCATTCAAAAACCATTCCAATTAAGCTTCTCAAGCTTGAGAGGGGTTGAGAAGAGAGAAACATTGAGAAATTATAGAAAATGATCAAAATTCACTAATTACCGTACAAATTGCTTGATTCTTTGTTCACGGTAGAGGCCCCCAACCAATCAATTGGTTTAGTATGTTGATGGAGTCACCAATGGGGATTGAAGAAAGAGGGAAGCTCCAATTTCTTCAATTTGGAGAGAATTTTAGAGAATAGTAGAAATTAGCATTATTTTAGCATAACTTTAGTATAGTAAAATTCTCCTATTTTTTTCAAAGGACTCATGTTCTATTTATAGGAGAGGGAAGCTCTAACCAAAGCTAACTGAATTCTAGAATTTTCTAAATTCAATTTGGTTGAATTTGGACTAGATTTGGATCTAGTTTGGTTCCTTTTTTATTCGGTTTGGTTCCATTTTGATTTGGTTTGGTTCAAGAGAGAGGAGAGATAAAAATATCACATGATTTTTGAGTTTAAAACTCATTCAAGCATGTGAAGTATGCACCTCCTTTAAGGGACTCCCCTTCCTTACATATGTGTCAAAATGGAATCATTATACCCAAAATATCTCATATTTTTAATATTGCTCATAGTTTTTTACTAATAAACCTTGTACATTTTCAACTCTTCATCTTATGTGAGCATTTACTCATTTTTGGATACCCAAAATATCTCATATTTTTTATATTACTCATAGTTTCTTACTAATAAACCTTGTACATAGTCAACTCTTCATCTTATGTGAGCATTTACTCATTTTTGGGTATCTTCTTTTACAAATTGGATTTATCTCCTCCCTACACATGGATTGATCTATTGGCCCATAGGAACCTTAATTGGACCATAATCCAAAAATTTCAGAAAATCTAGACCCTTAGGCTAAGGTCCTTTATACCCATTTTTTCCAATAAATTCCAATTGCACATTGGAAAGTTCTTTTTGAATTTCTGTTTCACGAGAACTCATTTTAATAATATGAGAAATTTTTCTATCTAAAAATATTCAAAATCTGAATATTCTCTCTCTAGAATATTTTCTCTCTCTATGTCAAAATAGGCAGAGACAAGATCTTTTATATTTCCAAAGAGGGGATTGATTACAGGGGAAGATGCTGGACATCTTGAGAGGCTGGGGAGGAATCTTACAACATTGCTACAACCATGTATCTCCACATAAGATCCAGACCCGAAGAGAAGGAATCGATGAATGGTTGGTCTAAAGAGAAAGACTCGATGAATGATTGGTCTAAACATAAAGAATCGACGAATGACTAGTCTATGTGAACATTAGGCACTTGTATATAAGATATTTTGACATGTAAGTAATACAAGGATAATCATTCCCATTACAATAGAACACGTGTGAGCTCTATTACCTTCTCTCAACTCTGTTTCATGTGTCCTTAACTCTTTAAAATCTTTAAAATCTTTGCACATGTATTCTTTTAAATCCTTCCATGGATTGTTTTGAATCCTTGCATGTATTCTTTTAAATCCTCACATAGCTAGATGGTTGCTTACTTAGATAGGTTTAGCTATAGGATCCCTCTTGTATAATCTTCACCTCTTCTTTAACCTCTTGTGAGATTGATCCATAGTGTAGGAAATATTCTTCTTACTTTCATTTAGGCAATTCAAGCTCTTCCTCCTCCTTAACACATGGCAATGGAGCTCTCTAGTGTGATAATAGATTGAAGATTTGAATGACAAGCTAGCAAACCCATAATTGTAGCTCTAAGGCAACGCTCCCAAAATGACACATGTTTTAGGAAGCCTAGGTAAACTTCTAATTAGAAGCCTAGGTAAGCTTCTAATTAAGCATATATGTCATTTCTATATATTTAGAGTAATGTAGGGACTTAGCTTCGAATCCACTCTATCAGGCTATATTGGTTTCACCCAATATTGCGCACGGCGTTGACTTAGGAGGTCACACTTTGGTGTTGGAGCCTTGAATGTGATTTCATTCTTGTTTTTTCAAGTTTGGTGCTTTGTTTTGTGTTTGGAGTTGATTTAGAGTAGTAATTTTTCATGATTTAGAGCATTTAAGAAGAGGTTTCATCATGGAGAGAAATCTCTAATTTTAGGCTTTAATCTTGTGTATGTGCTTGATTTGATTAAATATGCATGTGTAACAATGTCTATAGATCTTGATTTTAGCTACGTTTTGCTTCAACAACTATGGTGTGCTAAGTTTAAGCTAATTAACAGAAAAAACTCAAAAAATAAAAAGCGTAGCACATTGGTCCACCATTGATCGTTGGGTACTATAAAAGAGCCCATTGGAGTGGGTAACAAGCATTTTTTTTAATATAATCACACCTCAAATGATCACTTTTAGGCACCATAGAACATTTCACCCACATACACTAATATTAGTCTTCCACAAGGGCAAAAAACTAATGATTCCTCAAGGATCATGTACTTGCTTTCACAAAAAGCTATACATAGACTAGTGTCATTGGAAACCTTACATACCAACCCCCCACAAGGCTTGAAACTCCATTATGTGTAAGACTAGTGTGCCATGGAAGCCACACATCACAACCCCATAAGGCTTGAAATTGGAAGCCCAAAAATAGAGGGCTATAAGCAAGACTAGTGCCATTGGAAACAACATATCCCAACCCTATGAGGCTTGAAACTTCAAGCCCAAAATTAGAGGGCTATGTGCAACCATCCCCTAACATTCCACCACCACCCACATATATAAAATATAAGTTAGCATAGGATGTAGGAAGGGGCATTTCCATGCGTATGGAAAATTTAATGGAAGTAAAGATCCCATTACTTGAGAGTCTTAGAGAAAATTTGTGGAGTTTACAAGGGAGCCTAGATGATTCCATCAAGATCTATGCATTTAGTATTTTTCTTGCATGCCACTAGTTTAGATCCTAGTAGGAAAGGGCATCCATGAGATCTTGAGACATACATTCATAGTCAAATTCTTACCCTCAAGCATGAGAAAGGAGAATCCATTTGGGACTACATTGCTACAACCAAGTATCTCCACATAAGATCCAGACCCAAAGAGAAGGAATCGATGAATGGTTGGTATAAAGAGAAAGACTCGATGAATGATTGGTCTAAACATAAAGAATTGACAAATGATTAGTCTAAGTGAACATTAGGCACTTGTATATAAGATATTTTGACATGTAAGTAATACAAGGATAATCATTCCCATTACAATAGAACACTTGTGAGCTCTCTTACCTTCTCTCAACTCTAATTCATGTGTTCTCAACTCTCTTGCATGTTTTCTTTTAAATCTTTGCACATGTATTCTTTTAAATCCTTCCATGGATTGTTTTGAATCCTTGCATGTATTCTTTTAAATCCTCACATAGCTAGATGGTTGCTTGCTTTGATAGGTTTAGCTATAGGATCCCTCTTGTATGATCTTCCCCTCTTCTTTAACCTCTTGTGAGATTGATCCATAGTGTAGGAAATATTCTTCTTACTTTCATTTAGGCAATTCAAGCTCTTCCTCCTCGTTTACACATGGCAATGGAGCTCTATAGATTGAAGATTTGAATGACAAGCTAGCAAATCCATAACTGCAGCTCTAAGGCGAAGCTCCCAAAATGACACATGTTTTAGGAAGGCTAGGTAAGCTTCTAATTAAGCATATATGTCATTTCTATTTATTAAGAGTAATGTAGGGACTTAGCTTCAAATCCACTCTATCAGGCTATATTGGTTTCACCCAATATTGCGCACGGCGTTGACTTAGGAGGTCACACTTTGGTGTTGGAGCCTTGAATGTGATTTAATTCTTGTTTTTTCAAGTTTGGTGCTTTGTTTTGTGTTTGGAGTTGATTTAAATATGTATTTTTTCATCATTTAGAGCATTTAAGAAAAGGTTTTGGCTTCATCACGGAGAGAAATCTCTAATTTTAGGCTATAATCTTGTGTATGTGCTTGATTTGATTATATATGCATGTGTAACAATGTCTATAGATCTTGATTTTAGCTAGGTTTTGCTTAAAACATCTATGGTGTGGTAAGTTTAGGCTACTTAACATAAAAAATCTCGAAAAGTAAAAAGCGTAGCTCATTGGTCCACCATTGATCGTTGGGTACTATAGGAGAGCCCTTTGAAGTGGGTAACAATAATTTTTATAATATAATCACACCTCAAATGATCACTTTTAGGCACCCAAGAACATTTCACCCACATACACTAATATTAGTCTTTCACAAGGGCAACAAACTAATGAGTCCTCAAGGATCATGTACTTGCTTTCACAAAGAGCTATACATAGACTAGTGTCATTGGAAACCTTACATACCAACCCCCCACGAGGCTTGAAACTCCATTGTGTGCAAGACTAGTGTGCCATTGAAGCCACACATAACAACCCCATAAGGCTTGAAATTGGAAGCCCAAAAATAAAGGGTTATAAGCAAGACTAGTGCCATTGGAAACCACATATCCCAACCCTATGAGGCTTGAAACTTCAAGCCCAAAATTAGAGGGCTATGTGCAACCATCCCCTAACATTCCACCACCACGCACATATATAAAATATAAGTTAGCATAGGATGTAGGAAGGGGCATTTCCATGCGTATGGAAAATTTAATGGAAGTAAAGATCCCATTACTTTTGAGAGTCTTAGAGAAAATTTGTGGAGTTCACAAGTTAGCCTAGATGATTCCATCCAGATCTATGCATTTAGTATTTTTCTTGCATGCCACTAGTTTAGATCCCTAAACCGAGTAGGAAAGGGCATGCACGAGATCTTTAGACATACATTCATAATCAAATTCTTACCCTCAAGCATGAGAAAGGAGAATCCATTTGGGACTACATTGCTACAACCAAGTATCTACACATAAGATCCAGACCCAAAGAGAAGGAATGGATGAATGGTTGGTCTAAAGAGAAAGACTCGATGAATGATTGGTCTAAACATAAAGAATTGACAAATGATTAGTCTAAGTGAACATTAGCCACTTGTATATAAGATATTTTGACATGTAAGTAATACAAGGATAATCATTCCCCTTTACAATAGAACACTTGTGAGCTCTCTTACCTTCTCTCAACTCTGTTTCATGTGTTCGTTGTCGCAGCTCTCTTGCATGTTTTTAAATCTTTGCACATGTATTCTTTTAAATCCTTCCATGGATTGTTTTTAATCCTTGCATGTATTCTTTTGAATCCTCACATAGCTAGATGGTTGCTTGCTTTGATAGGTTTAGCTATAGGATCCCTCTTGTATGATCTTCCCTTCTTCTTTAACCTCTTGTGAGATTGATCTATAGTGTCGAAAATATTCTTCTTACTTTCATTTAGGGAATTCAAGCTCTTCCTCCTCCTAACACATGGAAATGGAGCTCTCTAGTGTGATAATAGATTGAAGATTTGAATGACAACTAGCAAACCCATAATTGCAGCTCTAAGGCGAAGCTCCAAAAATGACACATGTTTTAGGAAGGCTAGGTAAGCTTATAATTACGCATATATGTCAATTCTATACATTAAGAGTAATGTAGGGACTTAGCTTCGAATCCACTCTATCAGGCTATATTGGTTTCACCCAATATTGTGCACGGCGTTGACTTAGGAGGTCACACTTTGGTGTTGGAGCCTTGAATGTGATTTCATTCTTGTTTTTTCAAGTTTGGTGCTTTGTTTTGTGTTTGGAGTTGGTTTAAAGTAGTAATTTTTCATGATTTAGAGCATTTAAGAAGAGGTTTTGGCTTCATCATGGAGAGACATCTCTAATTTTAGGCTTTAATTTTGTGTATGTGCTTGATTTGATTGTATATGCATGTGTAACAATGTCTATAGATCTTGATTTTAGCTAGGTTTTTCTTAAACACCTATGGTGTGCTAAGTTTAGGCTAATTAACATAAAAGATCTCAAAAAAAAAAGCGTAGCTCATTGGTCCACCATTGATCGTTGGGTATTATAAAAGAGCACATTGGTGTGGGTAACAACCATTTTGATCACTTTTAGGCACCGTAGAACATTTCACCCACATACACTAATATTAGTCTTCCACAAGGGCAACAAACTAATGAGTCCTCAAGGATCATGTACTTGCTTTCACAAAGAGCTATACATATACTAGTGTCATAGGAAACCTTACATACCAACCCCCCACGAGGCTTGAAACTCCATTGTGTGCAAGAGTATAGTGTGCCATTGAAGCCACACATAACAACCCCATAAGGCTTGAAATTGGAAGCCCAAAAATAAAGGGTTATAAGCAAGACTAGTGCCATTGGAAACCACATATCCCAACCCTATGAGGCTTGAAACTTCAAGCCCAAAATTAGAGGGCTATGTGCAACCATCCCCTAACATTCCACCACCACGCACATATATAAAATATAAGTTAGCATAGGATGTAGGAAGGGGCATTTCCATGCGTATGGAAAATTTAATGGAAGTAAAGATCCCATTACTTTTGAGAGTCTTAGAGAAAATTTGTGGAGTTCACAAGGGAGCCTAGATGATTCCATCAAGATCTATGCATTTAGTATTTTTCTTGCATGCCACTAGTTTAGATCCCTAAACCGAGTAGGAAAGGGCATGCACGAGATCTTTAGACATACATTCATAATCAAATTCTTACCCTCAAGCATGAGAAAGGAGAATCCATTTGGGACTACATTGCTACAACCAAGTATCTACACATAAGATCCAGACCCAAAGAGAAGGAATGGATGAATGGTTGGTCTAAAGAGAAAGACTCGATGAATGATTGGTCTAAACATAAAGAATTGACAAATGATTAGTCTAAGTGAACATTAGCCACTTGTATATAAGATATTTTGACATGTAAGTAATACAAGGATAATCATTCCCCTTTACAATAGAACACTTGTGAGCTCTCTTACCTTCTCTCAACTCTGTTTCATGTGTTCGTTGTCGCAGCTCTCTTGCATGTTTTTAAATCTTTGCACATGTATTCTTTTAAATCCTTCCATGGATTGTTTTTAATCCTTGCATGTATTCTTTTGAATCCTCACATAGCTAGATGGTTGCTTGCTTTGATAGGTTTAGCTATAGGATCCCTCTTGTATGATCTTCCCTTCTTCTTTAACCTCTTGTGAGATTGATCTATAGTGTCGGAAATATTCTTCTTACTTTCATTTAGGGAATTCAAGCTCTTCCTCCTCCTAACACATGGAAATGGAGCTCTCTAGTGTGATAATAGATTGAAGATTTGAATGACAACTAGCAAACCCATAATTGCAGCTCTAAGGCGAAGCTCCAAAAATGACACATGTTTTAGGAAGGCTAGGTAAGCTTATAATTACGCATATATGTCAATTCTATACATTAAGAGTAATGTAGGGACTTAGCTTCGAATCCACTCTATCAGGCTATATTGGTTTCACCCAATATTGTGCACGGCGTTGACTTAGGAGGTCACACTTTGGTGTTGGAGCCTTGAATGTGATTTCATTCTTGTTTTTTCAAGTTTGGTGCTTTGTTTTGTGTTTGGAGTTGGTTTAAAGTAGTAATTTTTCATGATTTAGAGAATTTAAGAAGAGGTTTTGGCTTCATCATGGAGAGACATCTCTAATTTTAGGCTTTAATCTTGTGTATGTGCTTGATTTGATTGTATATGCATGTGTAACAATGTCTATAGATCTTGATTTTAGCTAGGTTTTGCTTAAACACCTATGGTGTGCTAAGTTTAGGCTAATTAACATAAAAGATCTCAAAAAATAAAAAGCGTAGCTCATTGGTCCACCATTGATCGTTGGGTATTATAAAAGAGCACATTGGTGTGGGTAACAACCATTTTGATCACTTTTAGGCACCGTAGAACATTTCACCCACATACACTAATATTAGTCTTCCACAAGGGCAACAAACTAATGAGTCCTCAAGGATCATGTACTTGCTTTCACAAAGAGCTATACATAGACTAGTGTCATTGGAAACCTTACATACCAACCCCCCACGAGGCATGAAACTCCATTATGTGCAAGACTACTGTGCCATGGAAGCCACACATCACAACCCCATAAGGCTTGAAATTGGGAGCCCAAAAATAAAGGGTTATAAGCAAGACTAGTGCCATTGGAAAGCACATATCCCAACCCTATGAGGCTTGAAACTTCAAGCCCAGAATTAGAGGGCTATGTGCAACCATCCCCTAACATTCCACCACCACACACATATATAAAATATAAGTTAGCATAGGATGTAGGAAGGGGCATTTCCATGCATATGGAAAATTTAATGGAAGTAAAGATCCCATTACTTGAGAGTCTTAGAGAAAATTTGTGGAGTTCACAAGGGAGCCTAGATGATTCCATCAAGATCTATGCATTTAGTATTTTTCTTGCATGCCACTAGTTTAGATTTCTAAACCAAGTAGGAAAGGGCATGCACGAGATCTTGAGACATAGATTCATAGTCAAATTCTTACCCTCAAGCATGAGAAAGGAGAATCCATTTGGGACTACATTGCTACAACCAAGTATCTCCACATAAGATCCAGACCCAAAGAGAAGGAATGGATGAATGGTTGGTCTAAAGAGAAAGACTCGATGAATGATTGGTCTAAACATAAAGAGTCGACGACGAATGACTAGTCTATGTGAACATTAGGCACTTGTATATAAGATATTTTGACATGTAAGTAATACAAGGATAATCATTCCCATCACAATAGAACACTTGTGAGCTCTGTTACCTTCTCTCAATTCTCTTACCTTCTCTCAACTCTCTTTCATGTGTCCTTAACTCTCTTGCATGTTTTCTTTAAAATCTTTACACATGTATTCTTTTAAATCCTTCCATGGATTGTTTTGAATGCTTGCATGTATTCTTTTGAATCCTCACATAGCTAGATGGTTGCTTGCTTTGATAGGTTTAGCTATAGGATCCCTCTTGTATGATCTTCCCCTCTCCTTTAACCTCTTGTGAGATTGATCCATAGTGTAGGAAATATTCTTCTTACTTTCATTTAGGCAATTCAAGCTCTTCCTCCTCCTTAACACATGGCAATGGAGCTCTCTAGTGTGACAATAGATTGAAGATTTGAATGACAAGCTAGCAAACCCATAATTGCAGCTCTAAGGCAACGCTCCCAAAATGAAATGATTGGTCTAAACATAAAGAATCAACGATGATTAGTCTAAGTGTGAAAAGATGCAGGGGGGAAGAGAGCTTGAGCTCTTGCAAGCACACACACACATTCACAAAACCCTAATAGAGAACACACAAGGTGGGAGGCTGAAAATCTTCTTCTTCTCTACTCAAACACTCAACACACCATATACAAGAATAAGAGTACTCATAATATGAAAGGTACTCAACCAATACATACACGGGTTCTCTATAGTGTGAACCCAACTAAATGAGCTGGCGCTATAACTATGACAGTCTCTAGAATGGCTGTCACACAGCCTGTCATCCCACTTGCCGCATATCACCCAAGATCTCACCAACCATGCCAGTGGTGTAAGTGTGGGGCCTATCCCCCAGGCGGGTCATCAATGTCCATCGCCTCACTAGACGAGCTCGATATCTCAACACTCCCCCTCGAGCTCAACTCCATCTCATGTACACCAAGCGAAGCCCTGAATCTACGGAGCTTCTCTGTACCCAATGCTTTGGTGAAGATGTCAGTCCTCTATGCTGACATAAACAAGGTCAAGGTCTCCTGCCAAGACCTTCTCTCTGACGAAGTGGTAGTGGACCTCTATGTGCTTCGTACGAGCATGAAATACTGGGTTCCTGGCCAACTGTATACTGCTAATGTTGTCACAGAAAATGACAACTTGTCTATCCACTGATAGACCCAAATCTGCAAGTAGCTTCCTCAACCAAGCTACCTCACATGCTGCCATAGCAACTCCTCTGTACTCAGCCTCCGTATACTCGATAGAGCAACCGTAGGCTGCTTCTTGCTACTCCAAGTCACAGCAGCACTCCCCAAAGAAAACATGAATCCACTGGTAGATCTTCTATCTGAGATACTACCAGCCCAATCAGCATCTGTGTACCCATGTACACATATCTCTATCCCAGTCTCATAGAATTGTCCACAATGCAAAGTAGACTTCACATACCTCAGTATGCGTCTCACTGCATCCAAATGCGGTTTCCGTGGAACCTGCATAAACTGACTCACCAATCCAACAGCATAGCTCAAATCTGGTCTGGTGATCGTCATGTAGATCAAACTTCCTACTATGCGTCTGTACATAGTAGGATCCTCCAAGATCTCTCCTGTGAATCTGCACTCAACTTGCTATTCTGATCCAATGGCACAGAAATAAGCTTACAACTTGTCATACCATACTTGGACAACATGTCCAAGCCATACTGTCTCTGCAGTAATCCAATACCATGTGGTGACCTAATCACCTCAATGCCCAAGAAATATCTGAGCTCCCCCACATCCTTCATCTCAAACTTCTGTCTAAGCAAGATCTTTACATCAAAGATCTCTGCATCATGGTCCCCCGTAATGATCAAGTCATCTACATAGATGACAACAAGCACAACTCCTCTATCACCATGTCTCACATACAATGAGAAATCTGCATTGGCTACATGAAAGCCAATAGTGACAAGATATTCAGAAATCTTGTCAGACCATGCTCTTGGTGCTTGCTTTAAGCCATACAAGGCTTTCTTCAACCTGCAAACATGCTCGGGGTGACCCTCATCCTCATAACCAGGTGGCTGCAACATATACACCTCTTCTTGCAGATCCCCATGCAAGAATGCATTCTTTACATCCATCTGATGTAAAGACCATTGCTTTGATGCAGCCACTGCTATCACAACTCTCACCGTTGCCATCTTGGCAACTGGGCTGAAAGTTTCCTCATAATCAATCCCATATGTCTGCGCATATCCTTTGGCTACCAATCTAGCCTTGTACCTATTTATGCTTCCATCACTGTTATGTTTAACTTTGTACACCCACTTGCATCCAATGGCTTTCTTGCCTTCAGGCAATTGCACTAAATCCCAAGTCTCATTTCCATATAGTGCATCCATCTCCTCGTCCATAGCTTTCTCCCAACATATATTTCCAACAGCCTCATCAATGCATGTGGGCTCAACAACCTGCACAACCTTTGCCATATATGCATAGTGATGTGCCACATAACCATCATAGGTAAATCTCTGCACAGGATTTCTCACTCTCCCAGATCTTCGCAGCTTTTCATTCATGGCTTCCATAGCCTTCTTTACACCAGGTGTTCTCATAGCTGGGATCCCAAGCTCCTCATCAAGGCTCATATCTGAGCCACTAGACTCTCCATCAACATGAGAATGCCCTGCAGAAATGTCAGGCATACCAAGGGGCTCAACCACTTTTTCTTTTCCTTTACGCGATGTAGTAATCACATTTGCAGGACTGGTATTATGACGCAGCCTGCCACTCCATGGTCTATCAACAGACCCACTAGATGAGGACTCTCCTGGTCCACTCAAAGACTGTGATTGCTGACCTGCATTCTGTGCAACCACACTTCCACTCACATCAGCCCCAACAGCTTCTTTCTCAGCAGCATACCAGCTGCTCATCTCATCAAAGACAACATCCCTGCTTACCCTCAACTCACGTGTAGCAGGGTTATAACACCTGTATCCCTTTTGCTCAAGGGAATATCCAATAAACACACATTTTTCAGCTTTCGGATCCAGCTTAGTTCTCAGCTCATCTCGCACATGCACATATGCAATGCATCCAAAAACTTTCAGATGAGACAAATCTGGTTTTCTGCCAGTAAACCTCTCCTCTGGAGTTACATCATGTATGGCTGCAGTTGGAGTCCTATTCATGATGTATACTGCTGTAGAAACAACCTCAGCCCAATAGCAATGCGGCATATTCTTCTCTTCCATCAATGCTCGCGCAATCTTAGCAATGTGCCTGTTTTTCCACTCAGCAACTCCATTTTGCTGCGGAGTGTATCTGCATGTAAACTGTCTCCGAATACCATTCTTCTTCAAAAATTCAGAGAACTCATTGGAGAAGTATTCTCCCCCTCCATCTCACCTTAGGCACTTGACATATTTCCCTGTTTGCTTTTCAACCAAAACTCTGAAATGCTGAAAGTGAGTGAACACCTCACTCTTCTCCTTCATGAAATATACCCACACTTTCCTTGTGTGGTCATCAATGAAAGTCACATAATACCTACAGCCTCCCATAGATATGGTCTTCGTAGGACCCCATACATCTGAATGTACAACATCTAGTGCATTTCTGCTCACATATCTGTTACGTGGAAACACATGCTTTGTTTGCTTCCCAAATTGGCATGCTTCACATATTTTCTGCATACCTTCCACTTTAAATTTTGGCAGCCCTGTCACAATTCCTTTTGTCTGCATAGACTTCAATCTCTGCACATTTACATGTCCAATTCTTTTATGCCAAATGTCTGTGTCTGCAACTATTCCTGAACCATTTGCAAACATCGCAGCACTCATTTCAGGCATGTCTACATTCAACGTAAACATTCTGCCCACTCTGTTGCCTTTTGCAACCAACCTGCACTTGTCTTTGAAGTCTTCGACATAACAACCATCGGGATTAAACCGAACCTGCAACCCCTGCTCAATCATCTGGCCAACTAAAACCAGATTCTTTGTTATGTTCGGTACATGAAGTACATCTGCAAGGTACTTCACTTTGCCATCCTGCATAGACAATGGCACATCTCCAACGTGGGCAATTGGATGAGCAGTGTCATCCCTTGTTTCCACAAAACCTGGTCTTTTCAGGTTTTTCATCTCCTTGAACCACTCCCCATGACTCCTCATGTGGTTCGAAGCGCCTGAATCCACATACCATACATTATCTTTTTGTGCTGCATCAACATTTTCAGACATGGCATTCACAACATGCTACATAACAAACAACCTTTCATTATCCTCATTATTTCTGCTTGAGGATGCATAGTTGTTTTGCTGCACTTTCCCATTTTGCATGTCAGCTTGCTTCTTATAACATTCTGACTGCACATGTCCAGGCTTACCACAATAATAGCATTCACGTGTATCATTATATTTCCTTTGCCAATTTCCACGGCCTCTTTGACTCCCCCTACCTCTGAATTTGCCTCTTCCACCTGCGTGTTGTTGTTGTTGTTGATTCTGGGACTGTTGTTGTTGCTGCTGCTGCTGGCCATAATTCTGATTACCTGTTCGGCCACCTCCTTGACCGCGTCCACGGCCTCCTCTACCTCGTCCTCTTCCTGAACTTGTGTAGAAAGCCTGTTGCTCTGAACTGTTTTTACTTTGTGAAGACTGTTGGTCTTCACCCAAGTTCTTCTCTTCGATAATCAGCATAGACACCAGATTTGTAAAGTTGGGAATGTTTTCCCGAGTCTGAATAGACGTCTTGAACGCCTTGTATTGTGGCCCGAGACCATGTAGACAGACTTCCACCTTGTCATCATCGTCTACTGACACACCAATAGATGCAAGGGATTCCACAATACCCTTTATCTTCAACGCATAGTCATTCACAGACATGCTCTTTTTCTCCACAGTATGAAGTTCATTCTTCAACTGTATCTTACGTGCCTTGGTATTTGTTTCATAAAGCTTTACCAAGGTGTCCCACGCCTCCTTGGGGGACTTGGCATCCTGAATGTGCCCAATCATGGTGTCCTGTATACTAATGGATAGCCAATACATAACCTTCCTGGCTCCTTGGTTCCAGTCTTTAAACTCTTTCACATCTGCAAAGCAGTCGGATTTACCGGTATCTCTGGTGCCTCTTCATGCTCACCTTCTATGTAGTCCCAATAGCCTTTTCCCATCAGGAAATTCGTCAACCTGAACCTCCAAGCATAGAAGTTATTCTTGTCAAGCTTCTCAGCCACAATCTGAGTTATCCCATCATTTGACATCTTGCCAAACACACAATTTCACCAGAAACTGCACTCTAGTTTTTCCTGCACAAATGCTGTATTTTCTGCACAGCGGTACTGTAATACTCTCAAATGTCACAACCAGTGACTTCAATGTGCATACATACACCCAATGGCAACTGTAGACCTCTTTGCAGCACGCACAGTGTCTGCACAGTCAATCTGTCTTCCTGCAGTTCTTAAAACAGAGTTCTGCAGAGAATCGATGACTTACCCGCAGTGCTCGAAATCGCCTGCTTTCTGGAAAACGGAGGTCCAGACGCGCCCAAAATGCGTTTTCGGCCCGAAATCGAAGTCCGAAGGATTGTATAGTTGCCCTATAGCTTTACTCCCGCGAAGAAAGCTCCTCAATTAGAGATCGTTTGCCGGTGCCTCCCGTAGAGCTCCCGACAAGGGTGTAGTCACCAACACAAATAGGGAAGAGTAGTTGAAGCTCTTACCCTCGTACCGCTTCCTGTGGTTCTCCTGCTTGCAGCTCAACCCTTAGCACGAACCAGGCTCTGATACCATGAAAAGATGCAGGGGGGAAGAGATCTTGAGCTCTTGCAAGCACACACACACACTCACAAAACCCTAATAGAGAACACACAAGGTGGGAGGCTGAAAATCTTTTTCTTCTCTACTCAAACACTCAACACACCATATACAAGAATAAGAGTACTCATAATATGAAAGGTACTCAACCAATACATACACGGGTTCTCTATAGTGTGAACCCGACTAAATGAGCTGGCGCTATAACTATGCCAGTCTCTAGAATGGCTGTCACACACAGCCTGTCATCCCACTGGCCGCATATCACCCAAGATCTCACCAACCATGCCAGTGGTGTAAGTGTGGGGCCTATCCCCCAGGCGGGTCATCAGTGTCCACCGCCTCACTAGACGAGCTCGATATCTCAACAAAGTGAACATTAGGCACTTGTATATAAGATATTTTGACATGTAAGTAATACAAGGATAATCATTCCCATTACAATAGAACACTTGTGAGCTCTCTTACCTTCTCTCAACTGTGTTTCATGTGTTCTCAACTCTCTTGCATGTTTTCTTTTAAATCTTTGCACATGTATTCTTTTAAATCCTTCCATGGATTGTTTTGAATCCTTGCATGTATTCTTTTAAGACCTCACATAGCTAGATGGTTGCTTCCTTTGATAGGTTTAGCTATAGGATCCCTCTTGTATGATCTTCCCCTCTTCTTTAAGCTCTTGTGAGATTGATCCATAGTGTAGGAAATATTCTCCTTACTTTCATTTAGGCAATTCAAGCTCTTCCTCCTCCTTTACACATGGCAATGAGCTCTCTAGTGTGACAATAGATTGAAGATTTGAATGACAAGCTAGCAAACCCATAACTGCAGCTCTAAGGCAACGCTCCTAAAATGACACATGTTTTAGGAAGACTAGGTAAGCTTCTAATTAAGCATATATGTCATTTCTATATATTAAGAGTAATGTAGGGACTTAACTTCGAATCCACTCTATCAGGCTATATTGGTTTCACCCAATATTGCGCACGGCATTCACTTAGGAGGTCACACTTTGGTGTTGGAGCGTTGAATGTGATCTCATTCTTGTTTTTTCAAGTTTGATGCTTTGTTTTGTGTTTGGAGTTGATTTAGAGTAGTAATTTTTCATGATTTAGAGCATTTGAGAAGAGGTTTTGGCTTCATCATGGAGAGAAATCTCTAATTTTAGGCTTTAATCTTGTGTATGTGCTTGATTTGATTGTATATGCATGTGTAACAATGTCTATAAATCTTGATTTTAGCTAGGTTTTGCTTAAAACACCTATGGTGTGCTAAGTTTAGGCTAACGAACATAAAAAATCTCAAAAAAAAAAGCGTAGCTCATTGGTCCACCATTCATTGTTGGGTACTATAAAAGAGCCCATTGGAGTGGGTAACAACGATTTTTATAATATAATCACACCTCAAATGATCACTTTTAGGCAGCGTAGAACATTTCACCCACATACACTAATATTAGTCTTCCACAAGGGCAACAAGCTAATGAGTCCTCAAGGATCATGTACTTGCTTTCACAAAGAGCTATACATAGACTAGTGTCATTGGAAACCTTACATGCCAACCCCCACGAGGCTTGAAACTCCATTATGTGTAAGACTATCTAGTGTGCCATGGAAGCCACACATCACAACCCCATAAGGCTTGAAATTGGAAGCCCAAAAACAGAGGGTTATAAGCAAGACTAGTGCCATTGGAAACCACATATCCCAACCCTATGAGGCTTGAAACTTCAAGCCCAAAATTAGAGGGCGATGTGCAACCATCCCCTAACATTCCACCACCACGCACATATATAAAATATAAGTTAGCATAGGATGTAGGAAGGGGCATTTCCATGCGTATGGAAAATTTAATGGAAGTAAAGATCCCATTACTTGAGAGTCTTAGAGAAAATTTGTGGAGTTCACAAGGGAGCCTAGATGATTCCATCAAGATCTATGCATTTAGTATTTTTCTTGCATGATCCCTAAACCGAGTAGGAAAGGGCATGCATGAGATCTTGAGACATACATTCATAGTCAAATTCTAAACATAAAGAATTGACGAATGATTAGTCTAAGTGAACATTAGGCACTTGTATATAAGATATTTTGACATGTAAGTAATACAAGGATAATCATTCCCATTACAATAGAACACTTGTGAGCTCTCTTACCTTCTCTCAACTCTGTTTCATGTGTTCTCAACTCTGTTTCATGTGTTCTCAACTCTCTTGCATGTTTTCTTTTAAATCTTTGCACATGTATTCTTTTAAATCCTTTCATGAATTGTTTTGAATCCTTGCATGTATTCTTTTAAATCCTCACATAGCTAGATGGTTGCTTGCTTTGATAGGTTTAGCTATAGGATCCCTCTTGTATGATCTTCCCCTCTCCTTTAACCTCTTGTGAGATTGATCCATAGTGTAGGAAATATTCTTCTTACTTTCATTTAGGCAATTCAAGCTCTTCCTCCTCCTTAACACATGGCAATGGAGCTCTCTAGTGTGATAATAGATTGAAGATTTGAATGACAAGCTAGCAAATCCATAACTGCAGCTCTTAGGCGAAGCTCCCAAAATGACACATGTTTTAGGAAGGCTAGGTAAGCTTCTAATTAAGCATATATGTCATTTCTATATATTAAGAGTAATGTAGGGACTTAGCTTCGAATCCACTCTATCAGGCTATATTGGTTTCACCCAATATTGCGCACGGCGTTGACTTAGGAGGTCACACTTTGGTGTTGGAGCCTTAAATGTGATTTCATTCTTGTTTTTTCAAGTTTGGTGCTTTGTTTTGTGTTTGGAGTTGGTTTAAAGTAGTAATTTTTCATGATTTAGAGCATTTAAGAAGAGGTTTTGGCTTCATCACGGAGAGAAATCTCTAATTTTAGGCTTTAATCTTGTGTATGTGCTTGATTTGATTGTATATGCATGTGTAACAATGTCTATAGATCTTGATTTTAGCTAGGTTTTGCTTAAAACATCTATGGTGTGCTAAGTTTAGGCTAATAAACATAAAAAATCTCAAAAAGTAAAAAACGTAGCTCATTGGTCCACCATTGATCGTTGGGTACCATAGGAGAGCCCATTGGAGTGGGTAACAACAATTTTTATAATATAATCACACCTCAAATGATCACTTTTAGGCACCGTAGAACATTTCACCCACATACACTAATATTAGTCTTTCACAAAAGGGAAACAAACTAATGAGTCCTCAAGGATAATGTACTTGCTTTCACAAAGAGCTATACATAGACTAGTGTCATTGCGAAATCTTACATACCAACCCCCCACGAGGCTTGAAACTCCATTGTGTGCAAGACTAGTGTGCCATTGAAGCCACACATAACAACCCCATAAGGCTTGAAATTGGAAGCCCAAAAATAGAGGGTTATAAGCAAGACTAGTGCCATTGGAAACCACATATCCCAACCCTATGAGGCTAGACGATTCAAGCTTAAAATTAGAGGGCTATATGCAACCATCCCCTAACATTCCACCACCACGCACATATATAAAATATAAGTTAGCATAGGATGTAGGAAGGGGCATTTCCATGCGTATGGAAAATTTAATGGAAGTAAAGATCCCATTGCTTGAGAGTCTTAGAGAAAATTTGTGGAGTTCACAAGGGAGCCTAGATGATTCCATCAAGATCTATGCATTTGTATTTTTCTTGCAGGCCACTAGTTTAGATCCCTAGACCGAGTAGGAAAGGGCATGCACGAGATCTTGAGACATAGATTCATAGTCAAATTCTTACCCTCAAGCATGAGAAAGGAGAATCCATTTGGGACTGCATTGCTACAACCAAGTATCTCCACATAATAAGATCTAGACCCAAAGAGAAGGAATAGATGAATGGTGGGTGTAAAGAGAAAGACTCGATGAATGATTGGTCTAAACATAAAGAATCGACGAATGATTAGTCTAAGTGAACATTAGGCACTTTTATATAAGATATTTTGACATGTAAGTAATACAAGGATAATCATTCCCTTTACAATAGAACACTTGTGAGCTCTCTTACCTTCTCTCAACTCTGTTTCATGTGCTCGCAGCTCTCTTGCATGTTTTCTTTTAAATCTTTGCACATGTACCACCACGCACATATATAAAATATAAGTTAGCATAGGATGTAGGAAGGGGCATTTCCATGCGTATGGAAAATTTAATGGAAGTAAAGATCCCATTACTTGAGAGTCTTAGAGAAAATTTGTGGAGTTCACAAGGGAGCCTAGATGATTCCATCAAGATCTATGCATTTAGTATTTTTCTTGCATGATCCCTAAACCGAGTAGGAAAGGGCATGCATGAGATCTTGAGACATACATTCTTAGTCAAATTCTTACCCTTAAGCATGAGAAAGTAGAATCCATTTGGGACTACATTGCTACAACCAAGTATCTCCACATAAGATCCAGACCCAAAGAGAAGGAATCGATGAATGGTGGGTCTAAAGAGAAAGACTCGATGAATGATTGATCTAAACATAAAGAATTGACGAATGATTAGTCTAAGTGAACATTAGGCACTTGTATATAAGATATTTTGACATGTAAGTAATACAAGGATAATCATTCCCATTACAATAGAACACTTGTGAGCTATCTTACCTTCTCTCAACTCTGTTTCATGTGTTCTCAACTCTCTTGCATGTTTTCTTTTAAATCTTTGCACATGTATTCTTTTAAATCCTTCCATGGATTGTTTTGAATCCTTGCATGTATTCTTTTAAATCCTCACATAGCTAGATGGTTGCTTGCTTTGATAGGTTTAGCTATAGGATCCCTCTTGTATGATCTTCCCCTCTTCTTTCACCTCTTGTGAGATTGATCCATAGTGTAGGAAATATTTTTCTTACTTTCATTTAGGCAATTCAAGCTCTTCCTCCTCCTTAACACATGGCAATGGAGCTCTCTAGTGTGATAATAGATTGAAGATTTGATTGACAAGCTAGCAAACCCATAACTACAGCTCTAAGGCGAAGCTCCCAAAATGACACATGTTTTCGGAAGGCTAGGTAAGCTTCTAATTAAGCATATATGTCATTTCTATATATTAAGAGTAATGTAGGGACTTAGCTTCGAATCCACTCTATAAGGCTATATTGATTTCACCCAATATTTCGCATGGCGTTGACTTAGGAGGTCACACTTTGGTGTTGGAGCCTTGAATGTGATTTCATTCTTGTTTTTTCAAGTTTGGTGCTTTGTTTTGTGTTTGGAGTTGATTTAAAGTAGTAATTTTTCATGATTTAGAGCATTTAAGAAGAGGTTTTGGCTTCATCATGGAGAGAAATCTCTAATTTTAGGCTTTAATCTTGTGTATGTGCTTGATTTGATTATATATGCATGTGTAACAATGTCTATAGATCTTGATTTTAGCTAGGTTTTGATTAAAACATCTATGGTGTGCTAAGTTTAGGCTAATTAACATAAAAAATCTCGAAAAGAAAAAAACGTAGCTCATTGGTCCACCATTGATCGTTGGGTACTATAGGAGAGCCCATTGGAGTGGGTAACAACAATTTTTATAATATAATCACACCTCAAATGATCACTTTTAGGCACCGTAGAACATTTCACCGACATACACTAATATTAGTCTTTCACAAAAGGGCAACAAACTAATGAGTCCTCAAGGATTATGTACTTGCTTTCACAAAGAGCTATACATAGACTAGTGTCATTGGGAAACCTTACATACCAACCACCCACGAGGCTTGAAACTCCATTGTGTGCAAGACTAGTGTGCCATTGAAGCCACACATAACAACCCCATAAGGCTTGAAATTGGAAGCCCAAAAATAGAGGGCTATAAGCAAGACTAGTGCCATTGGAAACCACATATCCCAACCCTATGAGGCTTGAAACTTCAAGCCTAAAATTAGAGGGCTATGTGCAACCATCCCCTAACATTCCACCACCACGCACATATATAAAATATAAGTTAGCATAGGATGTAGGAAGGGGCATTTCCATGCGTATGGAAAATTTAATGGACGTAAAGATCCCATTACTTTTGAGAGTCTTAGAGAAAATTTGTGGAGTTCAGAAGGGAGCCTAGATGATTCCATCAAGATCTATGCATTTAGTATTTTTCTTGCATGCCACTAGTTTAGATCCCTAAACCGAGTAGGAAAGGGCATGCACGAGATCTTTAGACATACATTCATAATCAAATTCTTACCCTCAAGCATGAGAAAGGAGATTCCATTTGGGACTACATTGCTAGAACAAAGTATCTCCACATAAGATCCAGACCCAAAGAGAAGGAATCGATGAATGGTTTGTCTAAAGAGAAAGACTCGATGAATGATTGGTCTAAACATAAAGAATCGACGATGATTAGTCTAAGTGAACATTAGGCACTTGTATATAAGATATTTTGACATGTAAGTAATATAAGGATAATCATTCCCATTATAATAGAACACGTGTGAGCTCTCTTACCTCTTCTCAACTCTGTTTCATGTGTTCGTCGTCATCGCAGCTCTCTTGCATGTTTTCTTCTTAAATCTTTGCACATGTATTCTTTTAAATCCTTCCATGGATTGTTTTAAATCCTTGCATGTATTCTTTTGAATCCTCACATAGCTAGATGGTTGCTTGCTTTGATAGGTTTTGCTATAGGATCCCTCTTGTATGATCTTCCCCTCTTCTTTAACCTCTTGTGAGATTGATCCATAGTGTCGAAAATGTTCTTCTTACTTTCATTTAGGGAATTCAAGCTCTTCCTCCTCCTAACACATGGCAATGGAGCTCTCTAGTGTGACAATAGATTGAAGATTTGAATGACAACTAGCAAACCCATAATTGCAGCTCTAAGGAGAAGCTCCAAAAATGACACATGTTTTAGGAAGGCTAGGTAAACTTATAATTAGGCATATATGTCAATTGTATATATTAAGAGTAATGTAGGGACTTAGCTTCGAATCCACTCTATCAGGCTATATTGGTTTCAGCCAATATTGCGCACGGCGTTGACTTAGGAGGTCACACTTTGGTGTTGGAGCCTTGAATGTGATTTCATTCTTGTTTTTTCAAGTTTGATGCTTTGTTTTGTGTTTGGAGTTGATTTAAAGTAGTAATTTATCATAATTTAGAGCATTTAAGAAAAGGTTTTGGCCTAATCATGGAGAGAAATCTCTAATTTTAGGCTTTAATCTTGTGTATGTGCTTGATTTGATTGTATATGCATGTGTAACAATGTCTATAGATCTTGATTTTAGCTAGGTTTTGCTTAAACACCTATGGTGTGCTAAGTTTAGGCTAATTAACATAAAAGATCTCAAAAAATAAAAAGCGTAGCTCATTGGTCCACCATTGATCGTTGGTGGGTACTATAAAAGATCCCATTGGAGTGGGTAACAACCATTTTGATCACTTTTAGGCACCGTATAACATTTCACCCACATACACTAATATTAGTCTTCCACAAGGGCAACAAACTAATGAGTCCTCAAGCATCATGTACTTGCTTTCACAAAGAGCTATACATAGACTAGTGTCATTGGAAACCTTACATACCAACCCCCCACGAGGCTTAAAACTCCATTATGTGCAAGACTACTATGCCATGGAAGCCACACATCACAACCCCATAAGGCTTGAAATTGGAAGCCCAAAAATAGAGGGTTATAAGCAAGACTAGTGCCATTGGAAAGCATATATCCCAACCCTATGAGGCTTGAAACTTCAAGCCCAAAATTAGAGGGCTATGTGCAACCATCCCCTAACATTCCACCACCGCGCACATATATAAAATATAAGTTAGCATAGGATGTAGGAAGGGGCATTTCCATGCATATGGAAAATTTAGTGGAAGTAAAGATCCCATTACTTGTTGAGAGTCTTAGAGAAAATTTGTGGAGTTCACAAGGGAGCCTAGATGATTCCATCAAGATCTATGCATTTAGTATTTTTCTTGCATGCCACTAGTTTAGATTCCTAAACCGAGTAGGAAAGGGCATGCACGAGATCTTGAGACATACATTCATAGTCAAATTCTTACCCTCAAGCACGAGAAAGGAGAATCCATTTGGGACTACATTGCTACAACCAAGTATCTCCACATAAGATCCAGACCCAAAGAGAAGGAATCGATGAATGGTTGGTCTAAAGAGAAAGACTCGATGAATGATTGGTCTAAACATAAAGAATCAACGACGAATGATTAGTCTATGTGAACATTAGGCACTTGTATATAAGATATTTTGACATGTAAGTAATACAAGGATAATCATTCCCATCACAATAGAACACTTGTGAGCTCTCTTACCTTCTCTCAACTCTCTTTCATGTGTCCTTAACTATCTTGCATGTTTTCTTAAAAATCTTTGCTAATGTATTCTTTTAAATCCTTCCATGGATTGTTTTGAATCCTTGCATGTATTCTTTTGAATCCTCACATAGCTAGATGGTTGCTTGCTTTGATAGGTTTAGCTATAGGATCCCTCTTGTATGATCTTCCCCTCTTCTTTAACCTCTTGTGAGATTGATCCATAGTGTAGGAAATATTCTTCTTACTTTCATTTAGGCAATTCAAGCTCTTCCTCCTCCTTAACACATGGCAATGGAGCTCTCTAGTGTGACAATAGATTGAAGATTTGAATGACAAGCTAGCAAACCCATAATTGCAGCTCTAAGGCAACGCTCCCAAAATGACACATGTTTTAGCAAGGCTAGGTAAGCTTCTAATTAAGCATATATGTCATTTCTATATATTAAGAGTAATGTAGGGACTTAGCTTCGAATCCACTCTATCAGGCTATATTGGTTTCACCCAATATTGCGCACGGCATTGACTTAGGAGGTCACACTTTGGTGTTGGAGCCTTGAATGTGATTTCATTCTTGTTTTTTCAAGTTTGGTGCTTTGTTTTGTGTTTGGAGTTGATTTAAAGTAGTAATTTTTCATGATTTAGAGCATTTAAGAAGAGGTTTTGGCTTCATCATGGAGAGAAATCTCTAATTTTAGGCTTTAATCTTGTGTATGTGCTTGATTTGATTGTATATGCATGTGTAACAATGTCTATAGATCTTGATTTTAGCTAGGTTTTGCTTAAACACCTATGGTGTGCTAAGTTTAGGCTAATTAACATAAAAGATCTCAAAAAATAAAAAGCGTAGCTCATTGGTCCACCATTGATCGTTGGTGGGTACTATAAAAGATCCCATTGGAGTGGGTAACAACCATTTTGATCACTTTTAGGCACCGTATAACATTTCACCCACATACACTAATATTAGTCTTCCACAAGGGCAACAAACTAATGAGTCCTCAAGCATCATGTACTTGCTTTCACAAAGAGCTATACATAGACTAGTGTCATTGGAAACCTTACATACCAACCCCCCACGAGGCTTAAAACTCCATTATGTGCAAGACTACTATGCCATGGAAGCCACACATCACAACCCCATAAGGCTTGAAATTGGAAGCCCAAAAATAGAGGGTTATAAGCAAGACTAGTGCCATTGGAAAGCATATATCCCAACCCTATGAGGCTTGAAACTTCAAGCCCAAAATTAGAGGGTTATGTGCAACCATCCCCTAACATTCCACCACCGCGCACATATATAAAATATAAGTTAGCATAGGATGTAGGAAGGGGCATTTCCATGCATATGGAAAATTTAGTGGAAGTAAAGATCCCATTACTTGTTGAGAGTCTTAGAGAAAATTTGTGGAGTTCACAAGGGAGCCTAGATGATTCCATCAAGATCTATGCATTTAGTATTTTTCTTGCATGCCACTAGTTTAGATTCCTAAACCGAGTAGGAAAGGGCATGCACGAGATCTTGAGACATACATTCATAGTCAAATTCTTACCCTCAAGCACGAGAAAGGAGAATCCATTTGGGACTACATTGCTACAACCAAGTATCTCCACATAAGATCCAGACCCAAAGAGAAGGAATCGATGAATGGTTGGTCTAAAGAGAAAGACTCAATGAATGATTGGTCTAAACATAAAGAATCAACGACGAATGATTAGTTTATGTGAACATTAGGCACTTGTATATAAGATATTTTGACATGTAAGTAATACAAGGATAATCATTCCCATCACAATAGAACACTTGTGAGCTCTCTTACCTTCTCTCAACTCTCTTTCATGTGTCCTTAACTATCTTGCATGTTTTCTTAAAAATCTTTGCTTATGTATTCTTTTAAATCCTTCCATGGATTGTTTTGAATCCTTGCATGTATTCTTTTGAATCCTCACATAGCTAGATGGTTGCTTGCTTTGATAGGTTTAGCTATAGGATCCCTCTTGTATGATCTTCCCCTCTTCTTTAACCTCTCGTGAGATTGATCCATAGTGTAGGAAATATTCTTCTTACTTTCATTTAGGCAATTCAAGCTCTTCCTCCTCCTTAACACATGGCAATGGAGCTCTCTAGTGTGACAATAGATTGAAGATTTGAATGACAAGCTAGCAAACCCATAATTGCAGCTCTAAGGCAACGCTCCCAAAATGACACATGTTTTAGCAAGGCTAGGTAAGCTTCTAATTAAGCATATATGTCATTTCTATATATTAAGAGTAATGTAGGGACTTAGCTTCGAATCCACTCTATCAGGCTATATTGGTTTCACCCAATATTGCGCACGGCATTGACTTAGGAGGTCACACTTCGGTGTTGGAGCCTTGAATGTGATTTCATTCTTGTTTTTTCAAGTTTGGTGCTTTGTTTTGTGTTTGGAGTTGATTTAAAGTAGTAATTTTTCATGATTTAGAGCATTTAAGAAGAGGTTTTGGCTTCATCATGGAGAGAAATCTCTAATTTTAGGCTTTAATCTTGTGTATATGCTTGATTTGATTGTATATGCATGTGTAACAATGTCTATAGATCTTGATTTTAGCTAGGTTTTGCTTAAACAACTATGGTGTGCTAAGTTTAGGCTAATTAACATAAAAAATCTCAAAAAAATAAAAAGTTTAGGCTAATTAACACCTATGGTGTGCTAAGTTTAGGCTAATTAAGTTTAGGCTAATTAACATAAAAAATCTCAAAAAATAAAAAGCGTAGCTCATTGGTCCACCATTGATCGTTGGGTACTATAAAAGAGCCCATTGGAGTGGGTAACAAGCATTTTTTTTAATATAATCACACCTCAAATGATCACTTTTAGGCACCATAGAACATTTCACCCATATACACTAATATTAGTCTTCCACAAGGGCAACAAACTAATGAGTCCTCAAGGATCATGGATCCCTCTTGTATGATCTTCCCCTCTTCTTTAACCTCTTGTGAGATTGATCCATAGTGTAGGATAAATTCTTCTTACTTTCATTTAGGCAATTCAAGCTCTTCCTCCTCCTTAACACATGGCAATGGAGCTCTCTAGTGTGACAATAGATTGAAGATTTGAATGACAAGCTAGCAAACCCATAAGTGCAGCTCTAAGGCAACGCTCCCAAAATGACACATGTTTTAGGAAGCCTAGGTAAGCTTATAAATAAGCATATATGTTATTTCTATATATTTAGAGTAATGTAGGGACTTAGCTTCGAATCCACTCTATCAGGCTATATTGGTTTCACCCAATATTGCGCACGGCGTTGACTTAGGAGGTCACACTTTGGTGTTGGAGCCTTGAATGTGATTTCATTCTTGTTTATTCAAGTTTGGTGCTTTGTTTTGTGTTTGGAGTTGATTTAGAGTAGTAATTTTTCATGATTTAGAGCATTTAAGAAGAGGTTTCATCATGGAGAGAAATTTGTAATTTTAGGCTTTAATCTTGTGTATGTGCTTGATTTGATTGTATATGCATGTGTAACAATGTCTATAGATCTTGATTTTAGCTAGGTTTTGCTTAAACAACTATGGTGTGCTAAGTTTAGGCTAATTAACATAAAAAATCTCAAAAAATAAAAAGCGTAGCTCATTGGTCCACCATTGATCGTTGGTGGGTACTATAAAAGATCCCATTGGAGTGGGTAACAAGCATGTTTTTTAATATAATCACACCTCAAATGATCACTTTTATGCACCATAGAACATTTCACCCACATACACTAATATTAGTCTTCCACAAGGGCAACAAACTAATGAGTCCTCAAGGATCATGTACTTGCTTTCACAAAGAGCTATACATAGACTAGTGTCATTGGAAACCTTACATACCAACCCCCCACGAGGCTTGAAACTCCATTATGTGTAAGACTAGTGTGCCATGGAAGCCACACATCACAACCCCATAAGGCTTGAAATTCGAAGCCCAAAAATAGAGGGCTATAAGCAAGACTAGTGCCATTGGAAACAACATATCCCAACCCTATGAGGCTTGAAACTTCAAGCCCAAAATTAGAGGGCTATGTGCAACCATCCCCTAACATTCCACCACCACACACATATATAAAATATAAAATAGCATAGGATGTAGGAAGGGGAATTTCTATGCATATGGAAAATTTAATGGAAGTAAAGATCCCATTTCTTGAGTCTTAGAGAAAATTTATGGAGTTCACAAGGAAGCCTAGATGATTCCATCAAGATCTATGCATTTAGTATTTTTCTTGCATGCCACTAGTTTAGATCCCTAAACCGAGTAGGAAAGGGCATGCACGAGATCTTTAGACATACATTCATAATCAAATTCTTACCCTCAAGCATGAGAAAGGAGAATCCATTTGGGACTACATTGCTACAACCAAGTATCTCCACATAAGATCCAGACCCAAAGGGAATCGATGAATGGTTGGTCTAAAGAGAAAGACTTGATGAATGATTGGTCTAAACACAAAGAATCGACGATGATTAGTCTAAGTGAACATTAGGCACTTGTATATAAGATATTTTGACATGTAAGTAATACAAGGATAATCATTCCCATTATAATAGAACACTTGTGAGCTCTCTTACCTCTGTTTCATGTGTTCTCAACTCTCTTGCATGTTTTCTTTTAAATCTTTGCACATGTATTCTTTTAAATCCTTCCATGGATTGTTTTGAATCCTTGCATGTATTCTTTTAAATCCTCACATAGCTAGATATGGTTGCTAGATATGTATTCTTTTAAATCCTCACATAGCTAGATATGGTTGCTTGCTTTGATAGGTTTAGCTATAGGATCCCTCTTGTATGATCTTCCCCTCTTCTTTAACCTCTTGTGAGATTGATCCATAGTGTAGGAAATATTCTTCTTACTTTCATTTAGGCAATTCAAGCTCTTCCTCCTCCTTAACATATCGCAATGGAGCTCTCTAGTGTGACAATAGATTGAAGATTTGAATGACAAGCTAGCAAACTCATAACTGCAGCTCTAAGGCGAAGCTCCCAAAATGACACATGGTTTAGGAAGGCTACGTAAGCTTCTAATTAAGCATATATGTCATTTCTATATATTAAGAGTAATGTAGGGACTTAGCTTCAAATCCACTCTATCAGGCTATATTGGTTTCACCCAATATTGTGCACGGCATTGACTTAGGAGGTCACACTTTGGTGTTGGAGCGTTGAATGTGATTTCATTCTTGTTTTTTCAAGTTTGGTGCTTTGTTTTGTGTTTGGAGTTGATTTAGAGTAGTAATTTTTCATGATTTAGAGCATTTGAGAAGAGGTTTTGGCTTCATCATGGAGAGAAATCTGTAATTTTAGGCTTTAATCTTGTGTATGTGCTTGATTTGATTGTATATGCATGTGTAACAATGTCTATAGATCTTGATTTTAGCTAGGTTTTGCTTAAAACACCTATGGTGTGCTAAGTTTAGACTAACTAACATAAAAAATCTCAAAAAATAAAAAGCGTAGCTCATTGGTCCACCATTCATCATTGGGTACTATAAAAGAGCCCATTGGAGTGGGTAACAACGATCTTTATAATATAATCACACCTCAAATGATCACTTTTAGGCACCGTAGAAAATTTCACCCACATACACTAATATTAGTCTTCCACAAGGGCAACAAACTAATGAGTCCTCAAGGATCATGTACTTGCTTTCACAAAGAGCTATACATAGACTAGTGTCATTGGAAACCTTACATGCCAACCCCCCACGAGGCTTGAAACTCCATTATGTGTAAGACTACTAGTGTGCCATGGAAGCCACACATCACAACCCCATAAGGCTTGAAATTGGAAGCCCAAAAATAGAGGGTTATAAGCAAGACTAGTGCCATTAGAAACCACATATCCCAACCCTATGAGGCTTGAAACTTCAAGCCCAAAATTAGAGGGCTATGTGCAACCATCCCCTAACATTCCACCACCATGCACATATATAAAATATAAGTTACCATAGGATGTAGGAAGGGGCATTTCCATGCGTATGGAAAATTTAAATGAAATAAAGATCCCATTACTTGAGAGTCTTAGAGAAAATTTGTGGAGTTCACAAGGGACTTAGCTTCCAATCCACTCTATCAGGCTATATTGGTTTCACCCAATATTGCGCACGGCGTCGACTTACATGGTCACACTTTGGTGTTGGAGCCTTGAATGTGATTTTATTCTTGTTTTTTCAAGTTTGCTTTGTTTTAAGTTTGGAGTTGATTTAGAGTAGAAATTTTTCATGATTTAGAGCATTAAGGAGAGGATTTGGCTTCATCATGGAGAGAAATCTCTAATTTTAGGCTTTAATGTTGTGCATGTGCTTGATTTGATCGTATATGCATGTGTAGCAATGTCTATAGATCTTGATTTTAGCTAGGTTTTGCTTAAAACATCTATGGTGTGCTAAGTTTAGTCTAATTAACATAAAAAATCTCAAAAAATAAAAAGCGTAGCTCATTGGTCCACCATTCATTGTTGGGTACTATAAAAGAGCCCATTGGAGTGGGTAACAACCATTTTTATGATATAATCACACCTCAAATGATCACTTTTAGGCACCGTATAACATTTCACCCACATACACTAATATTAGTCTTCCACAAGGGCAACAAACTAATGAGTCCTCAAGGATCATGTACTTGCTTTCACAAAGAGCTATACATAGACTAGTATCATTGGGAAACATTACATACCACGAGGCTTGAAACTCCATTATGTGCAAGACTAGTGTGCCATGGAAGCCACACATCACAACCCCATAAGGCTTGAAATTGGGAGCCCAAAAATAGAGGGTTATAAGCAAGACTAGTGCCATTGGAAACCACATATCCCAACCCTATGAGGCTTGAAACTTCAAGCCCAAAATTAGAGGGCTCTGTGCAACCATCCCCTAACATTCCTAAAATATAAGTTAGCATAGGATGTAGGAAGGGGCATTTCCATGCATATGGAAAATTTAATGGAAGTAAAGATCCCATTACTTGAGAGTCTTAGAGAAAATTTGTGGAGTTCACAAGGGAGCCTAGATGATTCCATCAAGATCTATGCATTAAGTATTTTTCCTGCATGCCACTAGTTTAGATTCCTAAACCGAGTAGGAAAGAGCATGCATGAGATCTTGAGACATACATTCATAGTCAAATTCTTACCCTCAAGCATGAGAAAGGAGAATCCATTTGGGACTACATTGCTACAACCAAGTATCTCCACATAAGATCCAGACCCAAAGAGAAGGAATCGATGAATGGTTAGTCTAAAGAGAAAGACTCGATGAATGATTGGTCTAAACATAAAGAATCGATGATGATTACTCTAAGTGAACATTAGGCACTTGTATATAAGATATTTTGACATGTAAGTAATACAAGGATAATCATTCCCATTACAATAGAACACTTGTGAGCTCTCTTACCTTCTCTCAACTCTGTTTCATGTGTTCTCAACTCTCTTGCATATTTTCTTTTAAATCTTTGCACATGTATTCTTTTAAATCCTTCCATAGATTGTTTTGAATCCTTGCATGTATTCTTTTAAATCCTTACATAGCTAGATGGTTGCTTTCTTTGATAGGTTTAGCTATAGGATCCCTCTTGTATGATCTTCCCCTCTTCTTTAACCTCTTGTGAGATTGATCCATAGTGTAGGAAATATTCTTCTTACTTTCATTTAGGCAATTCAAGCTCTTCCTCCTCCTTAACACATGGCAATGGAGCTCTCTAGTGTGATAATAGATTGGAGATTTGAATGACAAGCTAGCAAACCAATAACTGCAGCTCTAAGGCGAAGCTCGCAAAATGACACATGTTTTAGGAAGGCTAGGTAAGCTTCTAATTAAGCATATATGTCATTTCTATATATAAAGAGTAATGTAGGGACTTAGCTTCGAATCCACTCTATCAGGCTATATTGGTTTCACCCAATATTGCGCACGGCATTGAATTAGGAGGTCACACTTTGGTGTTTGAGCGTTGAATGTGATTTCATTCTTGTTTTTTCAAGTTTGGTGCTTTGTTTTGTGTTTGGAGTTGATTTAGAGTAGTAATTTTTCATGATTTGGAGCATTTGAGAAGAGGTTTTGGCTTCATCATGGAGAGAAATCTCTAATTTTAGGCTTTAATCTTGTGTATGTGCTTGATTTGATTGTATATGCATGTGTAACAATGTCTATAGATCTTGATTTTAGCTAGGTTTTGCTTAAAACACCTATGGTGTGCTAAGTTTAGACTAACTAACATAAAAAATCTCAAAAAATAAAAAGCGTAGCTCATTGGTCCACCATTCATCGTTGGGTACTATAAAAGAGCCCATTGGAGTGGGTAACAACGATCTTTATAATATAATCACACCTCAAATGATCACTTTTAGGCACCGTAGAACATTTCACCCACATACACTAATATTAGTCTTCCACAAGGGCAACTAACTAATGAGTCCTCAAGGATCATGTACTTGCTTTCACAAAGAGCTATACATAGACTAGTGTCATTGGAAACCTTACATGCCAACCCCCCACGAGGCTTGAAACTCCATTATGTGTAAGACTAGTGTGCCATGGAAGCCACACATCACAACCCCATAAGGCTTGAAATTGGAAGCCCAAAAATAGAGGGTTATAAGCAAGACTAGTGCCATTGGAAACCACATATCCCAACCCTATGAGGCTTGAAACTTCAAGCCCAAAATTAGAGGGCTATGTGCAACCATCCCCTAACATTCCTCCACCATGCACATATATAAAATATAAGTTACCATAGGATATAGGAAGGGGCATTTCCATGCGTATGGAAAATTTAATGGAAGTAAAGATCCCATTACTTGAGAGTCTTAGAGAAAATTTGTGGAGTTCACAACGGAGCCTAGATGATTCCATCAAGATCTATGCATTTAGTATTTTTCTTGCATGCCACTAGTTTAGATCCCTAAACCAAGTAGGAAAGGGCATGCATGAGATCTTGAGACATACATTCATAGTCAAATTCTTACCCTCAAGCATGAGAAAGGAGAATCCATTTGGGACTACAATCAAGTATCTCCGCATAAGATCCAGACCCAAAGAGAAGGAATCGATGAATGGTTGATCTAAAGAGAAAGACTCGATGAATGATTGGTCTAAACATAAAGAATCAACGAATGATTAGTCTAAGTGAACATTAGGCACTTGTATATAAGATATTTTGACATGTAAGTAATACAAGGATAATCATTCCCATTACAATATAACACTTGTGAGCTCTCTTACCTTCTCTCAACTCTGTTTCATGTGTTCTCAACTCTCTTGCATGTTTTCTTTTTAAATCTTTGCACATGTATTCTTTTAAATCCTTCCATGGATTGTTTTGCATCCTTGCATGTATTCTTTTAAATCCTCACAAAGCTAGATGGTTGCTTGCTTTGATAGGTTTAGCTATCGGATCCCTCTTGTATGATCTTCCCCTCTTCTTTAACCTCTTGTGAGATTGATCGATAGTGTAGGAAATATTCTTCTTACTTTCATTTAGGCAATTCAAGCTCTTCCTCCTCCTTAACACATGGCAATGGAGCTCTCTAGTGTGATAATAGATTGAAGATTTGAATGACAAGCTAGCAAACCCATAACTGTAGCTCTAAGGCGAAGCTCCCAAAATGACACATGTTCTAGGAAGGCTAGGTAAGCTTCTAATTAAGCATATATGTCATTTCTATATGTTAAGAGTAATGTAGGGACTTAGCTTCGAATCCACTCTATCAGGCTATATTGGTTTCACCCAATATTGCACACAGCATTGACTTAGGAGGTCACACTTTAGTGTTGGAGCCTTGAATGTGATTTCATTCTTGTTTTTTCAAGTTTGGTGCTTTGTTTTGTGTTTGGAGTTGATTTAGAGTAGTAATTTTTCATGATTTAGAGCATTTGAGAAGAGGTTTTGGCTTCATCATGGAGAGAAATCTCTAATTTTAGGCTTTAATCTTGTGTATGTGCTTGATTTGATTGTATATGCATGTGTAACAATGTCTATAGATCTTGATTTGATTGTATATGCATGTGTAACAATGTCTATAGATCTTGATTTTAGCTAGGTTTTGCTTAAAACACCTATGGTGTGCTAAGTTTAGACTAACTAACATAAAAAATCTCAAAAAATAAAAAGCGTAGCTCATTGGTCCACCATTCATTGTTGGCTACTATAAAAGAGCCCATTGGAGTGGGTAACAACGATTTTTATAATATAATCACACCTCAAATGATCACTTTTAGGCACCGTAGAACATTTCACCCACATACACTAATATTAGTCTTCCACAAGGGCAACAAACTAATGAGTCCTCAAGGATCATGTACTTGCTTTCACAAAGAGCTATACATAGACTAGTGTCATTGGAAACCTTACATGCCAACCCCCCACGAGGCTTGAAACTCCATTATGTGTAAGACTAGTGTGCCATGGAAGCCACACATCACAACCCCATACGGCTTGAAATTGGAAGCCCAAAAATAGAGGGTTATAAGCAAGACTAGTGCCATTGGAAACCACATATCCCAACCCTATGAGGCTTGAAACTTCAAGCCCAAAATTAGAGGGCTATGTGCAACCATCCCCTAACATTCCACCACCACGCACATATATAAAATATAAGTTACCATAGGATGTAGGAAGGGGCATTTCCATGCGTATGGAAAATTTAATGGAAGTAAAGTCCCATTACTTGAGAGTCTTAGAGAAAATTTGTGGAGTTCACAACGGAGCCTAGATGATTCCATCAAGATCTATGCATTTAGTATTTTTCTTGCATGCCACTAGTTTAGATCCCTAAACCGAGTAGGAAAGGGCATGCACGAGATCTTGAGACATACATTCATAGTCAAATTCTTACCCTTAAGCATGAGAAAGGAGAATCCATTTGGGACTACATTGCTACAACCAAGTATCTCCACATAAGATCCAGACCCAAAGAGAAGGAATCAATGAATGGTTGGTCTAAAGCTATAGGATCCCTCTTGTATGATCTTCCCCTCTTCTTTAACCTCTTGTGAGATTGATCCATAGTGTAGGAAATATTCTTCTTACTTTTATTTAGGCAATTCAAGCTCTTCCTCCTCCTTAACACATGGCAATGGAGCTCTCTAGTGTGATAATAGATTGAAGATTTGAATGACAAGCTAGCAAACCCATAACTGTAGCTCTAAGGCGAAGCTCCCAAAATGACACATGTTCTAGGAAGGCTAGGTAAGCTTCTAATTAAGCATATATGTCATTTCTATATGTTAAGAGTAATGTAGGGACTTAGCTTCGAATCCACTCTATCAGGCTATATTGGTTTCACCCAATATTGCACACAGCGTTGACTTAGGAGGTCACACTTTGGTGTTGGACCCTTGAATGTGATTTCATTCTTGCTTTTTCAAGTTTGGTGCTTTGTTTTGTGTTTGGAGTTGATTTAGAGTAGTAATTTTTCATGATTTAGAGCATTTAAGAAGAGGTTTTGGCTTCATCATGGAGAGAAATCTCTAATTTTAGGCTTTAATCTTGTGTATGTGCTTGATTTGATTGTATATGCATGTGTAACAATGTCTATAGATCTTGATTTTAGCTAGGTTTTGCTTAAAACATCTATGGTGTGCTAAGTTTTAATTAACATAAAAAATCTCGAAAAGTAAAAAGCGTAGCTCATTGGTCCACCATTGATCATTGGGTACTATAAGAGAGCCCATTGAAGTGGGTAACAACCATTTTTATAATATAATCACACCTCAAATGATCACTTTTATAGGCACCGTAGAACATTTCACCCACATACACTAATATTACTCTTTCACAAGGGCAACAAACTAATGAGTCCTCAAGGATCATGTACTTGCTTTCACAAAGAGCTATACATAGACTAGTGTCCTTGGAAACCTTACATACCAACCCCCCATGAGGCTTGAAACTCCATTATGTGCAAGACTAGTGTGCCATGGAAGCCACACATCACAACCCCATAAGGCTTGAAATTGGAAGCCCAAAAATAGAGGGTTATAAGCAAGACTAGTGCCATTGGAAAGCACATATCCAAACCCTATGAGGCTTGAATCTTCAAGCCCAGAATTAGAGGGCTATGTGCAACCATCCCCTAACATTCCACCACCACACACATATATAAAATATAAGTTAGCATAGGATGTAGGAAGGGGCATTTCCATGCATATGGAAAATTTAATGGAAGTAAAGATCCCATTACTTGAGAGTCTTAGAGAAAATTTGTGGAGTTCACAAGGGAGCCTAGATGATTCCATCAACATCTATGCATTTAGTATTTTTCTGGCAAGCCACTAGTTTAGATCCCTAAACCGAGTAGGAAAGGGCATGCATAAGATCTTGAGACATACATTCATAGTCAAATTCTTACCCTCAAGCATGAGAAAGGAGAATCCATTTGGGACTGCATTGCTACAACCAAGTATCTTCACATAAGATCCAGACCCAAAGAGAAGGAATCGATGAATGGTTGGTCTAAGTGAACAACCAAGTATCTCCACATAAGATCCAAACCCAAAGAGAAGGAATCGATGAATGGTTGGTCTAAAGAGAAAGACTCGATGAATGATTGGTCTAAACATAAAGAATCAATGAATGATTAGTCTAAGTGAACATTAGGCACTTGTATATAAGATATTTTGACATGTAAGTAATACAAGGATAATCATTCCCTTTACAATAGAACACTTGTGAGCTCTCTTCCCTTCTCTCAACTCTGTTTCATGTGTTCTCAGCTCTTTTGCATGTATTCTTTTAAATCTTTGCACATGTATTCTTTTAAATCCTTCCATGGATTGTTTTGAATCCTTGCATGTATTCTTTTGAATCCTCACATAGCTAGATGGTTGCTTGCTTCGATAGGTTTAGCTATAGGATCCCTCTTGTATGATCTTCCCCTCTTTTCTTTAACCTCTTGTGAGATTGATCCATACTAAAGGAAATATTCTTCTTACTTTCATTTAGGGAATTCAAGCTCTTCATCCTTAACACATGGCAATGGAGCTCTCTAGTGTGACAATATATTGAAGATTTGAATGACAAGATAGCAAACCCATAGTTGCAGCTCTAAGGCAAAGCTCCAAAAATGACACATGTTTTAGGAAGGCTAGGTAAGCTTATAATTAGGCATATATGTCAATGCTATATATTAAGAGTAATGGAGGGACTTAGCTTCGAATCCACTCGATTAGGCTATATTGGTTTCACCCAATATTGTGCACGGCGTTGACATAGGAGGTCACACTTTGGTGTTGGAGCCTTGAATGTGATTTCATTCTTGTTTTTTCAAGTTTGGTGCTTTGTTTTGTGTTTGGAGTTGATTTAAAGTAGTAATTTTTCGTGATTTAGAGCATTTAAGAAGAAGTTTTGGCTTCATCATGGAGAGAAATCTCTAATTTTAGGCTTTAATCTTGTGTATGTGCTTGATTTGATTGTATATGCATGTGTAACAATGTCTATAGATCTTGATTTGATTGTATATGCATGTGTAACAATGTCTATAGATCTTGATTTTAGCTAGGTTTTGCTTAAAACACCTATGGTGTGCTAAGTTTAGGCTAATTGACATAAAAAATCTCAAAAAATTAAAAGCGTAGCTCATTGGTCCACCATTGATCGTTGGGTACTATAAAAGAGCCCATTGTAACAACCATTTTTATAATATAATCACACCTCAAATGATCACTTTTAGGCACCGTATAACATTTCACCCACATACACTAATATTAGTCTTCCACAAGGGCAACAAACTAATGAGTCCTCAAGGATCATGTACTTGCTTTCACAAAGAGCTATACATAGACTAGTGTCATTGGGAACCTTACATACCAACCTCCCACGAGGCTTGAAACTCCATTATGTGCAAGACTAGTGTGCCATGGAAGCCACACATCACAACCCCATAAGGCTTGAAATTGGAAGCCCAAAAATAGAGGGTTATAAGCAAGACTAGTGCCATTAGAAACCACATATCCCAACCCTATGAGGCTTGAAACTTCAAGCCCAAAATTAGAGGGCTATGTGCAACCATCCCCTAACATTTCACCACCACGCACATATATAAAATATAAGTTACCATAGGATGTAGGAAGGGGCATTTCCATGCATATGGAAAATTTAATGGAAGTAAAGATCCCATTACTTGAGAGTCTTAGAGAAAATTTGTGGAGTTCACAAGGGAGCCTAGATGATTCCATCAAGATCTATGCATTTAGTATTTTTCTGGCATGCCACTAGTTTAGATCCCTAAACCGAGTAGGAAAGGGCATGCACAAGATCTTGAGACATACATTCATAGTCAAATTCTTACCCTCAAGCATGAGAAAGGAGAATCCATTTGGGACTAAATTGCTACAACCAAGTATCTCCACATAAGATCCAGACCCAAAGAGAAGGAATCGATGAATGGTTGGTCTAAAGAGAAAGACTCGATGAATGATTGGTCTAAACATAAAGAATCAACGATCATTAGTCTAAGTGAACATTAGGCACTTGTATATAAGATATTTTGACATGTAAGTAATACAAGGATAATCATTCCCATTACAATAGAACACTTGTATATAAGATATTTTGACATGTAAGTAATACAAGGATAATCATTCCCATTACAATAGAACACTCGTGAGCTCTCTTACCTTCTTTCAACTCTGTTTCATGTGTTCTCAACTCTCTTGCATGTTTTCTTTTAAATCTTTGCACATGTATTCTTTTAAATCCTTCCATGGATTGTTTTGAATCCTTGCATGTATTCTTTTGAATCCTTACATAGCTAGATGGTTGCTTGCTTTCATAGGTTTTGCTATAGGATCCCTCTTGTATGATCTTCCCCTCTTCTTTAACCTCTTGTGAGATTGATCCATAGTGTAGGAAATATTTCTCTTACTTTCATTTAGGCAATTCAAGCTCTTCCTCCTCCTTAACACATGGAAATGGAGCTCTCTAGCGTGACAATAGATTGAAGATTTGAATGACAAGCTAGCAAACCCATAATTACAGCTCTAAGGCGAAGCTCCCAAAATGACACATGTTTTAGGAAGGCTAGGTAAGCTTCTAATTAGGCATATTAAGAGTAATGTAGGGACTTGGCTTCGAATCCACTCTATCAGGCTATATTGGTTTTCACCCAATATTGCACATCACAACCCCATAAGGCTTGAAATTGGAAGCCCAAAAATAGAGGGTTATAAGCAAGAATAGTGCCATTGGAAACCACATATCCCAACCCTATGAGGCTTGAAACTTCAAGCCCAAAATTAGAGGGCTATGTGCAACCCTCCCCTAACATTCCACCACCACGCACATATATAAAATATAAGTTAGCATAGGATGTAAGAAGGGGCATTTCCATGCATATGGAAAATTTAATGGAAGTAAAGATCCCATTACTTGAGAGTCTTAGAGAAAATTTGTGGAGTTCACAAGGGAGGCTAGATGATTCCATCAAGATCTATGGATTTAGTATTTTTCTTGCATTCCACTAGTTTAGATCCCTAAACCGAGTAGGAAAGGGCATGCACGAGATCTTGAGACATACATTCATAGTGAAATTCTTACCCCCTCAAGCATGAGAAAGGAGAATCCATTTGGGACTACATTTCTAGAACCAAGTATCTCCACATAAGATCCAGACCCAAAGAGAAGGAATCGATGAATGGTTGGTCTAAAGAGAAAGACTCGATGAATGATTGATCTAAACATAAAGAATCGATGAATGATTAGTCTAAGTGAACATTAGGAACTTGTATATAAAATATTTTGACATGTAAGTAATACAAGGATAATCATTTCCATTACAATAGAACACTTGTGAGCTCTCTTACCTTTTCTCAACTGTGTTTCATGTGTTCTCAACTCTCTTGCATGTTTTCTTTTAAATCTTTGCACATGTATTCTATTAAATCCTTCCATGAATTGTTTTGAATCCTTGCATGTATTCTTTTGAATCCTCACATAGCTAGATGGTTGCTTGCTTTGATAGGTTTAGCTATAGGATCCCTCTTGTATGATCTTCCCCTCTTCTTTAACCTCTTGTGAGATTGATCCATAGTGTAGGAAATATTCTTCTTACTTTCATTTAGGCAATTCAAGCTCTTCCTCCTTAACACATGGCAATGGAGCTCTCTAGCGTGATAATAGATTGAAGATTTGAATGACAAGCTAGCAAACCCATAATTGCAGCTCTAAGGCAAAGCTCCAAAAATGACACATGTTTTAGGAAGGCTACGTAACATTAGGACTTGTTTGGGGTCTTCTTGGGCCCTTTTATTTGGACACTTAGTGAAATGCTTAAAATGCTAATCAAGCTTTGACCAAGCTAGTGGCCTAGGCCTGAAAATGCATTTTTCCTTTTCTACAAAAAAGAAAATAGGCCAAAAGGTGATCTAATCATTAGATCTTCTATCCTTGGGAAGGAATATGGACCTAACTGCCTTTTTGTCTTGTAGTGAAGTACCTTTCACATGAAAATTTTCGTCACTTTGTTCCCTCCCTTTTTGGAGGTGCTGCAGATCTCACTCTCTCTCTACACTCTCTCTCTAAAACGAGTTTAGGGTGTTTTACTTGGGTAAGGGCTTCTTTTTCTCTCTCTAGGAGCCATGGCCTGCAGATCTGGACCTCCTACTCCATCATCCTCTCCACCAGCTCTCATGGAAGAGCTCACCATCCCCTCCTGTGAAGGTACAGATCTACACATCCTTGCAAGCTGAAGCTCTCCATCTCCATCACTAGCAAGCTCTCCATATCTATCTCCTCAAGGCCTCCATTTCCATCTCTGTATCCATCTGCATCTCCTCCACCTCCATCTCCATCTCCATCACCATCTCCACCTCCATCTCCATCTTCATCTCCTCCATCTCCATCACCATCCACATTTCCATCTCTGTATCCATCTACATCTCCTCCATCTCCATTTGCTAGGTACAATGGCTCTACGGGACATCACCAACATTCAATCAAAGTTTCGCTTGCACGTGGACTTAGACGAGGAGTATGCCACAATGCGAAGTAATCGAACAAAGGGATGTATTCCTGCTGAGGTGCTACGACTTCAAGGTGCAAAAGCCATTGATCTTTTAACCGATGGAAGCATTTATCCCCTTGATCCACAGACTGGTGCACCTCCCCCTTTTTGTAATATCACGCAGGTCGTATGCTTCTTGGGTGACGGTTATAATGGTTTCTTAGGATACTGTCAGAGGCTCTATTCTTTGTACTTGCAGGAACTCTCAAATCAAAATCACCTCAGGAAGCTTCTAGAATTATGCAAGGCGGAAAAGGAAGAATGTGCATCAACTTTCATGGCCACAAAGGAACATATGCTAGCTCAAGTCAAGGATCTAGAGAAGGAGGATGCAAAGTAGAAGATGAAGCTTGATGAAGGTGTGGAAAGCAGGGATCGAGTTATAGAGAACTATCTCCATCTTCGAAACTCAACTCGGAACCGATGTGTCGATCATTTCACTCACCTCCCCATGGGATATATTGCAAGGCGGTGAAAGCGCAAGCCTCTGAGTCTTCTTTCCAAAGATGGGGGGGCTCACAAGCGACGTGTGCATTGAACAAGGTAGTCATAGCTTTAAAACTAACATTACATTCTTTTTTCATATAGTTATGTCATTGACTCTGTACTATGTGATGTCTAGGGAATGTGCTAAAGCAATATTAGGTTGTTCCAATACTAAGGAGTCTATCCTTGAGCACATTATTCCAGAGTAGAAAGTAATCAATATGATAACCAATCCAGCAAATGGTGCGTTGCATGACAGGATTCAAAAGTATTTTCTCAAGGAATTCGAGCAGATTGTTAGTCCCGTTGACATGCTCACTGTGTGCGACACAGCAGGTATCAGTGAGGGATACAGGGCTTTGTATACTTGCATCACAGCACGTCTACGAGGCAAAGGAATGACACAATCTATACTTCCAACACCATATAGTATAGTTATGGCAAGGAAGTCAGCAAACAACAATATTGCCGACTTGCTAGGCGGCTATAGATGGGTGGATGGTAGCATGCCACTGACAAATTCAAAAGATTTTGCTTACAACAAGTTTAACAATGTTTACGTCGAGGTGGAGGCGCTTCAACAAGCTATGATTCAGTTTTATGATATGACATTAGAGGAGACGGATGGAAAGGCTATATTTGTCCTCAAATTGGATGAATGTCAGGTTGTAAAGGGCCAAAGGGTGGAACGTACAAGTCTGACGCTCATGAGCAGGGCATTGAAGCGAAAGAGCTTAGACAGCGAAGATGAAACAGGTGATGCGGAGAATAACTTGCACACAAAGCGACACAAGCAAGATTACTTTGGAGTGCAGTCTGAGAAGAACATATGGTGGCAGGCGGCATGGACCCTTCCGCACGAGGACCATGACAGTCTGAGGTGGTACTTCACCCGTAGAGGTATTCAAGGAGTGATACATAGGCAATCAAATGGTGAAGTCTTGCATGTGCCTGGCACTGGTGACTTTGAAATAGAGTGGCACCTTGGTGGTGGTGATCTCAAGACCCTCAAATGCATGTTGGGAACTAAAAGCGGTGCTAACACTTTGTTTCCATGCATCTTTTGTTGTCATCCAAGGATGCCAAGTGTCGCAGTGGGTGGGGAAGGCCAAACAAGCAACCAAGGTAAAAGGTCGTAAGCAGGCAAGTGCAAAGGGCTCAAATCTATTACAAAAAGGGAAGGGTATGCACGTCTGGCTCAATGGAATTATGAGCTGCAATCAAAGCAAGGCACCATCTCGCGCAGAGGAGGATGCTACTTGGAACCCTATTCTTTCAATTCCACTGTCGCGAGTACATGTGTGTACCTTGCACGCAAGACTTAGAATTCTAGACAAATTGTTGATGCTCCACATCAATTATGCTTGGAACATGGAGCCAGAGTCACAGCGAGAATAGTGCATCCAAGAGCTTAAAGTTGTTTTATCATCCGTGGGGCTTCACGTAGGTGCTGTCACCCTCTCTAAGGATCGCAAAAACCCATCAAGTACCCAAGATAACCCTAATAAGATATGTATGGGTGGTGCAAAAGCAAGACACCTGCTCTCAAACTATGGTGAGGCTCAAAGCCATACACATTTTGAATTATGGAAGCAGATTTGTGATGTAACAACCTATCGAGGCAATGAGGCGACATTAGGATTGAAGCGTGCACATGTGTGGGAAGCTTGTGATGAGATGATGAGGCTTCTTGAGTGCCCGTATCTTGATGAAGCAGAGATAGCTACATTCAAGACTTCGATTAACAGATTCACAGAAGAAATGATCGATGCTTGGGGGGAAACTCATATAACACACTACATGCATATTCTCTATGCACACAGTTCCTTCTTTCTAGATGAATATGGGTCTCTTGCACTCTAGAGCAACCAAGGCATGGAACGATCACATTACCAAGCCAAGGCGGCCTATTTTAAGAACACGGGTCATGGCGGTGGCAAGGTTCACAGCAATGCGTTTCACGAAATGCTCAATTGGTTTTACCGTGCACTTACTGGGAGAAAGGCCCAAAAGCAAGCCGAAAATTTGTCTTTGAGGCACAAAATCATGAAGGTGGTAGGTGCAAGGCGAAAGAGAAGGGTGCAATGCGTCAATGGCACGTGAAAGAGCGAGACAATGGCACAGTGGTCGACAAAGAAATGGTCGCGTGTGGTTACCCACCCAATAATTCTTGTTCGCCACTTTTTGGCACGTTCATTGTAAATTGACTTTTTTGTAATTTTGGCCCCCTATAAATATCAAAGTGAGTTTTATTGTCATTTTTAAAAGTCTTGACTTGTGAGCTCTCTCTCTCTCTCTTCCTCTCCCCTTGACTCTCCCTCTTGCACTCTCTCTCTCTCTCTCTCTCTCTCTCTCTCTTTCTCTCGCTCGTGCACTAATATCTCACGCACATGGAGCCCCCAAATGATCCTCCCTCCAATACGCAGGATGACATTTTCAAAGACCTTGGGCCCTTACCCACCGCACATAGAACTGAAATCCCAAACATTTACCCACAAGCCCAAATGGATATGGAAGCTGAGCGTGTGAGGCTTGAGCGAGAGGCCCAAGAAGCCCAAGAACGCCAAGAAGTGGAGAGATTACACAAAGAAGCAGAGGACATGGAGGTAGCTGAGAGAGCAAGAAAAGAAGCCAAAGAGACCGTCAAAAAACAGGAGGAGGATGAGGCAGCAAAGAAAGCACAGGAGGATGAGGCAGCGAAGAAAGCACAGGAGGATGAGGCTGCCAAGAAGGCGGAAGAAGACAAGGCAGTTAGGAAGGCGGAGGCAGATAAGAAGGCTGCAAAAGAAGCTCACGCCGTCGCAAGCGACGAGAGAAGATTTGCATTCTTCGCTGCGGAGGATGATTGGCTTAACAGACAAGCTCGCGAAATTGTTGCTGACCTGCGAAAGGCCGGATACGAAGATGACACGATTTTGGAAGCGGCTACACAAGGTCTTCGAGCAGAATATACAAAGAGGAGAAATGAAGACACAGTAGAAAGGGAGCACCTGCTGAGTAGTAGGATTCTCAATGCAATGTTAGACATAGTCTTGGCTCGTGCACTTGGTAAAGGAAAGAGAAAACTCTCAGCTCAGGAAGTAGAAAATAAGAGACAGAAGCTTGAACGAGAAGCCAGGGTAGCAAACGCACGGAGGCTTCATGAGGAAAAAGAAAGGAAAGATGAAGAGGAGCGAGTAAGGAAGGAGGCAGAGCAGAGAGCAGCTCAGAAGACTCCACCATCTGCAAAGGCAAAGAAAACTCCAACGCCTGCAAAGGCTAAGAAGGGGAAAACCATTCCTAAACGCATAGAACCCCCTTCCAATAACTTCCAAGAGCGGCGACAAAAGTTCAAAAATGACACGCCATCTTGGACTCGCCGCACGCAAGCACCACCGCACCCAACAACGCAGAAGAAGCGAAGGTGGAGACCAGGGACCGTTGCCCTTAGAGAAATTCACAAATATCAAAAGAGCTCCACACCAATTATTCCAAAGGCACCTTTTGCGCGTCTTGTCAAAGAGATTATCCTCGACCAGCGCGCCGGGATGTCAATCGTGTGCAAGCGGCGGCACTAGGCGCTCTGCAACAAGGTGCCGAGGATATTTTGGTTTCGCTTTTCCAAGACGCGGTTTTGTGCATGGTGCATGTAAAACGTGTCACTATCAAGCCATCTGATCTTCGTCTAGCTAGGCGTATCCGTGGAGACGACGTTCTCTTTCACTAGATAGGAGAAGCCTTTGTAATGCAACAAATCCGTGTTTTATAATCTCAATTTGATTAATGAAAAACCATGTCTATTTTCAAAAAAGTTATGTTTTCTATTGCAAGTGATTGTCATCTTGTGAAGGTAATTGTAGTCTTTTGCATGTAATGATTGTCGCTACGTATATTCGACCTCATGTGAACGCTCGTCTACCACCACCCGTTTGACTTTGGCTTGACTTGACGGGCGATTTCTCCTGCGTATGGCCCCAAAAGGGTAGATCTGATGTGCGGGGTGCGCCGGGGCTGATGGGGGGGCCGGTGGTCACGCCGTGGATCCTGTGCGCCACGGAGCGACTTTTGCCTGTTTGACCTGGTGGTCAAACAGGTAAAAGTCGCTACCAGGTCAAACAGGCAAAAGTCGCTACCAGGTCAAACAGGCAAAAAGTCACTCCGTGGCGCACAGGGTCCACGGTGGTCGAGGTCAAACAGGCAAAAGTCGCTCCGTGGCGCACATGGTCCACGGCGCGACCACCGGCCCCCCCCTGTCGGCCCCGACAGGTCAAACAGGCAAAAGTCACTCTATGGCGCACAGGGTCCACGGCGCAACCACCGGCCCCCCCCCCGGTCGGCCCTGGCGCACCCCGCACATCAGATCTACCCTTTTGGGGCCATATGCAGGAGAAATCGGCCCGTCGAGTCGGGTGGTGGCGGACGAGCGATCACAAAAATTGATTGAAACATCATGACACTACACGACAACAACATATAAACACATCAAAAAGATAATTAAAACTTAAAATCAGCTCGACAAACATCTCGATGTCATTAATTGTTTGATTTCCACAAAAGGCAAATGAGTACATTGGATCTAGCCAACTCGCTTGATGAGCTTGGTGAAAGCCTCGTGGTTGAGAGTCTTTACCGATGGTTTGTCACCAATGCGTTCGGCTATCTCTTTGGCATCAGTGATGCCTTGTCCAAGGCTAAGGCCACAAAATCCTAGGAAAGACCCCGCACTTTTATCACCAAAGCTATAGATAGCTACTTCCCTATTTACAATAATACATTTATGGGCATTTTGGGCTATAGGGGCTTTAGACAGGATGGTGCTTAGGGCTCTGCACTTCAAAAATTCGGCTTGCGCGTCATTTGAAAAGTCGTTGTGAATCACGCGAAGCATCTCGGCATTGAAGCTCGGGATGTAGTGCCATAGCGCAGCATCTTTCCCCTCCACCTCCTTTCGTGCTCCACCCTTTCGGCTTGCGAACTAGTCCATTTCTCTTGCGGTCTACAAATTAGATAGAAGAATGAGTTGACTTCAAAAAATTACAAATTAAGAGGGAAGAAATTAGGTGTACTACCTCAGTGGCATCATTATGATCCGCAAGGTCTGCATCACTAATATTGATGCTCCCGAGGCTGACGGAATTCGAAATGGCAAGCGGCTTGTGAGGGGCAAAGCTAGTTTCTGACACACTCTCAAGAAAGGGCTTGAGGTCATCAAATGCGACTTGTTGGTAGGAGTCAAACTACCACATGAGGAGATGCTTGGGAAGTGCATGCCTTAGAGAACACATGACTATAGATAGAATTAGGAATCCTTGAGAGGAAGAAAAATCTCTTTCAGATAGCCATACAATTATAGAGAAAAATAAATCTCTTTCATTGCTTACATGAAATCTAAATTAGAGATGTGAATAAAGGGAGAGAATGAGTATTGACCAATTTTTGGGGTAATTTCTTATTGGATTACATGATCTTGATCTTCATGCTTATGTGATCACTAATGGATTTCAAACATGGGATGTATTATGTTGTTTAGCCATTCTTTCTTTTCTTCTTTTCCAGCTAGCCTTGGGACCAAAATCCTCCCATATTTATTGTTTTACACCCCTAGGTGCTCGCCTGCACGCAAGCGATGCCACTGAGGAAGCACCTTGTGGGGTTTTGGATTCATGACCTCCTAGTCCTATACAAGCAATTTTACCACTTAAGCTATCACCTTTTTGGCATCTAGCCATTTAACCAGATGATAACATGAAAAATAAATCTAGAAGGAATTTGAAATGAAAACTTCATAAGCTATTTATCAAGCAACAAAATCAACCTTTTTAATTGCCAAAGAGCAACCTACAGTTTGGATGTCAATTGACGAGCCGAGTGTAGCATTAGTGAAAAATTAGGACCAAAACTTAAAATTGGAGATACTGGAGACAATATGGGATATGCTCTTTTTTTACCCTTACTGAGATTTAGTGTGGTGTGTATTCTACTACTAAAACATACGAGTACAAAATTTTCCCAACTGAGGCAAAGTCTAGCATTGTATTGTGCACATTGTATGTGATGGGTTAGCAATGATACCAATTTATGTCATTGCCCAAGAGTGAAATGCCCTTTGCCTAAACAATGCATGTGACTCACTTTACCATCACCATACTGACCATGGGTGTAAATCAAGCCCAAACATCAGTAGTGAGTGCAGTGAATAATCAAAGGGTGTATACACTAGGGTATCCGACGTTCCCTTACCTCCACATGTACTACCACCGTAACCTCCCATACAAGGAACTACTCAATTCAATCAAGTCTTATGATTGATGAAAATGTAGAAAATTTAGGATATGAGGCTCAATAAGAACCAAATACACTATATGTAGATAAAATCAAAGATTCTTTGCTAAGATATTATTGGGATTATTAAGGAATTCTAATTTTGATTTTCCAAGCAGGGGTTCAAGCCCAAGGCACTGGTATCAAATCAATATTACATAGACCTCCTCTATAGTGCTACCATTTTCAAGAACCACACAACTATTGTTTGGATCTTTGCTAAGCTATTATCGAGATCATCAAAGAAATCTGATTATGGATTTATAAGCCCTGGGTTTAGACCCAAGGCAAAGATGTCACATCAATAGCACATAGACCTTCTCTAACAACTAATAACTATATAGAGTTAAGAAATAACCTATGAAGAATGTTATGAACTCACAAATAGCAGTAGTCCTGATAGCTCCAACTTGCAACATGACTATGGGGTAGAAAGACTACTTAATAAGAGCAATCGTTGTGAGTTTCATAGACCCTCATAACTATAATCGATGTTCTTTATGTTCAAAAAGGAAAATTTTATACACCATTGTAGGATCTTATGAGATTGTAGGTTAAAAAAAGTGGGAACTACTATCCAAAGTGGAGAAACTACTAAGACATTGAGAAGAAGAGGAGTGAAGAAAGGGGGAAAGAAGTACACATAGTGCCTAAAGATACTGGTACCATTTATTCAACTACTTCTTGGAATGATTTAATATTATTATTGTTTGAACCTTTATGACACTTAAAAAAGAGCTATTTTTCTCAAACACAAAATTAGAGCAAACCACACCCTTGAAACAAATTAAAAGCATGAACCTTAAACAAATTAAAAGCGTAAACCTTACGTAAACAAATTTCTATCAAAGTAAATAAACATAAAATCTTGAAAATAAGAGAGAGGTCATGGTCGACACAAGATTGGGTTCAATATCCATTGGATGAGTATGGTCATCATACCACCCATCTGTATTTAATATATAATTGCTTGCTTTTCAAAAAAAGACTATTCTAAAAATAGAGCTAAAGAGCTTTTTGAGTTCTTGAACGTACACGCTCTTCCAAAAATATAGCAAGTTAAAAATACCAAGTCTTGAGCTTACCAAAAACAATAATACTAATCGGTATGTACAAAGGTTTGAGACCTTAGCTTTCAAAAAATATACACGTCTTAGCCTGTTGTCCAAAAATATATAGCCTTCCAAAAATATAAAATGCCAAAATATGTAACCATAATAGGTGTTTACATGTATTTCAAAGTATCTCATTATGGTTCAGCATATATTCCACCCGCAACTAACAAATAGTCCGTCACTCAATCATTGCCTACATTAAAATAATATTAGTCAATGCGTACAAAGTCGATTAAACACATTAATACTAGCTATATCGTACCAGCACACATAGCTGATTAAACACATTAATCCTTAAAAATGATATAAATGAAAGGTACATCCCACACATAAAATATCCTCGATAAACATAAGTCACACATATGGAATTAAATAATGGCATCATCCACATTCTCACGTGGAAGTAATGATCGCATGAGCATCCCCACTTGACTATTGGGGTTAGGTTACAATTGACCTTAATTATGTGGATGGTATAAGTGGATGAGATTTTGGTAAAAACGAAAAAACCTTTATAGCATATCCATTTAGCATCTTCAATAGGACGATTCTTGAAAGTCACAAGATATGTTATCTATGCTTATAGTGGTGGTCTCATGGTCAATGATAGACTCAAGCACAAGATGTTCTTCTTTATCTACTAACTTAGGAAGTTCCTTTAATATTGGATGAGAACGTAGATGTCTTCTAAAAGGTCTCAAAAGCCTAACGTAAAAAGAATTATGAATATGCCAATTGGAGAGTAGCTCCAACTTAAATTGATTATCATTTATCTTTGTAATAATCTTGAAAGGTTCATAAAATCTAGGAGCGAACTTTACCAAAGGTTTATCTCTACAAACTCAAGTCTTCTTTTCTCAATGCGAAGTGACATGTTTATGTTTATGATTTTCATACTTCATGTACTTTTCTTGAGTTTTTTGAATGTTCAATATCACTCAATCATGAATTTAGTCAAAGTCTCTAACAAAAGAAATTGCAGCCTCAATAGAATGTGAAAGACAAGTTGTAAGAGTCGGCAAAGCCTTACCACCATAAACTATCTCAAATGGTGCTTTCTTAGTAGCAGTGTGAGGACAAGTATTATACACAACTTGCAAAATGTGTAAATATTTATCCCACTGCTTAGGTTGAGATGAAACATAAGATCTAAGCAAATCAAGAATTGCACTATTTGTTACTTCAGTTTTTCCATTTGATTCAGAATGAAAAGTAGTAGAAAAACTAAGTTTTGCTCCAAGATTATCAAACAAAGTAGTCCAAAAATCACTATAAAACTTTCCATCTCTATTAGAAACAATGATCATTGGTAATCCATGATACACAACTACTTATTTTATGAAAACATGTGTAGCTTAATAAGCAGTCGATGTCTTTTTATAAGCAATTAAATAAGCATGTTTGCTAAATTTATCTACAATAGGACAAATCATATCATTTTTGCTAGCAGTCAAATAAAAACTAGTAATGAAATCCATACTTATTTGTTCCCATTCTTGCTAGTAGTCAAATAAAAACTAGTAATGAAATCCATACTTATTTGTTCCCATGGTTCATTAGGAATAGGTAATGGCATAAGCAAACCGATTTTCTTTCCTTTATGACTCTTAATCTTTTGACAAGTAACACATTTAGACATAAATTTTGTAACATCTCGATGCATATTAGGCCAATAGAAATCTCTAGCAACAATTTGTAATGTAGATGAATATCCTCTATGACCAACAAAAGAATGTTGATGAGATTCTTCGATAATAGCTTGTCTAAATGATCTAGTAGTGCACAACTTCTTTTAAAAAAGAGAAGAAAACCATTATCATTAAGAATAGGTAATGGCATAAGCAAACCAAATTTATTTTCATTATGACTCTTAATCTTTTGATAAGTAACACATTTAGACACAAATTTTGCAACATCTCGACACATATTAGGCCAATAGAAATCTCCAGCAACAATTTGTAATATAGGTAAGACGGCCAATAAAAGATAGTTGATGACTCTTCGATAATAGCTTGTCTAAATAGTCTAGTGATGCATAGCTTCTTTTGAAAGAAAAGAAAACCATTGTCATAATAATAAAATAAGGTAACCAATCATTGTCATTCATCTTGTTGTATGCATGGGAAAAAGTAGAATCACTTTCATAGGTTCCTTTCATGTTATAAAAAAAATCCCGTCAATAACAGATATATTATTAATGCTAGGTCTTCTACTCAAAGCATCAGCAATAATATTCTCATGACCACGTGTATATTGATTAGCTGGCTGAAAACTTTAAATAAAAGATGCCCACTTAATATGTCTATCCGATACTAAAGGTTGAGAAAGCAAATGTTTAATACTTTGCTGATCAGCTTTAATGATAAATTTAGAACCCATAAGATAATGATTCTAAATTTTTAATACATAAACAACAACAATAAATTCTTTATCATGAGTACTATACTTAAGCTCGCATGGTTTCAATTTTCTACTCTCAAAAGTAATTGGATGATTACCTTGCATAAGCACTGCTACAATACCATGTCCACTAGCATCAATCACTACTACAAATAATGGTCTAAGGAAATCAGGTAATGTTAAAACAGGTGCATAGGTTAGTGCATACTTAAGAGCATTGAAAGACTTTTCTTATGTGTTAATCCAATGAAAAACTTTAGTCCTTTTTAATAGTTTAGTCAAGTAAAGCACTTTGTTCGCAAAAATTCCCACAAATCTTCTATAATAAAAACATAGACCAAGAAAAAATCTGTACTCATGAATGTCCTTTTGTCTAGGCCATGATCTAATGGTCTCTATCTTTTTAGGATCTATATGAATTTCATCAGCAGACATAATATGCCCGAGGTATTCAATTTCTTTTTAAAAAAGAAATCACTCTTGTTCGGATTGGCATAAAGTTGATTCTCCTTCAAAAGATTGAATACTATCTCTAAGCGTTTTTCGTGCTCATTTTCATCTTTGTTAAATATCAAGATGTCATCAAATAAAACAACCATAAAATTTTTGTGCTTCAGGAATATATGGTTCATCATGCGACTAAATGTAGTCAAAGTATTAGTAAGTCCAAAAGGCATTACTAAAAACTCATAATGACCCATTTGCATGCGAAAGGTAGTCTTTAGACATCTTCTTTGGCCATTCTAACCTGATGATAGCTTGATTTAAGGTCAGTTTTGAAAAACACCTTTGCTCCACTTAACTTATATAAGAGATCATCCACACGTGGGATATGATATCTATTATTGATAGTATTCTTAATAAAGCTTGGTAGTCTATGCACATGCAAAACATTCCACTCTTCTTTTTGACGAGAAGAACATGTGATCTTGTTAAACAGGGTTATAGGAATGTGCGCACACACACACACATAGTGGAGAAGCTCAAGGGATCGCATAATGAGATGATAGATAGATAACGAATGTGTGCTATATAAAGATGATAAGTATACCCCAAGATGGGTGTCTCGGTTCGTCCTAGTGTATGCTAGGACTACCAAATATGGCTACAAATCTCCCACTAGGTTCACCAAATATGGTCACACATCTCCCCCGAGAGTAATGATGTGAATAAGGGGTGAGCTAACACTAAAAGTACAAAGATGTGCAAAGGCTCTTTGGACTACGAGAGAGAGCCCATACTAATCTCCAAATGAAAGTAAGTTCAAAGCTTTGTGAATTTAAACTTCTCTCATGAGAGAGCCTTAGTGAATAAATTTGCCATGTTGTTGTATGTTAAAATATAAGCCACATTGATTTCCGTTGTGGAGCATCTCTCCTTGACATAATGATAATGCACCTTAACGTGCTTTGTGCAAGCATGAAAAATTGGATTCCTCGTAATTGCCATAGCACTCTAACTATCAACAAAGATAGTAGTGGCTAAGGACTTGCTACTATCCAAATCAACATAATGCATTTGAGCCAAACACACTCAACTGTAGCTGTAAACGCTGCCTTGTACTTAACTTCACAACTAGAAGTGGCCATAGTGGGTTGCTTCTGTTGAGCCATGGTATATACTCAATCTTGAGACCCCATACTGAATGCTAAGCTTGGTATTACATAAGAAGATAAGGCAGCCAACAACTTCTTAATACAAGCTAGCATCAAAAGAGTCACTTGCATCTAAGACTAAGTCACAAACTAAGGTCCATATGTGTAGCACAGGTTTACAGACTCCAAGATTGAATATCTTCAACAATACCTATATGTATTGTGTCTGCAACATAACAATGCCATTATTACATTGCCAAAACTATGCTCAAACAATAGTGCAATGGGACAAGATTTGACGTTTCAAAAGACCACTGTAAATTAACTATAAAAGCTAAAACATGATCATCATCAGGGCCTATGAGCAGCATTTCGATAAATAGCATGATGACCAAAAATTCATCTTTAGTCCTCTCAATGTAAAGGGTATTGTCAGCAGTAATATTTGCAAAAACCTTCCACAACCAAGTATACATGTTCCATCCAAAGCTTTTTTTCAATCTACATACTTTTGATTCCTGACGTTTCTGAATAAACCATGAGGTTGAGATACATAGAACTCCTCGTATAAATCTCCATTTAAAAAAGTAGTTTTGATGTCTAATTGACGTCGTACATTCTAACCTTTATGTGATGTTAATGTAATGATACTCTACATGGTAGTCATACGACATGTGGGTGCAAAGGTCTCACCACATCAATGCCTTTTTTCTTGTGCATAACACTTTGCAACAAGCCTTGCTTTGTATCGCAAAGCGACACTACCGTTAGCCTTACATTTAAGCTTGTAAACCCATTTTGTGCCAATGGCCTTCTTGCCATGAGGTAAATCAAACAACTCCCAAGTATCATTTTTGAGTAAAGCATCATATTCAGATTACATAGCACTCATCCATTGTTCTGATTTATTTGCTTCATTAAAGGAGACAGATTCCTCTTCCATTACGTAAGCTGGCAATAAGAGCACGACATGTGTCGACATGAGATGCATGATGAGAACCTGCATGTGTTCTGCTAGGCAAAGGAGTGGCCAATTTGCTATTACATAGTGTTTGCACTAGCCATTTTGGCATACTTTTTGACTCCTCAATTTCCCTTCTTTCCTTATCATTGCATCATCCACATTTGCCTCATTAATAGGCTGATCAAAGGGATGAAAAACATGCTGATTTTTAACCTATGTGGGCTGATTTTCAGCATTTCTTGGAGTACCCAAATGCTTTATATCAATGTGTCCTGCATTGAACATTGAAAGGAGAGTGTCGAATATGTCATTCACATACATTTTACTGTTTTTTACATAAAAGCAAGGGCTGAATTGTATCTTCCACAAATATAACATCTCTACTCTCACAAGAATTCGCTTGGTAGCAAGATGATAGAGACGGTAGCCTTTACTTTCCAAGATATACTCTACAAAAGTACATTTAACAACCTTATCCTCAAGCTTGCTACAAATTTGCTCATGAACAAGAACATAAGCACTATAACAAAAAATACATGTGTGAGCCGCAGAGGGTTTTCTACCATTCCAAGATTCAAAAGGCATAATTGTATACAAAGATTTTGTAGAACACCTATTCAAAACATATGTTGCACATATAACTGCTTCTAGCCAGAAACCATTATCACTTCTAGCCAAAAACCATTACTGCTTCTAGCCAAAAACCATGAGATAACTCCTAACTTTTAACCATACAATGTGCCATCTCCATGAGAGACCTCTTTTTGCATTTAGCTACACCATTTTACTGAGGTGGGGAACAATAATACATTGGTGTTTTATCCCATGATCAACTATGTACATATGAAACTCCTTAGACATATACTCCTCCCCCATCGATTAGTATGCAAGGTACCAATCTTACATATAGAAACATTTTCAACCATAGCAATAACAAAGTGCTTAAAGCATATAAAAACCTTTGATTTCTATTTCAATGGATATACCCAAGCATGTTTGGAATAATCATCAATGAATGTGAAAAAATAGACGTAGCCCCCAATAGATTGTGTCCTCATAGGACCACATACATCATTGTGTATAAGCTATAATTTTTGCACATCTTTGGTTGAACCATGATTGGGAAATGATGCATGGTGCATTTTTTTAAGAACACAGGCCTCACAAACATGTTTGAGAGAGGGCTTCAAGATATGACAGTTGTACACCATGTCATGCTTATGTAAATGCAGCAAACTGCCAAAGTTCAAGTGACTAAAGCATGCATATCATAGCTTAGCATCACCCATTGCCTTTGTGCTAGAAACTATATATACATCATACTTTTGTCTTTCATATACATCTAGCCTATAAAGGTCACGAGAAGCAATAATTGTATTTAAAAATTTGTGATCATGAACAACACATGTCATCCACAAACCGAGCCACTAAGCCAACCTTAGTAATGGTAAACATTAAATAACAAGTTCTTCTTGATCCCTGGTACATATAATACATTTGAGAGCATGATTGTTCCACCATTTGCAACAATGAGAATAATTTTACCAACTCCTTTTACATGATGAGGAGTTATTTACACATGTAATAGTATTTTCCTATGGAGCAGATTCAAGAAATGGTGATGAGAAGTTATGTGCTTATTACTAGCACCACTGCCAAAATACTAGACATGGACATCATAACAACCATGCATACATCTTTATGCGGAGGGTCAAAATTGTATCGCACAATGAAAGCCCAATCATCATGTACATAGTTTGTAGGTTCATTGTTTTTTACATTAGATGCTGACAAATCAGCTCTAGTCATACCTGAGTCTTTCTTTTTCTCCTTCTGTGGTTGCTTCCTACACTCATTAATGTAGTGACCAGGTTTCTTGCAATAGTTGCATTTGCTCTTTTTCTTTGGTTTGTCGCCTTCCTTACTTGCAAGCTTGCCCAATGACCATGAATTTCGCTTGTAACTACCATGAAGAAAGGATTTACCTTTGCCTCTTTGTTAACTAGTAGCAAAAGCCTTATCTCCTGTATGCATCACATATCTATTTTGCCTAGACTTCTCTTCTTACAAGAGCACATAATCCAACTCCTTAAACTTCAAGACATTTGGATTACCTTTCATAATGAGTTTGATGGTAGAAGCAAAACTTTAATATGAGTATGGAAACACACTTAATACAATAGGTATCAATGAACTACCAAGATATACTTCATCAATACTAGCCAATTTCTCCTTAAAATCCTTGATTTTTGTAAGAAAACTGTTCATATAGTCTCCCTCATTCATACGCTCTGACTCTAATTGCTTGCGTAGATAAGCAATACGTGCTTCATTGAGTAGTGCATACCAAGCATATTTAACAGTTCTGCATGATCGAATGCAAAGAATGATACTCCTCTTTTGACTGGCAAAGCAAGCAACACATGTGCTTGCACATCTCTTCCATCCCACTTTGTTTGTTCCTATGTACGAGGTATGCTATCCTATGGTAACGTACCATGTGAAACTGAGTTCGTATCTGTAGATGTGCCTTATGTAGTAGTATGTTCATCACAGAGGAATTAGGACGTTTCTCAGTACCAACCACAATATTACATAGCCCTTTGGCTACCAATACATGCCGCATCATATAGGACCATAATGGGTAATTGGTCTCATTAAGCTTATCCACAACAGATAACATCCAAAATACATCAATGTTTATCATTTTTTATACTAATCAAGCAATTAATCACGTAATTTGCAAGTGTCGAGTGACCCTTTGATGTAACCAAGATGGCTGCTAATAAGGCCACTCACAATGGAGACCTGCAAGGTGTATTAAAGAAATGCAAAGTAAAGTGAGTATAAATTTTACTCGTAAGATGTAGAGATTGATGTCGGCGAAGTGTAGCTTGTAGACAAGATCCGGTGTGGTGAGTGTCTGATGATGTTTTCGTGTATATTTGTACACCCGTCTGTAGTAGATTTGACAATACTACTCTAGAGATTGATGTCGGCGAAGTGTAGCTTGTAGACAAGATCCGCCGGTGTGGTGAGTGTCTGATGATGTTTTCGTGTGTATTTGTACACCCGTCTGTAGTAGATTTGACAATACTACTCTAGAATCTAATGAAGAATAGTGTAAATCTAGTCTCTGAAGATGTCTACAAAAAGCCTAAAAACTGCGCGAATGTCCCTCCCCCTCCCTCCCAAATGTGCCCGAAACGAAAATTTGGTCGTAAAATGGCAGTACAAAGTAATGCACCCTTCAAGGTTCTCTTTTTTATCTAGAAGGGCTCCTTGATCCGATTCAAAAAGACAGGTGACTGAGGGTGAAGGGTGGTAGGTAGCAACAGTAACATGCATGGGAAAAACAACCTCCTAAAGAGGAAAAAAGTGCCCCGGCTAGTCCTAGTGTGTTCACACACATCACTACCAAATATGGCTACAGCTCCATATGGTGAACTACTAGGTCTAATAAATTTGATGCTCAATTTGATTATGGACCTCTTTTTGCTCTAGAGAATTTACTCTATTAGGAGCTCTACAAGAACGAATGCTACCAGGAATAATGTCTATCCTATGGTCTTCCGATCTATAATTAGACAATCTAGGAGGCAAATGAATGGCTCATGCAATGTGTCCTTGGAATTTGGTTTAGAAGCGGTAAGCTCATTAACCATGACTAGATAAGTCTTTTCCTTTTTCCTTATGGCTCTCTTGGTATGTCTAAGGAGTGCACAACCACTAAATTCCCATAATCCTTTCAAACATACATTCTCACCATTGAATATAAAAGATAAGTCATGAGAATTATAATCAATGCGAGGATTGTGCTCATGTCTTTGACACATCAAATCAAAACTCATTATCGAAAAGAAGAAAACAAATTGAGGCAGTCAAAGTCTTGCTAGATTTAGGTTGGTGGTTTATCCGAAGGATGGTACATGGATGGATGAGGAGGGATTCTAGCCAACTATGCAAAGTAGTGCAAATTATAGAGTGGGAGCTAGTACGGTACATGTAAAGTAGTGCAAATTATAGATTGGGAGCTAGTATGTGTCAAAGTTACACTTATTGTACCAAGGTTGATAAGATTGATGTTCTAAAATACTTAAAGGAGTGAGCACTCTTAGGGAAGAGCTCTCATTGAGAACTTTCATAAGTCTAAACCAAAACCCACACCCAAAAAGGCATAAAAATCCCACCCAAATGATTTTTTTTAAAAATGCTTGGCAACATCGAAGATCGACTAGTTTAATTAGTGGGTTCTATTTTTTACTTTTGTCAGTATATATTAGTTTAATTAGCATGTTCTATTTTTTCCATTTGTCAGCCTTTGGATTTAGTTCAAGGATTTATGATATGTACTATCTCATATAAGTCATTTACGTTAATATGATTTCATTTTCTCTCTCTCTCTCTCTCTCTCTCTCTCTCTCACACGCACATGCGCATACACAACATCACATCTCAGGTGTCATGCATAAAATATCGATTTAGAACTTTTATTCTCTTTACCCCTTCTTTCACCTTCTCCCTCTCTCTCTCTCGGGTCATTCTCTTGTTCACACAAGGTCAAACACCCTGATGTCCCGGGCGGCCATGTAGCAGAATATGTGAAACCTCCTAAGCTTTATTAAACAAAGGGATACAAAAAGATTTTCGGAGGAAGTGTTGCTTCAAACTTCAGCGAGGCAACAAAGATGGAGGAGCAGGACGCCAGCCAGGATGTGAAGCTCACGCTAGCGCAGAAGCTGTATCTGATCCGGTCTCCCCATTACCCCGACATCCAGAAAGTGCAGCTCAAAGAGGATGCCATCGAACTCATTCGGGAGGACGGTATGCCTGATACCCGTTTCTACAGGAAACGTGTGTTAGGGTTTTTTTCATTTGGGTTTGCGAACTCCGTGTTAGGGCTTCTTCAGGACTCTTTGTTAGGGTTTTTGAAAGCAATGTGAAGGGTTTTGTGAATCAAGGCTGTTTTGATTAAGCTGATTTGATGTGTGTATGCGCGTCTCAGGCATGGCGGGGCTTTACCAAATTCTGTGTCATGAGCTGGGGTGGGATCTGGACCAAGCGTTGCTGGATAGCATGCATGCGAACTTCGAAGAGAAGATCAAAACCCTCGATGAAAAGTGAGCTTTCTTTTGCTGTTGTTGTCTTTCTGAAGCTTTATGTTGTAATGTGGTGTATGTAGTTTGTGTTCTTAATTTGCTCTAGTGGCCCTTTGCAACCCTCGCTCTGAGGGTGTCCTTTTACAACCCTGTAGAAACTTGTTTAGGTGATACATACTGCATATTTTAACAGTGGCATAAAAGTGGTTTGTATGTTTTTGATATGTTGTATGTCCTTCATATCTTACTAAGCCTTCAAATCTCACGTGTTATGATGACCTGGCCCAAACTGTTCTTAGCCACACATTTGTTTATTTGATTCAAGCCATGACACAGCTAGTGGCGCAGGCTTAGCTCTTTCCTGCAAAGCTTGTGTGTTTCGGTGGTTATGCCAATGTTGCTCCCTAACACATGTAGAGGAATGTATAGTGCTGTAATATGCACAGGAAGATATTTCTTTCATGCTCATTTCTTCTCCAAAATATGTGATTTTAGCAAGCTTTATGTGGCTGAATTGGCATTCTCACATTACTCATGAGTTAGGAGGTGATAAGCATGTAAGGAATCAATCTTGTTGTCTAACATTGCCATTCAATGTAAACGTGGCGTCTCTTGTTAGCATTATTCATCTCCTGGGTGTATGCCCATTGTGTTGTGTCAGGGACGCCCAGTTTGTTCCCGGGCAGCACCTATTTTTCCCTTATGCTTCGGCCCTTGGTTGTGGGTTGGCCACCCATTTGATCTCCCTTATTTTCCCATTTTATGCTGGTCGGTTTGTCTTGAGGGGGTCGGCCATGTATGTAGGCTGCTATTTATGGCTCGGTGATTCTCTCCCCTCGTTCACTTACGAGAGCCCTCATGGGCCGAGTCCTCCCTCACGGGAGAGTATCACGCCCTCACTTACGGGGACCACCCCACGCTAGGGGCAGACATGTACCTTCATCTTCATTGTATGTAGATTGTTTTTCTCTCTTCTCTCTGTGTCGTCTCGTTCCTTGCTTTTTGTTGCGCACTTTGACATGGTATCAGAGCTCCAAGTTCTGGCGTTTTTCTGGAGCTGATATTGGCGTTTTTTGGTGGAGGATGGAGAAGGAGAAGATCTGCATTTTTGGTGCTACCCTTCGCGTGCAGAAGGGTGGTTGCTGAGGATGCGTTTTTTGTTGGAGTTTTGGACCTGATTCGGCAAGGCCGCTCAGCCTTGCAACGTATTTGGAGGGTGCACTCAGAGGCGGCTATTGTCCTACACGGGGATGGAGGAGGTGGGGTCCTATGGGGATGCTCTGGTGAGGGTACAGGCAGGTACCTCTCGTGGCAGATGTCCCACCACCCACCCTACTTCATGCCACAAAGGCAGCCCATCCCTTAGGGTCTTGAACAGTTTCTTGAGAGTATAGGTTTACTAGAGAATCAGAGATTGATGGTAATGTCATTCCATGGCAAACAGGTACTTGCACAGTTTCCACATGTAGGTTCAAGTTTTCAGGTTCCAAAAATGACAGGTTGTAGCAACAGTTTGGAGATGTGATGCATGGCCTCGGAGTTTTCTCACGTAGAGGATGCAGGTAGATGCCTCTTAGATTTCTCGGGATGTTGGAGCAGTTTTTCACTGCAGTTGGTGCATCGGGTGTTGTGATGGTTGATTTCTTCGACACGGTGACTGGTTGGTTGGGAGCTTGTGAGATTCCCCCGGTCGGGGTTGAGCACAATCTTGGCAAACACTTAAGCTATTAACATAATTAAACAATTTTAAATGGCGCAACACAATAGAGTAAGAAGCTGAATTTTATTTTTGCACACTGCACTAGGGCCGGAAAGGGCCGACCCCCCTTGTAATAGATTTTATTATCAAGGAAAACTGTTACAAGCCTCACGGGCATTCACATGCCAAACTGTTCAAGTGCATCCATGATCATGAAAACAGCATTGCAAACAAATTTGTCGTAGACGATGGAATCCATAGCTTCACTTGAGAGTAGCTTCGTTCCTTGATTCCTTGAAGCTTGTCAAACGCAGCTATGCTCCACTGGCATCCATACACATACACGTGTGTGCCAGGACCGAGACATAGGAGACCATATTGACAAAGCATTCGAATCTCAAATTGAAAATTGCTTGCAAAATGCTCTTACCAAGTATTGGACGATCAATGTCGAGCTCCACCTCCGTGCGGACGAACTACAGCTTGAATGTGACCGTTTTCCACTTTCGGCTGAAATTAGGGTTTTTGATTTTTAGGGTTTTAAGCAGGTTATATGAGTCCAAAATTGGGCATTTTGGGCTCTTTAGATGCCTATGAGTAAGGGGCACAGCTTGGTATGGTTTCCTCCAAAATTAGGGTTTCTGAAATTAGGGTTTCTGCAGAATTAGGGTTTCTGAAAATTAGGGTTTCAGCAGAATTTGGGGGCGGTAGAATGGTTAGGAGACTCCATATTCATTTAGAAGAGAGAGATAGAGTGAAAAGGTGAGCAACTGGAGGCTTAACTGTGAAAGGAAGAATCTTCAAGCTTTCCATTGGAGCTGGGAGCAAGAGGGAATGAAAATCAGCACTCTCACCAAGCAAAAAGTTAGAGAGAATAACAAAAATAGGCTCTCTTGAAGGGGAGCGCCTATTTCTAGAGAGAGAGTGTAGAGAGAGGTAATTTTCAAAATGAGTAATAGCATGGTGGCAGGTCCTCATACTGCCACCCAGTCCATAACCATCCCTTTTCCACACAAATTTAGTGGGAAGGGTGCCTGGACACTCGCCTAGCCGACCGGAAGGGAATTCTAGTCTATTCTTACTTATAGTTTGTCCGCCCGAGCTTTAATGAAGTGTGGACGCCCAATCTCACTTATAACTTGGGCGGACACACTTATTAAAGTGTGGACCTGCAAAACAAAGAATACATTGCTTTAACTCATAAAAGAGTAAAGTGGTGTACTTACCACCTGTCTACAGCCCACAAACGAGGTCAGAATACAGTTTCACTCGCACGGTTCACAAGAGGGCGTCCCCTACATGTGAACTACACAAACAAATCTTGCATGCAATCAAATAGTTCATGCAAAGACAGGATTTTTAACTTGCAAACATGTTATGCAAGGATGCATTGAACAGTCTCCCTATTCATTTAGCTTGTAGTCCGTGGTACCACACTCTGGATTTGGGCGCAGATACACAATCCCAACCCATATATCCAGCCTACTGGCTCTCGGTGTAGACATAAGTCCCCAACCATAAGATGCCAGTCCATCCTACAGAACTCGTCCATAGGCCTGAAGCGCAGAGAATGCCCAAATAGTGACATCCTCCCCTGCTTCTAAACAGTTGACCGCAACTGAAATGCTTCCAAATATGCTTGGAGGAGCTGCGGATACTCCTGGAAGTATGTTTCATCCATCCATTTTGCATCCATAGGAGAATAGTTCTTGAATTTCACAAGGTAGCGCCTCTGGAGTTTGCCACCTGCAAACTTTCGCTCCTTATGAAAGACAATTTGCTCTGGCTGCAATACCTCTTCCAGCTCTTCCACCTCTGGTGGATCTTCCATAACCGGTTCCAAAGGTTCCGGTCCCACATATTTGCGCAAGAGGCTCACATGGAATGCATTATGAATCTTCCAATGATCCGGTAAAGCAAGTCGAAAAGCCACATCATTGATCTTCTTGATCACCTTGAAGGGTCCATAATACCTGGTAGAGAGTTTTGGGCATGCTCTCTCCTTGCCAGACCTCTTCCTGAGTCTAGCTTTCTCAAATTTTAGCAATACCAAGTCATTCTCTTTAATGTCCAATTGCCTTCTATGCTTGTCGGCAGCTTTCTTATGCTTTGCTTGAGAGCGTGCAATGGCTGTCCGAACTTGTGAAAAGGCAATATCAAGGTCCCTGACAAAGTCATCAGCAGCAAATATCTCATCTTTTGTGCGTAAGATAGGTGGTAATACCACTTTGCCATAAATGATCTCAAATGGGGCCTTGCCTGTAGAAGCATGTACCGTATTATTGTATGCAAATTCTACAAGCGGTAGATACTTTTCCCAAGAAGATTTCTGATCTGTCACATAGCATTTAAGCAAATCCAACACAGCTGAATTTGCAGCTTCACTTTGTCCATCCGTTTGAGGATGATAAGCTGAAGAAAAATTCAGCTTTGTGCCCATGTTATCAAAAAGAGCTCTCCAAAAGAGGCTTGTTGTTCGGGGATCCCTGTCTCCCACAATTGATTTGGGCATACCATGGTGTTTAAATACCTGTGACACAAAAATTTTGACCATATGTTCTGGTTTTATGGTCTTTTTGACAGGTAGAAAATGTGCTTGTTTACTAAACCTGTCCACAATTGTCCATATTGCATCATTGCCATTTGGGGTGCGGGGCAAATCCATAATAAAATCCATTGCAATGCTTTCCCATGGCTGGTCCGGAATAGGCAAAGGCTGAAGCAAACCAGGAGTCTTTTGCCTATCAAATTTTACCTTTTGGCAGGTGACACATGCACGTACATAGGCTTCTATATCTTTCCTCATACCTGGCCAAAAGAAGTATCTCTCAATCATTTGAGTAGTAGGGAGTATCCCTCTATGCCCTGCATAAGGTGGTGCATGACATTCATCCAAAACTTTTTGTCTCATGTTTGAAACCACACATAAGCAGTTATCCTTCATGATATAACCATCTTTGACCACATAAGAAGCATGTGTATGACCAGTCATTAAATCAGCCCATAAATCTGAAAAATCAGCATCCAAATGGTACATTTCTCGCATAGTAGACAAGTCTTGATGAGAAGCAACCGAAATTGCAGCCACATATGGTTTTCTGGACAATGCATCTGCTACCACATTTTTCTTGCCAGGAGTATGCAAAATCTGAAAATGAAACATTGAGAGAAAATTGGCCATTCTCATTTGTTTCTCAGAGAGTTTAGTTTGCGTAAGAAAGTACCGCAAACTTTGGTGATCAGTTTTGACAACAAATTCAGCTCCCAATAAGTAATGTTTCCATACTGTGAGAGCATGAATGACGGCCAATAATTCCTTCTGATAAACATCAAGAGTAAGTTCAGCATTTTGCAATCTCCTGCTTTCAAATGCAATGGCATGTCCTTCTTGATTTAAGACGGCTCCAATGCAATTGCCACAAGCATCACATTCTACCACAAATGGCTTTTGCAAGTCTGGAATGATTAAGACTGGCCTTGTGATAATGGCATTCTTGAGCTTATTGAAAGCATTAATCTCAACCTCTGTCCATTTAAACATAGGACGTTTCTTGGTGAGTTCATGCAATGGCGAAGCAATCATTGCAAAGTGAAAGATAAATCTCCTGTAATATGAACATAGACCAAGAAAGCTTCGGACTTCATGAATAGATTTAAGTTCTGGCCAATCTTTGATGGTTTGGATCTTTGCAGGATCCATTCGTACACCATCCTTTGATACTATGTGTCCCAAGTAGTGAATCTCTGAAAGGAAAAATTCACTCTTTTTGGCGTTGATCATAAGCTTATGCTGCCTTAGTTCTTCAAAGACCACTCTTAAGTGCTTTTTGTGATCCTCCTCATTCTTGGAGAATACAAGAATGTCATCAAAGAACACACCTGTAAAAGTTCTATGATTTCTGAAAATTCGGTCCATCATGCGATTGAAAGTAGCCGGGGCATTTGTAAGACCGAATGGCATGACCAAATACTCATAGAGACCAAAAGAAGTGCGAAATGCTGTCTTATGTACATCCTGTGGCATCACTCGCACTTGATGATAGCCGCTTTTAAGATCAATGCGACTAAAACAAGATGATCCATCCAGCTTGTCCAAGATATCATCAATCCTCGGTATGGGAAACCGATTCTTGATGGTAATCTTATTTAATGCCCTGTAATCCACACACATACGGAATGAACCGTCTTTCTTTTGTACAAGAAGAACGGGTGAACAAAATGGCGAAGAACTAGGCCGCACCAAGCCTTTCTCAAGTAGTTCACCCACTTGTTTCATAATCTCTTCTTGTTGGCAAGCACTAACACGAGATGCTGGCCTATTTGGAGGTGAATTCCCTGGAACTAATTCAATGCGGTGATCTTCTGGCCGTGAAGGAGGCATTACATTAGGTAAAGAGTCAGCAAAACAATCCCCGAATTCGCTTAAAAATTTCAGCCTCTCTTTAGTAAGAGTGTCCACATGTACATTACTGTGTTCCACATTATCACGTACAAAAACCAAGTACGAAGAAACACTCTTTTTCATTGCTTTATTGATTTGTATATGAGATACAACGGGGATAGTATCACCCGACACACCTGCATCTAAATGATGCTCTCTACCTTTATACATAAAAGTGATTTTGTTGGTCTTGTAATTCTTGGTAGGCTCAAGGCGTGCATGCCAAGGTTTTCCCAGTAATACATCACATCCACTAAGAGGGGCAACGAGAAAGTTCTCGTGGTCGAGGTATCCTTGGATATGCATTCGCAGCTTTCCAATAAGGGGTGTAACCTTCACATCTTTTTCCAGAAAAGCTGAACATGCATGAATTTCGGGTCCCATGTCACCTACTTCAATCCCCAAGGCAGCAGCCATATCAGTGGAGATGAAGTTGTCAGTGGAGCAGTCATCAAACATGAATAAAGCTGGCTGGTCTTTTAGTTGTCCCCATGCTTTGCATACCATTCTATGCATGTTTGCATGTCCCGTGTTGCCCTGTACATCATATACCATGTTGACATGCACTCTAGGCTCTTCTGGCTTCTTATTCTTGTTAGGGCATTGTGGAGAGATGTGATCTTTACTACCACATCTAAAGCATTTGCCTTCACGAATGTATTGTACCCTTTGTTGAGGAGTCAAGCCATAAACACCCTTTTTCTGCCACGGTTTCTTTTCTTTTGCATTTTCAGCTCTTTGAGGGGGCTTTACATCCTTCAAATCTGAATTTTCAGCTTTGTGCATGGCTTTGAAATCTCTTCTAAAGGGCTGTCCACCCTTTTGCACATTAAAACCAGCTTTCTCCTTACCCTTGCCCAAGCTTTGGTCAATTCTAGATTGCACCCATTTGACATTAAGCTCTTCGGAAGCCAAGACCGAGTTTATGAGTTGACGAAGAGTTTGGTTTGGATAGATTTGTAGTCCTCTTTGGAAGATGGGTTGCAATCCTGACTCAAATTTCCTCTTCTTTTCTTCTTCAGTAACGGTCATGAAGGGTAACACTTCCATTAATACCTCCCAAAATTTGGAGACGTAAGAGGTAATGGATTGCCCTTCTTTTTGCTCCAACCTGTCCCACTTCCTGCATATATCCTGAGTAAAATTTGGAGGCAAAAATTGATCATAAAACTTTTGTTTGAATTCAGCCCATGTAGAAATGGTGTTGCCGGAAAGCTTCTCGGCCAACCACCAATGAGCAGCAGTGCCTTTCATGTACATGCCCACATGTCTGAGTTTTGATGATTCTGAAAATTCTCCCTCATGAAAAGCAATTTCAAATTGGGAGATAAAAGATAGAGCTTTGGTAGAATCATATTCTCCATGAAAATACTCAAACTTAACTGTTTTGTCACCTGCAGTAAATTCTTTAGTCTTCTTCTTCTTATGTTGATGCGTTTCCTTTTCATCTCTCTCGATTGGTTGCTTATTTGCTTCATTAGTAGGAACATATCGCTCAATTCCATCATGAGGAGGGGCTGATTTATGAGTCGGTTCCTTGAGAAGACTTTCATGAGCTTTAATAGATGACCTGTGGGGAGGAGAAACATGTGCGGTAGAGGCATGATGAGAGGTAGCAGACGCCTCTTCTCTTTCCTGTCGCACAATAGATTTAAGCTTTGATGTTTCAGCTGCATGTTGATTCATAAGAGGAGGCTTTTTAAACCTAAGCCCTCCTTCCTTTCGAGTAACTACATCACCTTGTCCCATGAGGTAAGAGACAGCCATATCTCTTGGTTGAACCCCCAATTCCATGGCAACATTTTCCAATGCATCATTCACAAAAGGAGAATGCTTTGACACACGAGATACATGCCTTGACTGTGAGTCTTCATGCATATCCTTGAGTTGTTTTTGCATCATACATAATTGCCTTTTGAGGTCTGCAATTTCAGCCTGAATAGCATCATGTGCATCACTCTGTATAGCCTTCTCCTTACCTCGGGATGGCTGTCCCATATATACATGAGTTGCATTTCCTTCCCTTCTAACATAAGATGGCTGTCCGGCATGTGCAATACCATCATGTGACCCAAGAAAAACATTTTCAGCAGTGTATTGTTCATGCATTTGAGTATCATCATGCACATTGTCTCCTCTTGGCTTCACATATGTACTCTTCCTTGGATTTACATCCCGTGAAGTACCTGTTTGGCTCGCCATAATGCTTAAGAATGCTAATAGCTAGTGTAAGCTAGATTAGGACCGTCTTCCACACAGAAAGGAGGAAGATCCTAGGCTCTGATACCAATGAGATTCCCCCGGTCGGGGTTGAGCACAATCTTGGCAAACACTTAAGCTATTAACATAATTAAACAATTTTAAATGGCGCAACACAATAGAGTAAGGAGCTGAATTTTATTTTTGCACACTGCACTAGGGCCGGAAAGGGCCGACCCCCCTTGTAATAGATTTTATTATCAAGGAAAACTGTTACAAGCCTCACGGGCATTCACATGCCAAACTGTTCAAGTGCATCCATGATCATGAAAACAGCATTGCAAACAAATTTGTCGTAGACGATGGAATCCATAGCTTCACTTGAGAGTAGCTTCGTTCCTTGATTCCTTGAAGCTTGTCAAACGCAGCTATGCTCCACTGGCATCCATACACATACACATGTGTGTGCCAGGACCGAGACATAGGAGACCATATTGACAAAGCATTCGAATCTCAAATTGAAAATTGCTTGCAAAATGCTCTTACCAAGTATTGGACGATCAATGTCGAGCTCCACCTCCGTGCGGACGAACTACAGCTTGAATGTGACCGTTTTCCACTTCCGGCTGAAATTAGGGTTTCTGATTTTTAGGGTTTTAAGCAGGTTATATGAGTCCAAAATTGGGCATTTTGGGCTCTTTAGATGCCTATGAGTAAGGGGCACAGCTTGGTATGGTTTCCTCCAAAATTAGGGTTTCTGAAATTAGGGTTTCTGCAGAATTAGGGTTTCTGAAAATTAGGGTTTCAGCAGAATTTGGGGGCGGTAGAATGGTTAGGAGACTCCATATTCATTTAGAAGAGAGAGATAGAGTGAAAAGGTGAGCAACTGGAGGCTTAACTGTGAAAGGAAGAATCTTCAAGCTTTCCATTGGAGCTGGGAGCAAGAGGGAATGAAAATCAGCACTCTCACCAAGCAAAAAGTTAGAGAGAATAACAAAAATAGGCTCTCTTGAAGGGGGGCGCCTATTTCTAGAGAGAGAGTGTAGAGAGAGGTAATTTTCAAAATGAGTAATAGCATGGTGGCAGGTCCTCATACTGCCACCCAGTCCATAACCATCCCTTTTCCACACAAATTTAGTGGGAAGGGTGCCTGGACACTCGCCTAGCCGACCGGAAGGGAATTCTAGTCTATTCTTACTTATAGTTTGTCCGCCCGAGCTTTAATGAAGTGTGGACGCCCAATCTCACTTATAACTTGGGCGGACACACTTATTAAAGTGTGGACCTGCAAAACAAAGAATACATTGCTTTAACTCATAAAAGAGTAAAGTGGTGTACTTACCACCTGTCTACAGCCCACAAACGAGGTCAGAATACAGTTTCACTCGCACGGTTCACAAGAGGGCGTCCCCTACATGTGAACTACACAAACAAATCTTGCATGCAATCAAATAGTTCATGCAAAGACAGGATTTTTAACTTGCAAACATGTTATGCAAGGATGCATTGAACAGTCTCCCTATTCATTTAGCTTGTAGTCCGTGGTACCACACTCTGGATTTGGGCGCAGATACACAATCCCAACCCATATATCCAGCCTACTGGCTCTCGGTGTAGACATAAGTCCCCAACCATAAGATGCCAGTCCATCCTACAGAACTCGTCCATAGGCCTGAAGCGCAGAGAATGCCCAAATAGTGACAGCTTGTGAGCTGGGGGTGTGTTTTTGTTAACACCAAAGAGCTTTCATTGATGCCAGGTGGTTGGGTGACTCATGGGGTGTGTGAGCAGTAGTTCCATCACCGTAAGGGCAGACTTTGGATACAGGTTTTGCAGAGATGGCAGGGTGCAGGTTGTCAGCTGAAGAGGTGGACGGTTTGGTTAGTACACCTACAAGAGCTTGACATGAGGCTTTCTTTTCAGAGGAGGTGGCATTTTCTGCGGCAGAACTAGATGTCCATGTGATCCCGAGCAAGGATCAATAGACGATCAGAGGCTTCGGATGGTGCTCAGGAAGACCAGACTCAAGAGAAGGGGTGTGGCTCGGGAGCAGAAGGTTCGAGTACCAGGGTTTATGTTGAGACCAGAGGTTTGCAGTCGTTGGTGCTTAGTTTGACGGGCCTTTGGACCGAGGACCATAGAAATTGCATGGGTGTCATGGCCCTGTGAAAATGGAACAGCACAAGTGTGGGCATGGTGGTTGTTGAGCAAAAATATTAAATGATTCACATTTGGGGTGCCCGGGCCCCAGACAGAGAGAATGATGTATGGACATCTCCAGGTGTGAAGGGGGGAACTAGAACATTAATATTTTAATGTTTTATTTATGGTTGCCCCTAGGCCTTAGTGGTCCCTAGGGAACTTTAATGTTTATTAAAGTTGGGGCCCTAGGACATTTTTGGAGAGAGGCCACTCCACTTTTGGAGTTGCATGCCTCTCTCATCTCTCTCTCTAGCTTTTTGGGAGGCTTGTAACCTACGTGCAAGAAACAAGCGTGGAGAAGAGGGGAAGCAAGTCGACTGCTGCATAGAGGTCTGAGGTCTGGTTGTTGCTGTGTGTGTGAAGAAAACAGGCCGTATAGAGCTGTACGATTGCAGGTACAGGTGGTGCTGACAGGAATCCGTACAGCAGGTACTGGCGGCGGCTGTTGCAGGCGATTGCAGTTGCAGTTTTAGGCAGCGCAGGCAGGTACAGCTGCCACGTGGACTATTGGTACAGTCGTAGGGACAGGACAGGAGCAGGCGACGCTGGACAGGACAGGTGCAGACTGCGTTGACAGATACAGTGAGCAGGCGGCTGCTGTTGGGTACTGACCAATACAGTACAGGCACCCGTGTAAACTGTACGGACAGGTACAGTAGTGTTCTACTAATCTGTACGGGCAGGTACAGCTGGTTGCAGATCTGTTTAGACCTGAACAGTAGGGAACAGTGCATCTCCAGCTGTAGGCTAAGCTTTCCCAGAGTTATCCGGTACATCAGACAAGTGGATGCAAGAAGGCAAGTACAGATTGGTACGATTGGCTTCGCAAGTGCAGAACCACGAGCTGATTTGGTAAGCTCTGAACTTGTCCTTCTATCCTTCTATCTTTCTTTCCATTGGCTTATGTCTGTTGCAGAGTCGTACTATCTGGCCCCTTGTGAGAGGAGGGGTATGGCAGATTGAAAGGGTGGAAACAGAGATTGGGCAGTGAATGTATGTTTGTGCTGAGTTGTGGAATCATGTACATGAGATATGCCAGATGTATGCTCAAGGCTGTCCTGCTGAATGGTCTTGGCTGATCAGAGGGAAGCAGAGAGTGTTGCTTTTGTGAGAGACAGATCTGTGTGTGAATCCTCTGTGCTAAGAGGTATTGTGGATTGCCAGATTGGACATACAGGTGTATTCTCTTGGCTGGTTTTGTTGTACTCAGCTTTACATCTTTTTGAAATTGAATAAAGAAATACCGAAAGGGGCGCCAAGCTTTGGGGCCAACAGGTGTCGTTCTCTTTTCAGATTTGGGGCACTCTAGCTCCAATCACATTTGTTTTTATATGTGGACTACAAGTGGAAGGGTGACTGCTAGTTTACCGCACTTTGGTTTCTACCAGAGGCCGGTTTCAATGGGGCCCCCGATTGATTCAGAGGGGGTTTGAGAGGTTTGCAAGATGCCAGAGGGGGCCACTTTGTGTGGTCATGTGTGACACATATTTGGGTTGGTGATGTGGACAGTTGGAGGTTCACTTGTGGATTTTGCTTACAGCGCAATGTCTTGGAGCGGGGCATCGATTGAGGCGTTACAAATTTTTGGACCGGTTTTAAGTCCTTTCGATCAACCAAGGAATCGTGAATGTAATAAAAGTAGGCAATGTTGATGCTAGAAAACAACTGGTTCTTCTCAGTGTCAATTTATTTAACATATCAAGATTCGTGGCATGGGTATAAACCCTCATTGTGCATCTTGGCATAGGTATAAATCTTCGCTGTGCTGTAATATGAGGAATCTTGGCACGGTGTAAACCTTTATCAGACTCATTTAATGTATCAAATCTGGATCGGAGCAATGACCTCAAATAGATCCGATATGCAACTTAAACAAAACTAGAGGAAGCAACTCTTTGTCCCAAGATATCTTGATTCTACTCACACATGCACATCCATAAATTCAGCCCTTTGCATCAATTGGAGCTCTTGTAGGATAAAAAGTTCGGGGCTTATATGATGAAAATCATCAAAATGAAGCTCTTGCAGTCACAAAATTTTGGGCTTTTTTCAAAATGAAGTCTTGTGCATTAAATTGAAGACGAAATTGGGGTTTTTTTTCCTCTACAACTCTCAATTTGTGCAATTCTAGGTCCTTTGCCTTGGTCCTTGAGCCTAAAATGATGGCCCAAGTGTCAACTGCTTAACAACGCCAACACAAAAGAACAAAATCCTCATTGGCACAGCTGCACATCACTCGGAAGTTTTTAAAACTTCGAAAAGCTATCTAATTTCTATTATGTGTGGGTCATGGTTTCTTGGTCCGAGTGGTCCACCAAAGTTGATTGTAATAAATGTTGTCTGAGTGTGAAATTTTTTATATAAGATTCAAGAGGCTCCATGATTCCGTGTCATACTCTGCATAGAGCAAGGGGGTAGGGAGGGGGTGTCTTGTTGAGTTGTAGGCTATCATTTGTTGGTTAAGTTCCTATATTAGGCCCAACATGAGAGTATGGGTGTTGGTGCCATTCTCTCCTTGATAGCAAACCTTGGTCTCTAATTCTTTCACAAAAACCATGCTTTGGGGTGAGCCCATGAGAGCTCGTGAGCCATGCTCAAATGTGAGCCTTCGAGCCGCGCTCATATGTTGAGCCTCGGAGCCACGCTATACTCCAGCCTTTCAATCTGAAGCAGAGAACATGCCCTCTTCTTGCTATAGTGAAGCATGTGGTACGATCTGGAGGCTGACTCAGTATGACTAGCTCAAGCATCGCTTGGAAGGGGGGTTTGTTGGGATTCGGAGTCTCGTGTGTGGTGTGTCCCCTTGCGTGTGAACCCTTGTTTGTCCTTATGTGTGGGTGAACACTGAACAGTTTCTAAAACTTTAAACGACTATTGTTCTAGTGAATAAGTTAAGTGTCCCATGTGACATACACTTATTAGAGTGTGATATTTGTATGGGTCAAAAGATAAGGCTGCAAGTCTACAAAAGCATTGTACTTAGTGAGTGAAGTTAACTTTTGTCATATCAATCATCGGGTTGTGCAATACTCTCTCTCTTGAGCTTTGTCACATCTCTCTTCTCTCTCTCTCTCTCTCTCTCTCTCTCTACACACACACACCCGCAATGGATATCTTCCATCTGCCTTAGCTGCAGCTTAGCAGGCTTGTGTAAACCCTAAAAAAATAGGAGACCCCAAAGGGTAGGTGTGGGCACTAAAAATCCCATGCATGACGACTCCTCTCCTTGCAAGCTTGGTCGCCATCTCTCCTGCACATTGCTTTCCATTATCTTGCTCCGTACCACGTGCTCCGCTCACCCGATTGCAATTAGTGGTATCAACCCTGGATGTGCAAGAATGATGAGGATGACTGCACTTATGAGAAACACACAGCTACTGCAGTAACCTGGCTATGATACTATGTTAGCATTCATGGTGCCAGGATGGGGCATGTGCAAAGAGAGATGGAGGTTCAACCCGACAAGTTGGTGGAGAGAGATAAGAGGGATAGAGAGATTAAGAGGGGGGAGAGATATGTGATTGCAAACAAGAGAGAAAAGAATGCACAACCCAAATGATGCTCAATGTTAATTGAGCTACCCAAGTGGCTCTTTACATCCAAAGAGGGTGTTCACACCAATTAACTCCGAAATACCAGTTCTAATTAACTTTGAAATACCCATTTCCCACGTCATTGGATGCTCCCAATGGCCACATTGGAGATGTTTACTGATCATAGAACCAAGTGGTGCGTTGCTCTTTGTCCTAGATAATCCCCCATTCTCAATAGCTTGTACATTATGTTCTTGGTGTCCATTCAAGCCAATAATCATGGAGCTTATGTCAGAGTTGGTTACAATTGTATAGATACTTCAAAACATCTTGCACTCAAATGAGTTCCAAGCCGGCATTTTTGAAACCAAACCACATGGAATTTCTTTAGCTTTGCACTTACATTGTCAAGCTTATGCTATTATGACGTCACATATATTACACTAGACGCTCGACATATTTTTTGATGTAGACTTCTGCAATCCTACACAATTGTGTTTGGCATCACATCATCAAGCATGGGCATGAATGTCTTGTGCATGAAAGATGCCATGGACATTCACCGTTGTTGGTCCAGAAGAGACAGCCAGATAAAGAGCATGAACCAGGATGATGGAGCACATAGCACTTTTTGCAGTGTAGACTGGGACCAAGGCATGGAGGTCATGAAGGAGGATGCTGTCGGCTGCATGAAGGAGGGTACTGTCGGCTGATTCTAGGAGCTGTCGGCTGTACCAGAGAGCAAGGGGGGCTGAAGCGCATCAAGAAGATGAGAGGCGACGCTGCGTTTTATGGATTTAATGCCAAGACTGCTGGTCGATTGCTGGTCGGCCAGTTCTCCAATGAATAAAAGGGCCTATAAATAGGCTAGGAGGCCCATCATTGTATTCATTCAGTCGAGTAGGGATTGGATCCTTAGGGTCGAGGTTTAGGACCAGAATTTTGGTGTTTATCACCTTTTTAGGAAGACAGCCTAGGGCTGTGTAAGGGTACCTTTTTGTACTATAATAATATACTGAATTTCCAGCATTTTGGTGTTTATCACCTTTTTAGGAAGACAGCCTAGGGCTGTGTAAGAGTACCTTTTTGTACTATATGAAATATGCTGAATTTCCAGCACATCTCTCTCTCTCTCTCTCTCTCTCTCTCTCTCTGTACTCCGATTTGTCTCATAGGCCGAGTTCGGTCTTTTGGAAGACGTTAATAAAATCTTTCTTTCTTTCTTTCTTTCTCTCTCTCTCTCTCTGTGTTTTGCATCAGATGGTTTCCAGGAGTGTTTAGGGCTGAAAGAAGACTCTCAGAGCTTCCGCATGTTACATTGGTATGAGAGCATCAGGCTTAGCAAAGCTAAACATTGAATCAGTCCCATATGATGGTGTATAGGTCCAAGGTTCAGGAAAGTACACGGATACGAAGCCCAAGGCAAGGAACACAGAATCGAGAAGAGCTCCCAGGAGGTTTGTTGGTGGTGTTCCACAAAGCCAAAGGGGATGGCAGTCTTGTGAGCCAGATAGGTTCTCGGGCAACGGTCCCAAGGGAGGTTTATCCTCCAAGGGTGAAGTGAGTGCCAGACTCATTTCTCAGGAATGAAGACCAAGACAGTGTTCAGAGTCAGGGCAGGAATGGATTGTGGATTAGATGGAACAGATGCATAGATCTTAGTCTGAGACAGAGTGGTTTGGAGAACGGCCGGGCTTTCAGAGAAAAGGGTTGCCAGGGATGGATGGATGACAGAGGGACTTCGGGAAAAGATTGGGATGATGACAGTCATCCAAGAACAGTGTAATATGCGGAAGCTTCGGAGAAGGATCGGTACTTCAAAACTCAGAAATCAGCACTCTTTTCGCGACGGAATTAACGCACAAACTGAAAGACGATGTGCAGAAAAATAGAGAGAGAAGGGGGAGATGGAGAAGGACACAGTATTGGGTCCCAATTACCCTCTGTAGGGCCCCCACCACGGATGGTGTATTTGCTTTATTAGAATGATGTAAATCTGAACAAATACAAAGTACTTGACCTTTTCTTGGCTGGAAAACCTGCCCTTGACCTTCAGTCCTTCACCCCTTAGCTTTAGCAATGTTCTTGGCTGTCCTGGCCCTTGGTTGCTTGGAGCTCTTGGTGAATTGTGAGATGAGTGCAATGATTTATGTCTTGGGTATTTATACCCTCTATTATATGCAGTCGGCTGGCTTCAGGGAGCTCCACGACTGTGTCTTGAATATAAAGTGCTTGCACACTTATAATTAATGCTTTCACACTATGCCAAAACTGTCCAGCCTGCGCATGAGTTCTGGGACAGCCTCCTGACTGCTGGGCACCATGCGCATGGGTGTGGGACTGCCCCCCACACCTGGCCGACTGGCTGGGCAGGGTTTCTAACCCTGTCGGCTGCCTGTCCAGCAGCCCTAGGGCTGGCCCACTGCCCTTCCAGCCCAAGCCATGGCTGGTGGACACAATGTGGGCCCTCCTGGCCCCTTGGGGGTGGTTCTACACCTCCCCCATGCCCATTCTACAAGTGCAAGTGCAAATCCTCACACTGGGGTAGCCCTATGGCTGGCCCCATCTCTACATGCAAACCTACATGCCTACAGAGGCCTGGCATCCAGTTGCAAACCAGATACACAACACATCTGACATCATTCCAGAGGGAGACTCACAGCGCGGACTGGCACTGCTTCATGTGCAAGACAATGCACACCTGACCTTGGACTCATGTGCAGGACGATGCACACCTGACCTCGGACGACTAAGATGGATCCCTGGCTGACTCGTCTCGGACTGGGCTCACATGGGACCAGTTCACCATCCCAGGTCCTTCACCTTCTGTACAGAAATGTCTACGTGGCATCCAAGTGCGGGATGCACGTGACATCCCCTTCTGCTTAACTTGACGGAAGCTGCATAGCCTCCAAATAATCCGTCAATAATGCCGGATAGTCTTCGAAAAATTCTTTGTCGAGCCATACCGCTTCATGAGTTCCTCGGTCCTGAAACTTCGTGAGGAACTGTCGTAGTCTTCGGCCTGAGCCATGCTTGAAACGGTGCAGAAGGATCTGTTCTGGAACCATTACTTCTGCTTCATCAATGATGTCTGGTTCCGCTTCGTCTTTGACCTTTGAAGGGGGTGGACCTGCATATGGCTTTAACCAACTGACATGAAATACATCGTGCATAGTCCAACTCGGAGGTAGCTTTAACTGCATAGACACCTCATTAATCTTTTTCCGGATGGGGAATGGTCCGAAGCTCCTGAAAGACAACTTTGGGCATCGCTTGCCCACCTGCTTCAATCTTTGCTTCATAATCCGAAGATATACCCAATCTCCTTCCGAAAACTTCATGTCCCTTCGGTCTTTATTGGCCTGTCGAGTGTAGGCCTCTTGCGCTTTAGCCAATCTGTCTTTAACGGACTCTAGGATCTCCTGGTAAGACTCCGTCACTCTGTTCGCCTCAGGTACTGAAGACGAAGTCCTGGTTAACAACGACTGGAAAGGCCTTCCAAACGCTGCCTCATATGGAGTCCTGCCAATAGCTGAAGAAAAAGAGTCATTCAAAACAGCTTGAAAAAACGATTCCCACTTACCTTGCTGATCGTGGACATAACACTTCAGCACATCAAAGGCCAACTGGTTGTATATCTTTGTCTGGCCATCTGTCTGTGGGTGGAATGCATTGGAAAAATTCAACTTAGTACCAAAATTATCAAACAATGCCCTCCAAAAATGACTGGTAAACTTGGCATCTCGGTCTGACACTATGGTCCTAGGAATCCCACCAATCGGGTACCAATGCCGAATGAATAGCTGGGCAACATCCTCGGCGGTCACATTGGCCCTGCAAGGAATAAGCATCACAAATTTGCTGAACCTGTCAACAATAGTCAAACACTGTGTATTACGCTTACTCGGACTGGGAGGCAGATTTGTGACAAAGTCCATCGAAATGTCTTGGAAAGGACCCTTAGGAATTGGCAAAGGCTGTAACAACCCTATCTTCTTTCCACGAGGAGCTTTCACCTTTTGACAAATGTCACAGCGTTGTACATATGTAAACACATCACGCCTCATCTTTGGCCAATAGTATTGCCGTTCTAATTTCTCCAGAGTCGAATTCATGCCCCACCTGTAATGGCGTCATGGGCATCATGGAGAAGAGCTGCCCGGAATGATTTCATGACACACAGTCGGCCTTTGTAGTAAAGCCAACCATCGCGTATCAGAAAATGGCATGGTCCTGTGGCATCCAATGCCTGTTCCCACTGTGTACCGAATTCCTCGGAATCCGCGTACGTGTGCTTCATGTCTTCTAGTCCTGTACCAACAAGGTCTAGTCTAGTGGTCTGAATCGTAGATACTTGTCCCTTCCTGCTCAAAGCATCGGCCACTGGATTGGCCTTTCCTGGAAGGTACTCAATCATGCCACCGAACTGCTGGAATATCTGACTCCAGCGGTGTTGTCGATCACTCCACTGTGCACTTGGCATCGTCTGAATCCAGCGCAATGCCTGATGGTCAGTGCGAACCTCGAAGTCACGGCCATACAGGAAATGTTTCCAATGTTTCAAGGCCTGTATGACTGCTAGGAGTTCACGATCATAGACTGAGTAGTTCTTTTCGGCGGGCAGTAACTTACGAGACATGTAAGCTACTGGATGACCATTCTGTTGCAATACACCTCCAATTGCGATGTTACTCGCATCGGTGATCACTTGAAATGGTTCGTCCCACGAGGCAAGGGCTAAACAAGGCGCTTCTGACAAAGCCACCTTGAGGTTCTGGAATGCCTCCAACGCTCGTGGAGTCATTCGAATCTTTTGCCTCCTTGTTTTCACTCCCTTTAGCAGATCGGTGAGGTCTGTCGAGAGATCAGAAAACTTGTCAATGTGGGTGGAATATGCCTGGCATATACCCACAAATGATCTAATGTCATAAGCAGTCTGAGGTACTTCCTAGTTAACAATCTCGGCCACTTTAGCCGGATCAAGTCGAATGCCTTCAGCACTGATTATATATCCCAAGTAATGTACTTGGAACAGATAAAATTTTGACTTCTTTTCATTGACGTAGAGCTCGTTGCTTTCCAGCAACTTAAGGACTTTCTCCACATCAATGTCATGCTGCTCAACTGTAGCTGAAAATATGAGTATGTCGTCCAAAAATATGAACACACACACTCCTATCAACTCCCGGGAAATACGCATCATCATGCGGTTAAATGTAGCTGGGGCGTTCGTCAATTCAAATGGCATAACCACAAATTCATAGTGGGCCCGTTCTGTACGGAAAGCTGTCTTGGGGATGTCCCCCTCAACAATCCGAACCTGGTGGTACCCAGTCTTTAAATCCAATTTAGAGAACACCTTAGCTCCATTCAGCCTCTCGAGAATATAGTCAATTCGAGGCATCGGGAATCTGCTCTTGATAGTCAGCTTGTTGAGTGCACGATAATCGACACACAACCGAGAAGACCCATCTTTCTTCTTGACAAATAAGATCGGTGCTGCAAATGGCGACACTCTGGGGCGGATGAAGCCAGCTTGCAACAATTCTTGGAGTTGGCGGTCCAACTCCGATTCCATTGCCTTAGAAAGGCGATACGGGAACTTGCTCGGGGGTTTCGAGCGTGGGAGGAGGTCACTCCGGTCTGGACGGGGGGGGCTGGGGAGGGAGACTGTCCCGAAGAAAAATCTTTTGGAACTTTTCATGGAGAACCGAGTACTTCTCGGAAGCACTGGCCACCGTCTGAGCTGGATGTAAATCATCGCACACTGTGCGCCTTTCCTGACTGCTCGCTTAGCCTGCAAGTGGCTTATGAGCGGAAAGTTTGGAATACCTGGCTCACACTTAATGGTCATGGGGGTGTTTGACACATTCCGATTAATCTGGAACGTGTGCTTGTCCCACTTGACATCAGGAAGAAACTTGTGAAACCACTGGATACCCAAAATTATGTCTGCTCCTACAAGAGGGGCAACCATAAAGTCACGCACAAACTCTATGCCCTGAATGACTAACTTAGCACCTAGAGCTTCATACTTGACGCTCGTTGTCATACCTGTGCTAAAACCCTCAACCTGTTTGTCCACCGGAGTCAGCTCGAAACGGGCACGCCTAGCGGCCTCTTCCGTGATCACTTCCTCCGTGCTGCCGCTGTCAAACAAGACAACGACTCTCTGGCCACCTATGTAGCCAAAGGACTTGAGCAATTCGTTGCGCTCATACTCCTGGTCATGGGCGCCCTTCTGCTTATCTTCGAGCTCCCGGCTAATAATTGCTCCAACTGAAGCACCGGGGGTTGAAGAAGTAGGGGTAGCCGCTGGGATCTGTGGGGGAGCTGTGCTCACCACGGAAGCTGTGGAGGCGGCGGCGGCCTTTGGAGGCTTCTTCGGACAATCCCGAGAAGTATGTCCTTTTGTGTGACAAAAGTAACAAATACCCTCCTTCCTGTACTGAGAAAGCTCCTTAGCACTCAACTTGCCACCTGTCTTGCCTGCCTCTGCTTTTTGGTCTGGAGTAAGCTTAGACGCATTGTTCGAGTTCTTGGAGCCAGAGGCTCCCGGGCTCTGTCCTGGGGAAGACCCCGTCTGGTTCTGGCTTTTGCCCCCCGAGGCGTTAGCCTTAGGAGAAGCCGGCTGGGAAGTCTTGGGCTTGCCACCATTGTGTTTCATTTCTGCACTCTGCGCAAGCGAGAGTGCGTCCTCAAAGGTGGTTGGTCTAAACATACGCACCTCCCATTGGATGTGCGTGTCCAGGCCATACAAAAACTGCCCTTTCTTGTCCGCATCAGATAAGCCTAATTGTAGACACAAGGTCGAAATTCTATTGGCAAACTGAAGGACTGGTTGCGCGTTCTGACGCGCTCCCCTGAACTCGTCTTCGAGTCGCTCAAGGTAGTGGGGCGGTAAAAACCGCTGCTTAAGGTCACGGACGAACTCGTCCCACCCATAAGCTGCCATACCTGATCTGGTGTGGTCATGAGCCCACTGAGTCCACCAAGGAATGGCCTCACCTTCCAAGTACCAACTGGCTAAGATCACTTTGTCAATATCTGATTTCCTAACTGCGGCAAAGTAAGCTTCAAATTGATGTAACCATGAATACAGAGTAGTGGGATCGAGTTTACCATTATACTTACTGAAATTCATTTTCTCGGGAAAATGATTCGAGGGCGCCGCCGGTGTCAATCTGGCGTCCAAAGCTCGGAGGTAACGCTCGTGTTCCACTCGTCGAATGGCTTCGTCTTCTCGTTGTCGAATCTCCAATGCACGCATCTGCATCTCAAGCAAGGAGCTTGGCTGCGGCTGTGACCCTGCGAGAGGGTCCCTGTGACGAGGATTTGGTATCTGGGATACGGAAGGAGAGAGAGGAGGAGATGGAAAACGCGACGCTGGAGAGCGAGAACGCTCCTCCAGAGCCAAAATCCGCGCCTTCTGTTCATCCAACTTGGTTGTCTGGTCTGCGATTGCTCGCATCATCTGCTGGAACATGTCTTGTACACTCAAGCCGGGTGCCCTAGCTGGGCTGCCTGGTGCACTTTGGTCCCATGGTTCTGGTTCTCTCTCGTCGCCGAAGTTCGCCATAGCGGGAAAATGCAGTTCCTTTCCGGAACGCAATCTGACCATCCACTATCTCTGTGGGAGACTTCCGGAGGCTTCCGGAGGCTAAAAACCAACCGTCCTTCGAGGGACAGGAGTCACTCCGAAAGGGGTAGTCCACCGGCGTCTAAAAACCAACCACACGAGCGAAAAAATTTTCTGGTCTTCTTTGCTGAATCTTTGTCCTTGAAGTGAGCTCTGATACCACTGTAATATGCGGAAGCTTCGGAGAAGGATCGATACTTCAAAACTCAGAAATCAGCACTCTTTTCGCGACGGAATTAACGCACAAACTGAAAGACGATGTGCAGAAAAATAGAGAGAGAAGGGGGAGATGGAGAAGGACACAGTATTGGGTCCCAATTACCCTCTGTAGGGCCCCCACCACGGATGGTGTATTTGCTTTATTAGAATGATGTAAATCTGAACAAATACAAAGTACTTGACCTTTTCTTGGCTGGAAAACCTGCCCTTGACCTTCAGTCCTTCACCCCTTAGCTTTAGCAATGTTCTTGGCTGTCCTGGCCCTTGGTTGCTTGGAGCTCTTGGTGAATTGTGAGATGAGTGCAATGATTTATGTCTTGGGTATTTATACCCTCTATTATATGCAGTCGGCTGGCTTTAGGGAGCTCCACGACTGTGTCTTGAATATAAAGTGCTTGCACACTTATAATTAATGCTTTCACACTATGCCAAAACTGTCCAGCCTGCGCATGAGTTCTGGGACAGCCTCCTGACTGCTGGGCACCATGCGCATGGGTGTGGGACTGCCCCCCACACCTGGCCGACTGGCTGGGCAGGGTTTCTAACCCTGTCGGCTGCCTGTCCAGCAGCCCTAGGGCTGGCCCACTGCCCTTCCAGCCCAAGCCATGGCTGGTGGGCACAATGTGGGCCCTCCTGGCCCCTTGGGGGTGGTTCTACACCTCCCCCATGCCCATTCTACAAGTGCAAGTGCAAATCCTCACACTGGGGTAGCCCTATGGCTGGCCCCATCTCTACATGCAAACCTACATGCCTACAGAGGCCTGGCATCCAGTTGCAAACCAGATACACAGCACATCTGACATCATTCCAGAGGGAGACTCACAGCGCGGATTGGCACTGCTTCATGTGCAGGACAATGCACACCTGACCTTGGACTCATGTGCAGGACGATGCACACCTGACCTCGGACGACTGAGATGGATCCCTGGCTGACTCGTCCCGGATTGGGCTCACATGGGACCAGTTCACCATCCCAGGTCCTGCACCTTCTGTACAGAAATGTCTACGTGGCATCCAAGTGCGGGATGCACGTGACAAACAGGTTGGAATCCCATCATCAAGTGGCTGCGTTTTATGGATTTAATGCCAAGACTGTTGGCCGATTGCTGGTCGGCCAATTCTCCAATGAATAAAAGGGCCTATAAATAGGCTAGGAGGCCCCCATCATTGTATTCATTCGTCCAGTAGGGATTGGATCCTTAGGGTCCAGGTTTAGGACCAGAATTTTGGTGTTTATCACCTTTTTAGGAAGACAGCCTAGGGCTGTGTAAGAGTACCCTTTTGTACTATATGAAATATGCTGAATTTCTAGCACATCTCTCTCTCTCTCTACTCTCTCTCTATATCTGCGTTTTGCATCAGATGGTTTCCAAGAGTGTTTAGGGCTGAAAGAAGACTCTCAGAGCTTCCGCAACTAGTTTTCCAATCATTCTATTGTGTTTTTTAACAGGATTATCGACGCCGAAGAAAATTTGGGAGAGAGTGAGGTCCGAGAGGCATATCTAGCCAAAGCTCTGTACTACATACAGATTGGTGACAAGGTAATGGTCATCTATTACTCACAAGCTGTAAATAATTTCTAAGAGGATCTTTTGATGTACTGGCCAACCAGCCCGCCCTCGATCATGGGTTTCAATGACTCTCGTCTTAGAGCTTTGCTGAGGATGTTACTATTGGGCCAACACAGGCTTTTGTTTTGCAATTAGGTTTCCTGAAATAACCTCTGGTCTGATTTGCAGGAGAAAGCCCTTGAACAGCTCAAAGTTACGGAGGGAAAAACTGTTGCAGTTGGGCAAAGGATGGATCTTGTGTTCCATACTTTGAGGATTGGCTTCTTTTCCATGGATTACAAGCTGATAGCTACAAGTATAGATAAGGCCAAAAGGTATGGTTTTTATCTGCTCTTTCAATCATGGCCTGGTAATAAGTGCGCCTCTTGTACTGAAGTGGGTTTGTTTCTTGTCCAGCCTGTTTGAAGAGGGGGGCGATTGGGAGAGGAAAAATCGTCTCAAAGTTTACGAAGGGTTGTACTGCATGGCAACCAGAAACTTTAAGAAAGCAGCAGAGCTTTTCTTGGACTCTATATCTACGTTTACAACCTATGAACTTTTTGCTTATGATACCTTCATATTTTACACAGTATTGACTAGCATCATCTCTTTGGATAGAGTTTCTTTGAAACAGAAGGTAAGAGAAAGGCTAGTCTTTGGTGTTTGAACCTTTTGGGTCAATAAAAAACGTGGTTTTGATAGGCTATGGAGTATCACTAGCTGTGTGGTATGGCTGCACATGCAGGTTGTTGATGCCCCTGAGATTTTGACAGTTATTGGCAAGATACCTCATTTATCAGAATTTCTAAATGCCCTTTATGGGTGCCAGTATAAGGCCTTTTTCATAGCATTTGGTACTGCACCTTTCTATCATGTGTTTGTAATCCATTGCAGATTGAAGTAGCTATAAGAGCTCACTAAGTGATGGACAAGTAACTAATGATTTCTGTTTCACCGTGTAGATGGGTTGATTGATCAGATTCGGCTTGATCGCTATCTCTTCCCCCATTTTCGGTATTACATGAGGGAAGTGCGGACTGTAGCTTATTCTCAGTTTCTAGAGTCCTATAAGAGTGTTACAATGGAAGCTATGGCGAGAGCATTCGGTGTGAGCGTGGACTTCATTGACATGTGAGTTTGTTTTCATTGTTTCCTTATTGCATTTGAGATTGGGCATTTGAATTGAATGGGTTTGCTGCTATTACTGTCAATAGAGCTGGGGGGTGCTGTAAGCTGCAAGGCTCAGTAGTTCTGCCAAGAACTGCGCACAACAGGGTGGGAAAGCTGCTGTGGGGGTGGGGAATGTGAGGGCAACGTGCTGCAGATTGCTGCCTGCAAACAGAGTAGGGCTGGCCTGTGGCTGCTACTGCTTTCTGTAGCTTTTTCTGCTTTGTGTGGTGCTACCTTAATGCCTTGGCTGCCCCAAGCTTGTTTGCAAGTGGGTTGGAGGTGGTGCATCCCCCTCTTAGGGGTGCCTGCTGCTATGACAGCCTTTGATAGGAATGCACATTTACATTCTGATCCCCCACCATTTAAAGACGTGGGAGATCCCACACTTGTTAGGAAGCGCCATTTAATGAGCAAAAAGTAGTGTCCATGAATTAGCCCTCTGAATTTTTTTCCTTGGGGACCTCAAACTGAAGAACGCAAAACTCACGTGGCAAAAAACTCTCATTTTTTTCAGCATGCAGTTCGATTCAAAAAGCCAATGGCCAAAAATGAAAGTTGATTATCTTTACTGTAATAACCTTTTGTCTTCTATGTTGTCCCACCCCCCCCCCCCCCCCCCCCCCCCCCCCCCCCCCCCCCCCCCCCGCGCGGCCTAGCATGGCATGGATAAAAGAGTTGGACCTAATGCATGAACTGCTAGCACGAAAGCTCCTTGTGCTAATGAAATAACCCCGGACGGGGCTGAGCACAATCTTGTCACACACTTAAAACTATTAATAGTGATAAACAAGATGAAATGGACGGGGTTGAGCACAATCTTGTCACACACTTAAACTATTAATAGTGATTAACAAGATGAAATGGCACAACACCAAATAAGATAGCAATGCTGAAATTTAGATGACACAAGCAATAAGGCCGGAAATGGACGGACCCCCTTGTAATATGATTGTATTATCATGGATTCCTCAAGATATAAGCTTCGAGGGCATCACATGCTAGAATTCGAATCACATTCATGCAGTGAAGAAAACATGATTTGTTGAAGCTGGAGTCCATTCCGAAGCTTTTGTTGCAAATAACCTCAATCCCCAATCCCCAATGTCTTGCCACAAGCAGTTGTGCTCCACTGGCATCCATACACAAGCATGTGTGTCGGGCTGAGGTGTAGGAGACCTTAATGGGGTCCTAGCATGGAGACGACGACATCTTGGTGAAGGCCACTTGGTATGGACAAGGCAGTACAATAAGCGCAGCATTGAAGGCATTAAAATCAGTATTGTTCATGTCCAGACCTGGTCGACAGCCACATCAGCTGGCTGACTTGATCCTCAGAAAGTATATACTATATAAGCAGAAGTCACAATTCAGCAAAGCATCAAGTGTTCATTCTTTCATTCATCATTAGATATCAGTAGAAGTAAGTAGAAAGGGGCTAGAAGGTCAACCCCTTGGGGCTTTGACCAAGGCCTAACCCATGTACAAGCATTCATGCAACGTTTTTGTATCATATGAATAAAGAAAACCTTGACATCCAGTCTCTCTCTTCTTCTCTCCTGTGTCTTATTTATCTCATTAATTAGTATCAGTGTTCTTAATCAAGCTTAGGGCCATGGATCAGTACAAGGCTTCTTCGCATGCAACATTGGTATCAAAGCATTCAGGCTAAATCCACTAAGCAATGTTCCAAGGACGGTGCACAGTTTCCAGCAGGAATGCAGCAAGTAGATGGAGTGGTTTGCAACAGGGGAAGCTAGAGGAAGCATTGCTTGAGGGTATGTATGCATAACCAGTACATCATTAAGTGCTTAGATCAGTCCAAACGTCAGCAACATGCATGATTAGTTCTGGTGGCAGGTGACCCAATGCTGTGTTAAAGGGTAAGAGAAAGTAGGCATGGGGATAAAGTTGAATAGGTGCGTAGGTCTTCAGCAAAGACTTGGAAGTGGAGATCAGGAATGAAGGTGTTTAAAACAAAAATATCAAAGTCGAAGTCAATAGCAGTTAGTCAAATTGAGTAGAAGTCCAAGGAGGAATGTTGACACAGCGTGCACCCAGTCATCAAGTTTAGTAGAAGGGAATGTCACGTCGCCATGACTAATTCTTAATCCTTTATTAGTCAGCAATTAAGCACCATCAGTAGCATAAGCATTAGGATCAACAATCACATCATCTACAGCAACATCATCATCATCATCATCATCATCATCATTTGAGGGCATGGAACCTTGTCGGCAGCCAACACAACACCAGTTGGCGGCCCCCAGCATAGGGGTCCTAGCATGCAGGCGACAACATCTTGGTGACAACATCTTGGTGAAGACCGCTTGGTATGGACAAGGCAAGCATAGCATTGAAGGCATTAAAATCAATATTATTCATGTCCAGACTTGGTCGACAGCCACATGAGTTGGCCGACTTGGTTCTCAGAAAAGTATATAAGCAAAACTCACAATCCAACAAAGCATCAAGTGTTCATTCTCTCATTCATCATTAAATATTAGTAGAAGTATGTAGAAAGGGTCCAGAAGGTCAACCCGTTGGGGTTGACCAAGGCCTAACCCATGTACAAGCATTCATGCAATCTTTTTGTACCATATGAATAAAGAAAACCTTGATACCCGATCTCTCTCTTCTTCTCTCTTATTTGTGTTAATTATCTCATTAATTAACATCAATGTTCTTAATCAAGCTTAGGGTTGTGGATCAATACAGCAAGGCTTCCGCGCATGCAACACAATGTGTTGGCCATACCACAAGTAGGAGAGACAAGAGTCCAAGAGCATGTGTATGGATTGGTTTTTACTGAAAATTGTTGTCCTTTTCTTCCTTCTCTAAAATGCACCAATTTTTCTGCGTGTGTGTGTGTGTGTGTGTGTGTGTGAGAGAGAGAGAGAGAGAGAGAGAGCACCATATTGGGCCACCTCTGCAAAGGACACGTCTCTCTCATAAATGGAGAGTGCTACGTCCCAAGTCTAACCAGGGTTAAGACCTTCAAGTTTAGTTAACCATAGCCTAGGGGTTAGGCATCTTAAGTGGGGTTTAGTAGCTTTAACGAGACGTGCTAAATTTGGCTCTTGGTTTATAGGTCTAGATAAGTGACTGAGTTAGTTTGAGAGAGCGCTCCTCATACTTGGACTTGAGGCCTTGAGACTACTCCGTGCGTACATCCTTGACTTAGGCCTCGATCGAGGATATATATGAAACTCTCTTTGATCCAAATTCGGAGTCATTTTGTTTTCGGTACACATGTGACAGCTTTGGTTTCATCACAGGTGATCCTTGTCTGCCACTGTCTACCCTGCTAGGTGCTGAACAGTAACTTGCTAATGCATAAAGCCACATTGGGCCTTCATAGTATCTTGGGTTGTCTTTTATGGATGGGTGGTTTAAGTAGATGATGAGACACTTGCTACAAGAGATGGACATACCTTCTTCAGTAATGTTTGTCATTTAAAAGTCTGAATAGTTTTATCCATACGTCCATGCAATGAGCTCTGTTTCTGTCCATATATTGAACTCTATCTGGAGTCTGTACTTAGTATTAGTTGTGCTGAGTTCCTGATCGCTTAAGTCATTGCTAAGAATATTTAGGCCAAGTCAAATATGAGTGACAGACTGAAGGAAGTTCTATCTTTGACTACCCCACCTGAGGAACCAAAAAGGTATGGCTTTTGGTAGCTTGACAAGGAGCCGTTGCCAAGGTTTTCAACACGGTAAACAACTGGTCAGGAAGATCTCCTTGAGGAACTGCGGAGGGAGGCTTTTGGAGATTAGTACTTGGCTCCTTGTGTGTGAAAATTGTGCAGCAGTGAGCACGTCTGGCTGCTGCCATTGACATAAGAGGGAGGAGCACTCTTGCAGATGTGGGCTGACTACACTTGCCTGATGTGTCAGCCCCCTTCCTCTAGTCACTGGTCTTTTGCAATAAGTGTGTTGCATAAGGTTTGGTAACACTTTGTTATCTGATGCAGTGGACTTTGTGAGCATCTTATTTGAAAATTCGGGTGCTGGATAAAAAATTCAGTTTATTCTCTAGTTTAGCATTTTTAGTATCATTCACGTTTTTGTGTTTTGCTTGACTACTGAGATGCTTTGTTCCATGTTTCAGGGAACTGTCTCGTTTTATTGCTTCCGGTAGGCTGCATTGTAAGATTGACAAGGTAGCAGGTGTGCTGGAGACAAATCGTCCAGATGCGAAGAATGCTTTGTACCAAGCTACAATAAAACAAGGGGACTTCCTGCTTAATAGAATTCAAAATCTTTCCAGAGTTGTTGATTTGTAATTGCTTCAATTTGATACGCTAGTTTTGGAACATGAACCTCTCAATAGGTCAAGAGAGCTCGTGGGTTATAGTCCCATTCCCTGCACTTTGGTGCTGTCATATGCGGATTATATGTGGTCCACTGGCTTGTGCGTGCACAGTCTATGTAGGACTTAAAATGCTCCTCCTTGAAGTCTCCACAAGTGAGATGGTTATTTTTTCAGATGTCAGGTTTGTGTCAAAGAGGAACAATTTATAGCTTTCAATTTTGGTTACATGTGCAGTCGTAAGTGGTTCTATGACTAGTGTTGTCTGTTGGATTGCATGCCAACTCAAAGTAAAGCTCGCCACCAAAGGTGATGATGACATTGCCATAGCTTGTATGCTGCTAGTTGTGTCTTGTCATATTACGCGCACTTTTGAGAGAGGGAAGAAAGAAAGCTTTATTAAAGCTATATTAATGTCTTCTAAAGGCCCCAAGGGAAGGGCCTATGCCACCAAAAAGCAGTAGACAACGAATCCATGAGAGTACCATGTTATGTGAAAAAGGAAACTAGCTAACAGTGCTGTGAGAGCTAGATGGCTATAATAACATCACTGGCTTTAGATGGGAGCTCCCCATGTCATCAAAGAATGTCTTGGATTTGCAGCTGACAGGTAGGTCATCATGATGCCTGCGATTGGGGATATCTAGCCCTCAGAATAGATCTAGACATGTGATTGATGTTGCCATGCATACGTTAGCTGATCCCCCCCTGCGGAATGGGATGTATCAACACTTATTTCAGTACGAAATAGTAAGTGCAGTCTATAGGATTGATGAGATTGACTTTATTGAGTAGTCATGGTTGTCCATGGCATGAAGGGGTGGGGCTAATACATAGATATGATTGTTTTTATGGAATAGCCATGGTTGTCCATGGCATGCAAAACTTTATGCCTACTATATGGGTATGCATCTTTAGAGGTGATAAGAGTAGCCAGGTGTTGCATCTTGGGTTCGAACCCTGCTGGCTACCCCGATTGATGTGCCTTGCCCCTGATTTGTGGGATAAGGGGGGTCCCATGGGTACTAAGCCCGTCTCTTCTCTAATGCCAAACTTTAAAAAAAAAAAAAAAGAGTAGCCAGGTGTTGCATCTTGCACTGTGGATCTAATTTTAGTGTGTTCTCCACTTGCATAATCTCTGCAGATACATCGTGAGTTGGTGGTTAGGGAGATGTGGTCAATGGAGGTCTCAAAGCTATAAGCAAATAGAGCATAGAACATATGTTGTTTGCAATGCTCTTATTATGTTTGTTTTTATCATGGATTTTGTTGTTCACTGTTAACCCTCATCACATTACAAGTAATTGCTATAGTGTGCTTACGTTGCTTGTAAAACATAAGCACCCATGAAGGGTTATTATCTTTTTCGGAATGTATACATGGAAGAGTCAATATAACATACGTGGGTGTTATAACAGAGGAGATCTTGCAATTAGTGCCTCTGTCCCATGCAATGTGGTTAGCATGAGTGCAAAATTACTAGAAAGGCATTAAAAACATGTCGATAGGCCCTGATAAATGAGTTTTATCATTGCAGTAAGCAATGACAATGTAACCTGGTGCAAGAGCAGTCACATCTTACAAGATCTTGGTGGTGGGAACTTGAGGCAAAAGAGAGAATTTTATAGCCACCGATATGTTGGATTATGTTAATGTCTCTAAATCCATGAAGAGATTGAATACATCTCCGAGTGAGAGCTTGGGTTAGTAGATGGTGGGTTGTCGTTGCTTTGAAGGTCTCAAGAGGCTTGCTAATGAAAAGAGAAAGACACCTTATTAAGATACTCAAGTAATAAGGCGAAAACTTGCAATATAAGAAACAACATTAATGGTAGATGACTGATTGGCAAGGTAAGTGCACAATACATTTTTGAAGAGGATAAAAATCAGCTCACGTATCAAACAACATTGATCTAGTACCATTGTGAAAACAAACAAAGCAAACTAGTTAAACAAATTATAAATGAATACTAGAAGAGGGCAATTGGATCATTTATACTTTCACGGAGCTACCATGAAGTCACAAAACAACCTCCACCAGCCTTAATGAGAAGGAATGGACAACTCTTATTTAGTATGACATGTTGTTCACTCTCTCTTGGTTTGTATGAGCCAGATGGCCTTTGCACAATCAAAAGGTAGCATTGGAATGATACCATGACATTATACGCTTTTGTTATGCACGTAGATAATATGGTTCTCTTTATATTCAACCACCAGTTGTCTACAAAAATTAATTGATGCATGTCTTCTATAAACCATAGTGAAAGTCTATCAATGTGGAGCAATGACAATGATTGATAAAAGTGTACAAATTTCATCCCTTAAAAATTAAAAGCAATGTTGAATTCAACCCAGGGTTGTTGAATTTCAAAAGAAAAATTACTCTACAAACCGGGTTATGTGAGCATTGGGGTGCACGATACTACATCCCATGTCTTCCAATGGGATGGTGGTGTACCGAGAACTTTGTTGGTTGAGTGCGCTTATTGTTCGAGGATGATAAACGTGTTGGAAATCAATACTCCATTCATGCCATGAGCAGTGTGCAGGTGACGGGTTGCTCCATCTTATAAGAGGACTCCATGTTGCGTTGAGCACCCTATGGGACATCAAGTTTTAGTTTGATAATTCCCAATTTGTCATTTAGGAGTGGTGTTAGAATTTGGAGTTAAATGGCACTGCCAAATCGTAAGGTGTTAGAATGGTTGAAAAAATAAACCTTGTAAAGGTGAAAGGTTGATGTGGTAAACGGTGGCACACGGGTGGTTGTCACACAGGATAATTGAGCGGAATAAGGGAGTGATGAAGGAGGAAATTGAGGATCTAGATGCTCTTTATCTTGAACCCATAAAAGCATGTACTTAGAGATCATTTCTTGAGGGAATTTCGCAATGAGATCATAGCAATTTAATTACGATTAGAGTGTGATTTTTTTTCCAATAATTAGTCATGATGCCATTTCTTTGGTTTGACCCCTTAGATCCAAGTTGTTTTCAGGTATCAGAGTGAGTTAGGTCAAGATGAAGGCAACTCTCTTCCTTTTTCCAACTTATTCTTCATTTAATTGGAGTTCCCTGTACTAAGACATGAAGCAGAGGGTGGAAGAGAATTATCAATAGCAAGGCTTCATGGTGCTCATTTCTAGCAATTGAACTGGGTGTTTTAGTAACAGAGAGAAGAGCAAACCTACCCCCCCACTGTGGTTATTCTACGAGGCAGCATCAACACAATATTCGAGGGCTTGTGTTCAATACAATAGTGCAGCATTCAAGTGACTAGTCTTACCAACAAGTGCATTGCTGAGACCTTGTGTGTATCTGGTGGCAATGTGTTCAATAGTATTGCCATCAATTGTTGCCACGCTCAAGTCAAGTAGAGCCATCTGCATGGGAACAACGTACAAAAGACCACAGTAGCTTACAAAACAAAATTGCCCATAAAAAACAAAATGTATTACAATTTATTACATATACTTGTACAAAACATTCCATATCTTCAACAAAATTGTATACTTTGAAAAGATCAGTGTACAATTTTTTTTTTATAGATCTTGTATGTATATAAACAAAATCCGATAATCTTTGAGATACTACAAAAAATTGGGGCCATGAATTCAATAAAATGTGTCATGGACTTTATACTTCATTTGACACATAATTAAAATTATGTTAGAAGTTGGAAAATACATAACAATGAAAAAACTCAAAGATGATTTTCTAATGTCATTCTACAGAAATTAAACATCATGGATCCTACGTTGCTTGCATCCTTCCAAATTTCAAAGACTTGATCCCAGTCAACTTTGTTCACAACACTGGACCTGTCAATGATACTCTCATTAGATCACCGAGAGTCTTGATTGTTAGCCTGGTTTGCATCACATCCTTTATCATATTTTGCTTTGAAAAACCCCTCTCATATGCCATAGTGCTAGTCGGTATGACAAGAATTGCTTGCCATAGTTTCAACACGTTAGAAAAGTTTTCCTGCCAATCTTGCATCTAGCAAAGGTTTTTCCATGCATTTAGTAAATCCCTCACAATTCAAATACAAATTGTCAATAAATGCATACAATTCTTGTTTGCATGCCTTTTCATCAATTACCAACATCAATTACCAATGAGTTCTCCTTGCTTGTTTGCAAGAGTTATTACAAGAAAAACAGGAAAAACGAGCATCCACAACTGCATGAATAAACTCTTTGGACAATGCAATGCAATTGTCACTGGATCCATCAATAAATGGCCTTGCATTTTTGGATTCATCACTATGGCATGCTGTTGCATCTTCATTTTTATTCAATTTGGGAATCTCTTTGAAGCATAGGTCATGATGATGTACATTACCATTCTTGTCTTTTATTTCTAAATATCCAAATGTGGCACATTTCAAGAATGGTGAAAGATATGTTTTATCTTGAGCAAAAGTGTCCCTTAGGAAAGAGCGCTTTAGTTTATTGATGGTAACATCAACTGCACTACCAATAGAGGTCAAATCCACTTGATCTTCCTATAATTATAAACTCAAAAAGTTCAACTCTCTGTTAGCATATGCAAATAGAATTGTACAATGAATATCCTTACCTTGTACTACTTAGTGACCTTTTCACCCCCCCATAACAAGCCTTTTGATAACTTGATCACGTGGTATGGATTTGGAGAAGATGATGCGCAGGGACATCTGTTGAAGCACACAAGTGGCACACATAACTACCTCCAATAAAAAAACATGAGACAAATCTTGGCCATCTTTTTGAGAATGATGCTAGACAGATCCTGGCAATCTTTTTAAGAATGATGCTAGATTAACAAAATCAACGGCTTTTTCTTTAATTATAATTTTGGGACGGCAAAAGTAGAACCGTAGAAGCCTTTTTTAAAAAAAGTTGGCGATTACTAGAAAGGAGCAACATACTCCGTGAAGACCCCTCATATCCTCATATACTCATGTATACTCCGTGAAGACCCCTCATATCCTCATATACTCCGTGAAGACCCCTCATATCCTCTACAATGTGAGGGCAAGGTAACTATTGGGTGTCTAGCCAGAGATTGAACATGGTACCTCCAAGTTACAAACCACCCCCAATAACCACTAGAACAAGCGCCAAATGTTAAACCGTAGATTGCCAAGTTACTGTAGCAAGCTAGCATAAAGGCTTAAACTTACAAGTTGCTCTAACTCAACTCAAGATGATTTGAGACTCAAAAAAAAAAATCTATTTAAAGGTTGATTAGGTGAATAAGATTATGAGAATGAGGGCATGAGAGAATCCTATATTATTCAATGATATCCACTTAGCACACATTTTCTCCATACGACAATCGTACGGCATATGCATACGAGTATGGAAGTATGGTAAAAATCTCTAACTTGAAACATATACAGACACTACCTTTTTGAGTATTTTCTTCAAAAAACACATAAAAATAGAGTCATTAAACATGATGGAGAATAAGTAAACCTTATAGTATGGAACTGTAAAGATCATAAATCAAATTTCAATCATTCAAACATCAAAATCCAAAGTCTCATGATTCAACATGCAAAGGTGAAGCCAACAACAAAAACATTAACATGCTTAGATGAAGAAAGCTAGAAGAACATGAATGAAGTAGTAGCAAAGCTATTCAACAAGATCCTTGTGATGAGTCATATCTTTATCGTCCCCCTTTGCAAAGAGCTCAACAATAAGACCATCGTCACATCATCATATCATCATCATCATCAAAGTCAAGGGCCTCATTAGCATACGATCATGACGGCCTCACCCACGATTAGCTTCCTGAGCCTCCTCCTCCTCATCAATAGCCTTTTGTAACTCTTGTAGAGCAATTGATTGATCACCATCCTTCTCTTTGTTGAGCATGTCCAATGTAACCTCCATCTCCTCTTTGTTGAGCATGTCCAATGTAACCTCCATCTCCTCATAACCCTACTCCTTGATTTTACATATGAGACGAAGGTTTGTGTGTACAAAAACAATCTTTTCAGTATGTGAAGGTTTGAGCCTATTTCTTCCTTTGGTGTGAATGAGAGAAAATGTGCTCCAATTTCTTTCACATGGTGAAGCACAAGTGTCTTGAGAGAGCACTCGGATTGCTAACTGCTGCAAATTAGGTGTGCATGCCCCCAAATGTCTCCCACCATTTCACACCCTCTTGTATTCTTTTTGCTTCTTTTGCAATTGTATGAGAAAATGAACCTCCTTCTAACTTGTACTTATCACACTTATCAAGAATCTTACCTTGCAATTCCACACCACCTTTTGTGTAAGCCTCAAGCACAGTCATTCAATTCTCATGCACCTCTGGATCACTATCTTGGTCTTTTACTTTCTAAATAGGATGTAAAACATAGCCTACAGAATGCAAGGGTGTATGAAACTTATACCAACGCTCGATACAAATATCTTTGACCTGTTTCAACTTGGTGGAATCAACCCCTTGAAGGTTCTCTATCTTCTCCACCATGCGATGCATGAGGTCATAAACAAGGCCCATGGTGGCTTCTTCCCTATTAGCCACATGAAGAATTTTCAAAATAGATGCACATATGCTCATAATCAATCGAGCTTCTTGCCAAAATGTTGCTCCATACACAATGGATGCCACTTCCTCTACTTTTTGAGTGCGTGAAACCTTGAGTCTTCCAAACTTATCACAAAGCATTAACTTTCATAATCCCTTCTAACATCTCTCATCAAGCAAATTGACCAACATAATAAACATGTATGCAAATCGTGTAAGCGTAGGCCTAACCAAGTTCTTTTTACTATGCTCTCAAAATAAAGGAAGGACTGTTTGCTCTATGTTACAAAGGAGATAATGTTTGTTGTATTCTCCAAAATGGGAGTAACTGATGGAAGGTTGCCAATATCCTCAAATAGGAGATCTATGCAATGACATATACACTTGGCAAAAAATATATTGAGCCACTCCTACTCAACCAATTCTCCACCACGAATACAATTAGAAGCATTATCCATGCACACTTGGACCATGTTTGCAAGCCCAACATCTAGTGTAGCTTACTTAAGCTGCTCAAAAATATACTCCCCGGACTTGTATTCTCCAGAAGTATCTACGGATTTCAAGAATACAGTACCATGAATAGAATATGCCATAAAGTTGATAATAGCTATGCGTCTAGTATCAGACCAACCATCTCACACAATCGTACATCCGTATTTCTTCCATTTATCTTATATGGCAAGCATATCATTATCAATGCATTTGATCTTATTAATCAACTCCTTTGTGCATAGTTGATTGTATAATGGTTGGCTGAAGCTAGGGCCCGCTTGCCCAATTGCCTTGCCATATTCAAGAAGAATGGGCTTCTCACTTTTTAATGAGAAATATCCTCTACATAAAAGAAGTGACATACGGCAATGCTTGCCTCTTGTCTCGTGACTGTCTCGTGACTTGCAACTGCCATGTATGAGCCAATCCTCCCTTTGCATTTGATACCTTTCTCTTCTTTGAGAAAGGCTCGCCACTCAAATTTACATATACACTTGTCTACAAACTTATCTTTGTTAACCCTAAGTGTATGCTCCAAACCTCATCCAAAGCATCCACATGTGCACCTTGACTATGCACGTTGCAATCTCCTGCAAATGTCCTTACTTGCATTGGAAGCACCCGCGCATGATGCAACACCATGGCCCTTAAGACCTAGTATGTGCGCCTTGACATGTAAGGGACCTCCACCTCATGTATGTGGACAATACTTGTGTTTACATGTGTGCATTCCTCTCCCAAGGTCTTTGAATGTTTGTACATTATCCCATTTTGGTCCCTTTGGATGCACCATCTAGCCCTTGCAGGAATTCTAAACCCCAAAACCTTGCAATTAACCTTAAATGTGGGAATAAACATGACCAAAATAGAAAAATAAAAAATTATGAAGAATCCATATGTTTGAAGTCTGAGATTCGAGAGGGGTGGAGAGGTAAAGAAAAGATAACAACCTTGTCAAATCCAAACAAAAACGTGTGATTAATCCTCACTGTTCACGGCTCCGTCAACCTACAACTGCTTGGGAACTTGGCTTAGCATATGGATCCACACCTCGACTTCTTGTGCCACGATATCAATAGAACTTCAAATAGCCACGCTGAAAGTTTTCCTCGCATTAGGGATACGAACCAATAACGGCTAGGCTTTTAAAACCGATGTAGTTATGTTGGTTACAACTACAATTATCTTCCTTGAACTGTTGATTAATTCTCGTCCAATGCCTTTGCCCTCATTGTGTATCCACATTTTAACATGCTGCATGCTTAACCTTCTTTATCTAGAAATACTACCATAATTACTTACCATGTTGATGTGCAAACACTTGCAAGTTAATCATTTCATAATGTTTGTCTCTCAGGTCCTATTACTATAAACTAATCTCGTTTTAACCCATATGACTTGGCTTCTTACATGATATGTGTGTTGTTTGAACTTTATTGTATAATATCATCAAACAATATCATCAAACAAGACTTAATAATGTTCCATGTTTTCTGATTAATTTGTCCGCAGCAAGGAGTGCCCATTGGAGGTAAGGGAAGCAGCAGCAAGCTTAGTGTATGCCACAGCCAAATGCAATGAACTCATAGAATTACATTTGGCAACCCCTTTGTAACTGTAGTGGCTGCACAGACGACCGGTGTAAGCTCCAAGGTAACAATCACCTCCTACTCAATGGATTAACTCGAATAAACTAAGGTTAGTACCTTAGTTTAATGAGATTAAACAGGGCTCACGAAACTAAGGGTTGCCTTAAAAAAAAAACCTTATATGCATGGACTTCAAACACCCTAATATAGTTTTTTCCAAGAAACTCTTTTCATATAATGGCTACCATTGCCACTTTTCATAGTGATCCTTGGCCTTGGCTTCTTTGATAAAACTAACAAAATAGAAATTAGTGCCTTGGAAAGAATAAGTTAGTGGTTACTTCTTCTTATGTTTTACATTTTCAAGGACTCATAAGTTGACATGTACTTGAGCTTGCTTTGCATTTGCCAAGTTCTTTAGTGAAGTTTCTATTTTGTGCTAAAAAAAGAAAAAGAAACCAAAAACATGCATTAGCTCCTTTGGGAAGAAGGAGTTTGCATTTACCGCTTGACTTTGCTAAGGAGTTAACATGTGCTTGATTTTGCTATGCATTTGTCAATTTTGTTAGTGAAGTTTTTGTTAGCATTTGACACAATCTTGATCTTGATTTGTGTTTGTTAGTGACTCTATCACAAAACTTAGCACATGAATAATATTTTATATATTATTAGTGCACATGACATTGCTTTTCTATTACAACCAAGAGTTGATTTGCTTTATCATAGTTTTCCCAATATAAGTGATTCTCCTTCCAAAAATAAATCTTTACACTAATTATAATTAATCTAAAAACTTGCTTAGCTTAGGAAAATATCACTAAACTTAAGACAATCGAAATTTAATGTTTTACTTATTTGAAAATCTTCATTGAAAATTAAATTAAATCAAAAAAATTTATTTTTTAGTTACAATTTTTTATTTTAAAAAATCTCATACAAAAAATATACATAAGTTTTTTAAACGAAATGCCCTTCGTACATAAAATTTTCTTGTATAAAAAACGTATGTTTTTTTAAATGCAGTATTAAATAGGAAAATGATGAGGAATTATTTATTAAAAAAATGTCAACTCAAATAATGCAATGTAATATGTAACTATGGAAATGTTTATTGCAAAAATTATCATGATGACTAATTTTCAACTTGCCGAAGCTAAAAGTAGAAGAATCACACTAATCTCCTGATAATTAAGGTAAAAAATTTTATGATAAGAGAAACCTTTGTAGAAGACACTAACTTGATTCAACGGCAGCTAGATTTTATTGTAGAAGCTCGCCAAGGTAGGTGGGGATAGTTGTATTCCTACTTTTATGTATTTTTTACGTGGAAGCTCACTAAAGTAAGTGGGGCTAGTTGTCGTCCTACTTTTAATCATTTTTCCCCATTAATTTAGTTGATTAGTTATCTCCAAATTAGTGTGAATCAACTCAAGGAATTTAGTAAACAAAAAAGTTTAGATGTAAATATCAATAAATCAAAGTGATTATCTTCCATAGCATGAGGGCAAGAGAGAGAAACAAGTGGAAGTGCTAGACTCATACACATAAGGGAATAGTATTTTTAGGTCCACAATTTATGTAAATAAGCAATTGAGACTCTCCTTGGGCAATGGTACTTAAGACTCTCCTTGGGAATAGTATGCCAATTTTTGTATTTAATTAATATTATATTTTGGCTTGGTGGAGCGTTTATATTTATAATGGAAATTCATATTCCATGGTTAGCACATTGTAGATGTGTAGGAGATTAATATATTTATTGTAAAGGCACTAAGGTTTGTTTTTGTAAAAGAATACACAAATTTGGATGGAAGTAAGTGTTCACACATTGATATATGGGGGTCTAGCCATGCACTGAGAACACATATTCTCATACATACCCATGCATATTCTTATCCATATGCAAGTGTTCACATGCATATAAGCACATGTTACACATAAGCATGTTCACTCATATCCTACCCATGCATGTTCACATTTATCAATGTTGTTTGGGAACACATGTTCCCAGACATAACCACACATGATCACATCCTTCATATAGGGGGATTATTTATGGCAAGCTATTTCAGGGTGCGCTTTTTTCGAATCAAGCGAGAAGATTCTAAAAAGATTCCCTCCCTCCAACTCTCTCTCTCTCTCTCTCTCTCTCTCTCTCTCTCTCTCTCTCTCTCTCTCACACACACACACACACACACACACACACACACACACACACACATTCTCAATTGCCTACCACAAAGGTAACACAAAACAAGATATTGTAGAGTCGAACCCTCTACAATGAGGTTGCTTCCAATAAGGTTACAGAAGTCCCAAAATACTATAGGACATAAAATGAGAAAATTTGGCATGTGAAATGCCAAATTTAAACCATTAAAATGTCATGCATTTAATGGTCTAAATTAGGTAGGTTCTTCTACAAAGACAAGGCTTTGTAGAGCTCCAAGTCTTAAAGGATAGGTTGGTGGATGAACATATTCTCGTTCTGGCTCAAGCCAAGAACACTCAAATTTATGAAGAACAAGTGCTTGCATGCAAGATAATACTTTTTCTTGGATTCTCTAGCTGCAAAATCTTAGACACGTACAACATAGTTTGTCTTTTACATGCACATCATATTTTCCAAAGCATCACATCCCCATGCAATTCAATCTTGAAAACTTCATGCTTGTGCTCCAACCTTTGTACATCTTCTACCACCCTAGCTTTTATTTTAAAAGCAATGTTTATTTTTTTTGTCCTGTCCTCTGATATCGATGTTGTGGAATACCTAGCTCTTATGCCATTTTGCATGCGAGCCACCTGCCTCTGTGCTGCCTGTATAGTGGACCTATATGGTGGTTCTTTATTACTTGCTGTTAGAAAGGACCTTATAGTCCCCCACTGCTAGTAGGAGGGGTGGGCATGACAGCTTCTGCATTCTTGCTCTCCACCTAGTATTCATCTTTCCATAATGAATACATCTCCTCTTTTGTGAAGTTAGTTTCCACAACAACTAGCCATATCTTGGGTGGCGGATTGGGCTTTGGGTCTATGTTGGCATTCACAATATAGCAATGAAGAATGTGATCTAGGCAAAACCACATCCACCATCTGATGAGATCATTAGGGTGCTTACGATACCCTTTGAATGATGGTGCATGCACACCCTTTGTAGATATGGTTATCTGTTGCCCACACCTCTTACCACCACGAGGAGTTCCGCTACATGTGTCCTTGTTGTCAATGTATGTCCTTCGAATTGCCCACATTGCTTCATTCACCTTACAATCAATCACACTAAACTTTATGGCTTCTTCTATTCTTTAAGGAGTAGTGGTTGTATCATGCTCCTTAAAATTGATCTTCTATGGCCTCCCTACATATTTGCGGTCTCGTACATGAGTATTATACTCCATACAATGCGTTATCTCATCATCAATATCAATGACAATAGTGGCTGGTCTCTTGTGACGTGCGGTTTCTTTGTTATCGGTGAGGGGGTAGGCGCGTTATACATGGGTGTTCCTTTAGTTGCCTGATTGACTATTCAGACCACTTGGACTAGGCTTGCAAACATCCATTCCTTTAGTTGCCTGATTGACTATTCAGACCACTTGGATTGGGCTTGCAAACATCCATTCTATTAGTTTCTCCAAGCTTGGTCCTCTTCCAAAGTGCTTGCCTTGAGAGTAAGAGACAGCCTTAGTGCTTTGCAAAATTGCAATTTCCATATCTGTATTGCATGCGTAATAAAGAGAAATCTTACATCTATATCCTTCCCCTCCAAGCCAACTCTCATGCTTGCTCTCTGCTAGGTTTGTTCTTGGGATATTTGGATCATCATTACTTCTCTCTACTATTGTCATGACACTACCCCAATGTGCTATGTGCACCTCCCACTAGCTCAACCAAGAGTCCATTGCCAAAACATTCATATCCATGACATAACCATTGCATCACCATTGTTGTATTAATCGAGCCTCTACTGATGCAACTTCACTAGTAGGAGTCATGCGCCACTTCTCACACATTGCTTTGTGCTCACCTTGAGATGTGGTGCACACATACTTTATTATGTGGGCAACCATGCTCTCCTCCCAATGAAATAGGTAGGATCTCTCCGTATCTATCAAGACATTATTTTTATCACCATTGAATACATGTCAAACTACATTCTAGTCAGCCTATGCCTTGTTTGCTCTACGAAATCAAAGAAATCCTCCCTTTCACAACCATGGTTTTCCATCACCTCATCGATGCACTCCCAAAACAAACATTGCGACTCCATGTCCTCCTTTTTTTTTCACATGTCGCAATTGTTAGAAGATCATGCATGCTATATAAAAACTCAAGTCATTTGCAATGTAACACATCTGAAATCCTTTGACCATATTTATTATAACATTTATCATATACTACCTTGGGTCGTACACATGACAAGCCATGGTCACCCAATCTGATGCTCGTCGAGTGTGGTCGAATTATATCTATGCATGTCTAAGGTCCCAGAGCCAGTCCTTTGCATTTCGTCGCATTTGTAATATGCTACCTTGGGTTGTACACATGACAAGCCATGGGGTTACCCAATCTAATGTTCGTCGGGTGTGGTTGAATTGTATCCATGCATGTTTAAGGTCCCCAGAGTTGGTCCTCCGCATTCGATTCACCAAATCTAATCCACAAGCGGATCCAATGGTGGACATCTTGAAAACAAAGCACTTCTCATCTGCAAATCCTTGTCTTGGGAACCTGCTTCCATGGAAAAAGTCGTAAGTGCACTCTAGTTTCAACTTCAATAATGCATCCACCCAAAGCTCTCCTTAGAAGGCCCATTTTGGGCTGTAGTTACTAACCTTCAGAACCTAATTATGAAATAGTGTAGGTTTCACACTTTACCTATTTACATATTTAAAACTCATTTACAAAAACATAACTGTCCACAACTAAATTAATTTACCGGCTGTCTTCCACCAACGGTCCTATCTCCTCTATAATATTGATGAACTCTTGTTCCCCAATGAAATGTGAGGAACTACCTTCTTACACTAGCATTGCCATCACGATTTCTTTGCCACACACATTTATACCTTTCTTGCCCCGCCACTGCGATCTACTCCTAGCACCTTGGAATCATTTGCTTTGTCCTATTAGTTAGTCCCTTGGATGTGCTTGCATGTACATTATGTTCATGGATACCAATGTGTATAATTTATCGGCTCATCGTTTCATCAGTAGAGATGGGATCACATAATAGATGTAGCAATTGCATGAAACAATGCACATTGTAGGCATTGAACAATAATGGCAAAGGAGCTTTCCAGATGCATTGTTGCACTCCTCTCCACTGGTTTAGTGGCTTTAGCATCCTTCCACTAAAATGTGATGTGTTTGAGACCCTATGGTTCTTTAGTCTCACGGGCAAAGATCATTCACACACTTCAAATTACCTAGGTAATGGCTTCTCCGAGACACACTCCAGGGAAGGTAATGTTGGAGGTTTACGGCTTTTACCACCACTGGGGATCATACTTATGTTCCATGGAGTCCATTCTTACATGTGATCTCATGGTTGTTGGGAACTCAAATGCAATATCACCGTTATATTGCTTAGGAATCTCCATGACCTTGATAACCTCTTTAACATTTAACAACATCTCTTATTAATGTGTTTCCCTTCTTCATGCTCCAAAGATATTCCAAGATGCTCTTACCCTTTTCTCTTGCAACAACAACGGTGGATGAGGTTGATACACCAGCTTTGTTTTTATCTTATAGGGGACTGTATAAATCTATCACGTTTGATTGAGTTAAGTCCTATGGTGGGTAGGCTATCTAAGATGGCTATTGGTTGTGGGCTTGAGATTAATGAAGCATCAACTATTGTGGAGTAATTGTTTGAAGAGTCTTCAAGTATATATAACTCCTTTTTCTTGAGGTAAGCTTTAGTGGGACACACAACTCTTGGGACCCAATATTTAATCTAAAGAATGACATACTTGTTTTTGTAAGAACTTTGTACTCATGAGAACTTGACCATTGGTAACACATAGATTCTTCTTAGAAAATGGAAAGGAGCTTGTGCAACTCATTGTAAAAAGGCGTACAAAAAAGTACACGACAATAAGAAAGAATGTCACAACACGTATAAAGTACACACAAAATGAATGTAGCCGTTTTAATATAATTTATTTTTTTCTCAAAATATTAAATTTTAAAAATTATATATATATATATATATATATATATGTGTGTGTGTGTGTGTGTGTGTGTGTGTGTGTGTGTGTGTATATTATGCACACATATATATTTACACACATATACACGTACATATATATAAACAACACGTACATTTACATGCATATATATATATATGTGTGTGTATTTGGACTATATATATAAATACACAAACATAGTCCAAATACATATATATATTAACATGCACGCACATACATACATATACATGCACATACATACATACATACATACATACACACATATATATATGTGTATGTATATATATATATATACACACACACACACATTAATATATATGTATACATATATATATTAATGTATACATATATATATATATATGTACATATATATATACATTAATATATATGTATACACACACACATGTATATATATATATATATTAATATATATGTGTCTATATGTATTAATATATGCACATATATATATATTTAGACCATATATATATGTGTGTGTGTGTTTATATAAATTAAAATATATATGTGTATATATATATTAATATATGTATGTATATGTAATAATGTATTTGTGTGTATATATATTAATATATATATCGATATATATCAATATATTTATATTAACACGTATATAAACATAAATATAAATAAATAAATATATATATATGTGGATTATATATATTTAGACCATATATATAAACATGTATATATATATACATTAATATGTATATATATAGATTAATATATGCATCTATTATAGATTTTATGTATATGTATGTATATATATATATATATTACACGTGGCTCCACTTGACGTACGTCACGTGTAATGCTAACAGTTGGGCATTACATGTGGCATTGCTATGTGTATTGCCACGTTATATACGTGGCAATACATGTGGCATTGCTATGTGTATTGCCACGTTATATACGTGGCATGTGTATTGCTGGAGTGCGGGTAATACACGTGATGCCTGCCAACATGGTAGGCACCCATTAAAACGGCTCTCCCTCAAAGCTCTCTCTCTCTCTCTCTCTCTCTCTCTCTCTCTCTCTTGCATAATCGCCTAGCTCCCCTCTAGTGTTATAATCGCCTAGCCTTACTCTCTATGTATCTCTTCAATCTCACTCTCTCGAACCTGTCTCTCCCTTCTAGCGCATACTATTCCCACTCTCTCTCTTCGATCTCGTCCTCTCAAATTCTCTCCTTCCCCCTTCTAACACATACTCTTCCCACTCGCTCTCTGTTCGATCTCACCCTCTCAAACCCTCTTTGGCATAACAAGAAAGTAGCAATATGCCTCCTCGAGCTCCTTTACAATCTAAGGGTTTCACCGAAAATCCAGACGAGATTGCAGTATCTTAGGATGTGGGCATGTCGCAAGTTGCCACATCAAGTGACATGACCAATACATCTGCATTACAAGTTCCAGCGAGGTTTGCTCTTACAACGCCCGATAATAATCGTGTCGCTACAGTGCTATGATTGTCGAAGACGAGGAAGCTATAAAAGAGAGTTTCGGCCAAGTGGTTGATCAACACATCTCCACTAATTGAGTGGAGGCTCACTTGGTCGATGAGACTAACAAGGCCTTAGAAAGGCATTGAAAAAAAAGCACCTTCTTTAAGAAGGGTTCTTGTTATATTGCCCTTTTTTAAAAAAATTGGGGGTTCCCTTGCCAAAAATTGCAGTTCCCTTGCCAAAATGAACCCCCCTGTGAGAGAGAACGACGGACCAAATTGACCCACATCATAATTGTGAGCGAGCGACTGTTGCCATGATGCTGTCCTTCTCCACCTTCCATCTGCGCCTGCCCAGCTGCCTTCCTACAAAAGCAAAGAAAAGATCTCGGTCTTTCATGACCGTGGCAATGAGCTCTTTAACAACAGAGCTTGCTCCCTACATGGAGCACGTAAAGCGCTGCAATCGAGGGAGTGTGCGTTACCCATCATTACATTACATATAACGTTGACTCTGCTGCTGCATTTTGCAACTTACATAGCTCTTCTTCCTTTTTGTAGGAGGAACGATCAAAGTTTATACCGTTCCTTCTTGACAATGCTACAGTGGGATTCATCCACCCAAGGTAAGAGTCTTCTATTTGGCTATGTTGAGACTTCGCTAAACCCTTTTGTGGGGCCAATAATGATCCATGGAACCGAAATACGAAGCTAGCCTGTTCTAAGTAGTGACCTCAAAAGCCTTTGGACTCCTTCGGGAGTTCCAAAGAATACTCCACGGATGGTGGGGTTGGAACAAAAGCCTTTTGAGACTTGGAAAGGATGTCAAGCCTCCATGTTTACCTTTAGCCACCCACGAGATGTCTGGGGTGCCTTATTCCAAAACTGTTACTACTTTTAGGCTATGAACATTACATGATATTTGTGGGCTATCATCACATAAGCTTTCTAAGATCGGCATTCTATTAATATAGATTCATGAAGCAAGTATTTAAAAAAATAAGAGATAAAGTATATTACGAAAGTAGTGTTAACCAAAGGTGGTTAACATATCCCCCGCCTTTGTCATGGCGAGTACTTGACACTTTTATAGCACAAGTAAGAAATGTGACATCTTGGCTAAACCCATCCACATGTCCTCATCTTGTCTAACTACTATTAGTACTTTTTGCATATGAGGCTGAGACAGGTTGGCCACTCCTCGTGACTCCCATGGTGCATGTCTGTTCTCTGTAAGCTGAATCCCATACATATCCCAATACCTTCACTCGAGGAGGATTCTCTCGAGGACGAGGAGGAGGACGAGGATGAGGAAGAGGCAGAGTAGGAGGAAGGACCTTCACTTGCCACAATTGTGGAAAGCCAGGACACATGGCAAGAGACTGCTACAGCAAACCCAGTGGAGAAGGAACGACATCGGCAATTAAATGATGTGATCTCTTGAGCAGCCTTGGGAACATCCCAATCCAGTATAGCCCGCACCTTTTCAGGGTCAAGGCGAATACTAGAAGCACTGATCACGTATCCTAGATAATGGACCTCTAAGAGGCCAAATGCGCTCTTCTTCTCATTGATGTAGAGGTCATTATCCATTCCAACAAGATCATAACCATGGCACAACAGTTGGGGAAGTTGGAAGAAGAGAAGTTGAAATAGTTTCTTAAGGGGGTGGATAAGAACATTGGGTTTCCTATACGGAATTTCAAGCCTCAGTCATATGACCAAGCTCTAACTTTGGCTTAGAAACAGGAAATGATGCTGAACAAAGGTAAGCGCAAGCAGGTATAGTCAAGCCCCAAACCCGAGCAGTAGCGGCAGTCATCATCCCATGTTGGTAAGGGAACACAGAATAACAAAGACAATATGGACAACAAGTCTTAGAGCAACTAGAGTGGCAAGAAAAACATAGGGGCCAAGCCTAAAAAGACGCCTAAGGAGAAGTTTAAAAAGACGCCTAAAGAGAAGGCCAAGGAGGGAATTACTGAAGGTTATCTCCAGCTAGGGGAGCAAAAGCAGTACCAGGCAAAGAACCGATGTTTCTTCTGCCATCGAGTAGGCCATGCTTGTTACTCGCACAACCCTAGATTGGCGACGCTTCTCGTCCTCAAGCGTGGCCGTCATGATGGATGTGGCATTTGGGGTGTGGACTGGTTTTTACTTTTTCACATTCTCAACCCATTTGGAGGTTTCTCTAATCTCTTCTTTGGTTGCTTCCATGTCTTTTTGGAGGCCTGTATGCTCCTCTTGGAATCTTGATTTGGCCTCTTGAATCTCTGCTGTGATTACCTTCTTAGCCTTCTGTAGTTCCGCCTCAAGTTTGGCATTGGCATCTCGCAATTGGGAAATCTCTAGAGCAAGGGCTTCTTGTAAAGCTAGCTCTCCTTCCTCTTTGCCATACTTGTGCATCTCTTCCTTGCATAATTACATACATTTCTTCATGCATGCAGCCATACATGCGTCCTTACAGGCTTCCATCTCTTGTCACATCTCATCTTGCAGTAGTTTGTACATTTTCTACGCGGTTGTCTCTGCCCTAGATCTCAGTCCTGATAGCATGAATCTCCTTTTGATGCTGGTTCAATGTCCTATCTATCAGCTTCTTTTGGTTTGAAAGGGCCTTCTAAGCGTGTTCTTCGATCTTGTTCACTTTGTCTTCAAGAGGGAGCACCACACAATCACCCAGCTCAAGCTGTGATCAAGGACACGGGAGAAGACGGTAACCGGCCCGATGCGCGATGGGGTAAGGGCAAGAGTGGCTTCTAGTTGAGGGTTCAACCATTGGCTCAGGGTACGGATATTCGACATTATTGCGGGCCTAAGCAAGGGTGGGTGGGTGCCAAGGTCGCAGTAGTAGACAGAGTAAAGGGCGGAAGGCAGAGGGTACAGGCGGAAATGGGAGCAGAGGGCAGCGGCGGTAGACACGGAAACGGGAGGCAAAGGGCACATGTGGGACTGGGAGCAGAGGGTGGCGACCATGGACACAGAAACGGGAGGCAGAGGGCACATGCGGGAACGGGAACAGAGGGCGGCGGCGGCAGACACGAAAACGGGAGGCAAAGGGCACAGGTGGGAACGAGAGGAGAGAAAGAAAGAAAGTTATATTAACGTCTACGGAAGACCCCAAGCCTATGAGACCAAAAGTAATACAATGGTACCATGGATATACTGATCCATGGAAAACTAAAAGAAAAAGTAAAATGAAAACATTTGACAGTACATGTGATCAACAGATGATCCTGTGTAGTGTGAGATATGTTGTGATCAGCTAATGATGATACCCGCCTCGGCTAGAACCGATCTGATGGTGGAGTGAATGTCCGGCCTTTGTGATGGGAGCGTGTCATGTCGGCGGAGAACCTCACGAATCTGTCTCTGTGTGGTGGAGGGTCCTGATGCTTTGGGTTGGGGACGTCTGGCTTGCAGAATAGATTGAGCTCTCTCACTAGTAACTCCTTTGGGGTGTGGAGCTACATCGTGGGTATGGGTGGTGGGCTCTAATGTCGTAGTAAAGGAATTGTTGTGGGCAGTGGATTCCGATGTGGATGTGTGTACCACAAAGAATCTGTGATGGCTCTCTGTGAGGCGTCTTGTTGGAGCCGGGGCTGTCTCTTAGCATGTTGCCTCAACACTACATCCTTGTGTCGTTTGAGCTCCATCAAGTACATGCCCAAGCACCTCTGATCCTCAAAACTGTATCACCCGTGTGAGTGGTCCGAATCCCTCTTGGAAGAGGTAGTGGAATCTCCCCCGTATCTCATAGTAAGCTAGGCAACTGAACATATAATGGGCCTCATCTTGTACTGCTCCTGTGATGCATACTGTGCATGTCCTCTCCTCATGTGGGATATCCTCAGCTTTGCCAGTCTCTATTCTGAGGCGGTGGGAGGATACCCTGAGCTGGCCGATCGTGATACGCATAGCATGTGACATGTGTATCTGTATGTATCTCGGCATCTCAAAGAATCCATCCTTGGAGAGTCAAAAAGTGATCTCTGTATTACTCACACTTCTTACCAATCTCTGACAGAGACACCCATGTTTGGTGTGTGTGTAGCCCGAGTAGATCTAACTGGATGATCTGGTTGATCTCCTGTCGTGAAAGATCAAGGTAGGGGGAATCCAGGCTATACTTAAACAGGGGGAGGCGGGGGCATGCGCAGGCGGAGAGACATGGGCCGGGAAGGCCTAGCGAAGAGGGGGGGGGGGGGGAGGCGCAACTGCGCAGGAAGGAGAGGGGAAGGCGCAACGAAGGGGAGGGGGTGGCGCAACTGCACAGGAGGCAGAGGGGGTGGCAGGAGCTGGGGCGCAGGTTCGCAAGTAGGCCATAGACGGGGGGAGCTTAGGGACACGCTAGGCTGTTGAAACTTGTTTTGCATTCATCGCATTTACCATCGGTATTTGTTCTGGCAATTTTGGTTGCTTCCGCACCAATGAGGGAGTAATTGAGTTCTCAGGGGGTTGCAATTTCAGTGTCGGGCATTCCAATGCAAAATACCCAAACTTGTGACATTTAAAACACGACCCAGCAAAAGGAGACCAACTTAATTCATATGGCTTTTCCCCCATGGGAACATCAATCTCAATTTCAATGCTTTTAGGTGTTGGCACATTTGTATCCCACAACACATAGAATTTGTTTCTATTATCCATGATTCTGGGTGCACACACTACTTTTCGCAATGTCTGAGCTATCTGCGGTAGTGCATCCTATAAATAAGTGGGGAAATCCACCACCGCAACCCATACCAAGCATTGATGTTTTAGCAGCCCTTGATAGTCAGCAGTAGGTACCCATGGCAGCACATGCACGATTTGCGTGGCGTAAAAGAGAGGTGCAATCTCAAACAACTTTTGCTTTGCATGCACTAAGCTAAGCACGATTTCGGAGGATCCTCTTGCTGCATTGTAAACTCCATCCACACATTCTTCTTGTTGACCCACTGACGAATATCCCTCATCTTCGTTGAGGGCAGATGTCCCGAGAAAAACAATATTGCAGCTTGCTGTGAAAATTTCCTCACTTTAAGCATTATGGTTTCTCTCTGCACCACCACTTTCATGGACGGTTTTGCCTTGCTCCACTTGTTTTGTGCCAATTCATAATCTTTGTGCAGTACATCATGGAGAAATTGAATTTCTGGATTCTCTGCAAGTTTGGCTCATTTCGCTTCTGTTTCCTTGGGATCAGAGTGGTGTCTGGAATATACATTATGAATCTGATCAGAAGAACCCATCTCTGTACACACACTGCGACTCACACACACACACAAGCCTTAAGCCGGAACAGAAAGCAGAGGGTAGGCTATGAACAAGAAGTAGGAGCAGCTAGCAAGTTGGAAGGCAAGAACTAGCAGAAACACGTGAAGGTCACAGCCAATAGGTAAAAACTGCGACCTGCAGGAATAGACGATGTCCAGCAGCAACAGTCGGCGAACGCTCTCCCTAGAGCAGTTATAGGAGACTTCCATCTCATTCGACACAGCACAGCCAAAAAAGGCGACAGCCCTCTCAACAGCAAGATCAACAACTGAAACCTATGCGCGTATAGACAGACACATAACACACACACACACACACACACGCACGCACGCACGCACGCACCCACGCATGCACGAAGCTACACAAAACTGAAAGAAGCCCCTTGCACAGTTGCTGTACAGGTCGCTCGAAACGAGTCTTCAATGTCTCGACAGGCAGACGAACTCCTCTCTCACACACACACACACCACGAGCTCTCACACACACCAGGTCCTCCCTTGCTCTGTGACACCTCTCTCTCCCTCTCTCTCTCTTTCTCACACACACACACACACACACGCACACACACACACACACACACACACACCAGATAAGAGGGTGTTCACCCACATACAGGTACACATACTGACAGGTATGTGGTGGACATACAGGACAAGAGGCTCTGAAATACCCAACAAAGTGTTCCGTGCAGAGGTCCTCGTGATCCTTGGCTCTACAGTTGAGAGAGAGAGAGAGAGAGAGAGAGAGAGAGAGAGAGAGAGAGGAGGAGGAGGAGGAGGAGGAGGAGGAGGAGGAGATATATTAACGTCTTGCACAAGACCCAACTGGTCTATGAGACAAAAGGTGCACAATGTGTCTCATCATGGAAAAAAAGACAACGTAACAAAAAGAACTAACACTAATCCCTAGGTAAATGTAGGTATGTATGGATCATCATCGTCATCCTGATCTACGGTTGTGAGAAAGAAAGAAAGGAAGTTGTATTAAATGTCTTCAAAAGACCCAGTGGGTCTATGAGACCGAAAGAAAGAAAGGAAGTTGTATTAAATGTCTTCAAAATACCCAGTGGGTCTATGAGACCGAAAGTGATACACTAGTGTCCATGTAATCTCATCATGGTACAGAAGAAAACAAAGACTAGAGCTATGAGCTGAGAATGTCAAATCCGAGCCATCATCATACAAAGAGAGAGAGAGAGAGAGAGAGAGAGAGAGAGAGGGAGAGCATTTTTTTCATTACAAAGAGTATATTTATGGATAGAGCAGAGGTAGCTGGAAAGGACCTTTGATTTAAAGCTTACAGTTTTTTGCAGCATTTGATATCCTTTCCAAAGGTCTTTGCTGTCACAAGAGCAGAGCCAGATTACCAGAAGGGGAAGTTTTGCAATACAGGGCTGTCTGTGGACAGTTTTGTTACTCTACATCATAACCTTGAATCTCAAGAGGATCGTACAGAATCAATTAACAGATGTCTCAAAGTCTTGAGTGAAGATGGTGTCATACCTGGCTGGCGAAATGAGGTGTGTTTTTTCAAAATTCTGTCCATTGATAAATATTTGCAGCACATGAAAGTATTTTTGAAAATCACTTTTCAGTGTACTCTTTCTCAGTAGGTGCCAGAGGTGCACAAATTTCCTTTTCTTTTAAGTGGGAAGTGAGTGTATTATTATGTTTACGGAGTGCTTTTAGAGAGAGAGAGAGAGAAAGAAAGTTATATTAACGTCTACGGAAGACCCCAAGGGCCTATGAGACCAAAAGTAATACAATGGTACCATGGATATACTGAGCCATGGAAAACTGAAAGAAAAAGTAAAATGAAAACATCTGACAGTACATGTGATCAATAGATGATCCTGTGCAGAGTGAGATATGCTGTGATCAGCTAATGTCGATACCCGCCTCGGCTAGAACCGATCTGATGGTGGAGTGAATGTCAGGCCTCTGTGATGGCAGCGTGACATGTCGGCAGAGAACCTCATGAATCCGTCTTTGTGTGGTGGAGGTTAATGAAGCAGTGGTTTCACTTGAAAAAAAAATGGTGTGTGTGTGTGAACACTTGTGTTGACCTGCTCGCCTTTGGACCTGCTCGACCTACTCTCCTGCAGACCTGCTCGTCTTTATCATCTGTTTCGACCTCCTTGCCTGCTCGTCCCCTTGTATGTGTGTGTGTGCGCACTGAGACGATCGCCTGCTCGCCCCTTTCTGACTTTGTTCGCGTCTCGTCTGCTTGTTCTGCTGTCTATCTGAGGCTCGCCTGCTCATGTTCTGTTTCTCTTTTCATGTGTACCTTGCTCGCCTGCTGCTCTGCTCCATCTATTTGCTGCTCGCTGCCTCTTCTTGTTTCATAGTTTCTGTCTTTGCTTTCTCTGCAGCCTCTTGGCTGCCTTTTGTGTGTGTGTGTGTGTTTATAGTTCCTGTTTTCTGTGAACTGTTAGTTCACATATCTTCAGCTTCATTCTTTTTGATGCAATCATCTTCTCCAAGCGCTCTCCATCAGCTATGGATGTGGCTGGTTTTTCTCTTGACACCATGAGACAACAGGAAAAGGTAATTCACTATGAAAGAAATGAAAAATTTGTTGACGTCATAGATTCCAAGAAACCAAGACACGAGGACCCCTCTGCATAGTTTCTTTATGATGTGCTGCATCAGGATTTTCAGGGTGCAAAGTGGGAGAGGCCGAGGCCTACACTAAAGTGCTCTATCCCGAAGAATGTAACTCTCCCCAAAGTAAAAAAGTTCTCTGAATAGGCACTAATTCTGTTCTTTCCAGGTTGGGTGCCCTCTGAAGAGGATGTTGGACAGTGGTTGAACACAGTGCTTGCGGGTTTTATGACATGTAGAAGGTGTTTACTGTGCAGTGCGTGGGTTTTATGAAGTGGTGCTCAAGCAGCTTGATTTCAAGGAGCAATTATTTCAAAGGTCTTCTTTGTTCTATGGTCAACAGATGGTCCATGTGCTACCTTGCATCCCTACTACTGACTATTGGGCGCTTGTGCGGCACCGTTGTCCACTTTGGGTGGAAGTTGTTGGCTTCCATATGATTTTCTCTGATGCTCTTCCGTACTTGGCACAAAGTCTTGGCATGGTTATCTTCCCACCCAATGTTATGGGTAATCGTAGTAAGTTTTGTGTTTTGTGGGACACGGATAAACCAGCCACTGAAGTGATAAGTATGGAAGTAGATGATGTGCATATGGATGAAAAACGTTTTGAGCTTAAATGGGGCGCATTTGTAGGAATGTTTTCGTTGTCATAAATTTGGACACTTTGCAGATGACTGCCCTACTCTCAAATTACACCCGCCTGTTGATTCCTTGCCGCCAACAGCTTTGGTTAATGATAGTGCGGCTCCATCTAAGATAGGTCAAACAGGACCTATGATTGGTATACAGACTAAAGAAAAAGGTGTCGTGGAGCCACAGTTAGCGCCCCAACAAGCACAACAGGTAGTAGTGCAAAAAAACATGCCTTCTAAGAGCAAAGCTGCTATAGATGTGCGCACTACGCAGACCTGCTTTTGATAAGGACGGCTGGCAAAACCCTAATGCCAGAAAGATTATACAGCCATGTGCAAAGGAGGGAAAGAGGCGAAAATCTGAAACTGAAGTGCAGCCAAGGACTTGACTAAGGCAGAGAAGGGAGAGTATATGGGCATGTTGCAGAAATTTCCAGATTTGTTTATCTCTTCTTACACAGGTTAGAGGAGTATTTGCAGTACAACATCATATCTAGTTGAAACTAGGAGCCAAGCCAGTGGTCTAGAGGCTGAGGAGGTTGGGAATCATATAGCAAAAAGTGCTGAAAGAAGTGGTAGATAATCTGTTAAAGGCAGGGTTTATTTTCCCTGTGGACAACTTTGAGTGGGCCTCCCCAATTGTCATTACTCCCAAAAAGAATGGCAAATGGAGGGTGTGTAGACTTCAAACCCCTGAATGCTGTGACTAAAAGGGATCACTATCCATTACCTTTCCAGGATGAGATTTTGGACAGTGTGGCTGGGCATGAGAGATACAGTGTGTTTGATGGGTATTCATGGTATTTTTAGATTTCCAATGCTCCAGAGGACCAAAGAAAAACTACTTTCATCACCCCATAGGGATGCTTTGCTTACAGGGTCATGTCCTTTGGGCTGACAGATGCTCCAACAACCTTTCAGAGATTCATGAACCTGGTGTTTGAGCCTTATCTGGGATCTTTCATCACGGTTTTTATTGATGAATTTTGCATCTATAGTGGCATGTTGGTACATTGTGAGAAGCTGGAACTGGCTCTGAGAAGAGTTGATGATTTGGGAGGTCAATTGAATCCGGACAAATGTCACCGGATGATTTGGGAGATCAATTGAATCCGGACAAGTTTGACCTGGCCGAAGCCAAGGTTTCTCTTCTTGGCCATGTAGTATCTGAGAATGGGATTGAGGTTGATCTAGAAAAGGTTAAAGCTTTGCTACGACTGGAGGCTCCTTAGCAAGGAGGCATGGGAATGCAAGGGAATTTTGGAGCTAATTTTCAGCTTGGTATGCAAGGGAATATGTATGGTGGTATGCAGCCCGGAATGCAAGGAAACATGTATGGGGGCATGCAGACCGGTATGCATAGTGGTATGTTTGGAAACATGGGGGGATCAGCAGGAATATATGGTATGCCAGGTGTGGAAACTGGCAATGTTGACCCTATTATGGGCATGAATGCTGGGGGTAGCAATCTTGTGAAGCGACTTCCTTACGATAATCTAACGCCTATGGGTAAGGCGAAGGATTATAAGGAAGGGGGAGCTGCAGTGAAATTTGACACGTTCAGCGGGACCAAAGACAAGCTAAAGGCACTTACCTTTTTACAGCAGTTTGATGTTGCTTTTTTTGGTAAAAATTACACGGAATCCTCTAAGGTGAGAAAAGCTGCGACTTTTCTCAAGGGCAATGCATTGCAGTGGTGGTCCACTCTTCTTTTGCAGGGCATAGCACCATCTACTTGGATACAGTTTAAACAGTTGTTCTCTTCTGTGTGGCTCACATCTACTTTTGAGGTGGATGTAATGACAGCATGGCACAAGTTGGATGCATCGAAGTGTGAAAATCTTGAGGATTATAATAAGAAGTTTTGGGAAGCTTTACTCCCAGTTACTTCTTATCGTGCAGTGCCTTTGTCTGAGTAGGTTTAGAAGTATTGTTGTGGGCTGCCCAAGGAAGTGCGCGACTTGCATAAAGACTCGAGTAACAAATATGTCGCAGATGATAGAGAATGCTATGATGGCAAATGCGTTACTCACCGGAGTCTCATCTGGATTTAAAGGAAGTAAAAGCTCAAGCAAGAAATTTGAAAAGTCAGGGCATACTTCGCGTGATGCAAAAGGGTCTACAAAGAAGCGGTATAAGAAGTTACCAATGTCCAAGAGAACTCTTGAGGACAGACATGCTTTGATGGATGCTAGGAAGTGCTTTTTCTGTACTGAGGAGGGACATATGTCTTTTAATTGTCCCAAGCGTAAGTCCCAAAAGCACTCTGACACTAAAGGGGAGTCCAAGTCTAAGAATCCAAAACCTTCTGCAGGGTTAGTTCCTAATCTTGTTGGGGAACAGCCGGGTGGTGAAGAGACTGAGTTGTGCAGGGCATGGGGCAAAGTGAGAGATCAGAATGCCTTGATTTTCTTTGACATAGGTGCTAGAGCCAACTTTATTCCACCGGATTTGGCTAGCCGATTGGGGATCCGCGCAGAGGAGATGGGGCCTTTGTATGAGGCTAATATGGCTTGTCCTGGGTATACAGAACCCGTTACCCCTATTATTGGGAAGCTGAGGCTTCATGTGCAGGGTTATGTGGACAGTGAAGAGTTCTTTATCATGCCACTTGATGGGTGTGATGTTTTGTTGGGTATGCCATGGTGCCATAGAGTACATGCGGTGGTGGATACGTACAACAGGAAGATTAGTTTGACTCATAGAGGGAAAGAGCATATTTTGGATGTAAAGCTTAAAGGGGAATCTGTTCCTATTGTATCAGCTTCGGTCGTTTCATCAGTAATGAAAAAGTATCTTTCCGCGTACTTGGTTTTTGTAAAGGATGCAAAAGATGATGAGTCTAAATCTAATTTGTCTATGTTAGATAAAGACAGGATTGATTTCTTACGTCAGTTCCAGGATTGTTTTTCCTTGCCAGGAGAACTTCCTCCGGAAAGGCCAGAAGATCATGCTATTGATCTAATTCCGGGGAGTACCCCACCAAATAGACCACCATACCGTGTTAGTGGAGCCCAACAAGAGGAAATTATGAGCCAGGTAGAGGAGTTGTTAAAAAAGAGGTTGATCCAGCCTAGCTCATCACCCTTTTGCTCACCTGTGCTCTTAGTGCAAAAGAAAGATGGTTCTTGGCGCAAGTGTATAGATTACAGGGCGCTAAACAAGAACACCATCAAGAATCGATTCCCTATTCTGAGGATCGATTACATATTGGACCGCTTACAGGACTCCACAGTCTTTAGTTGGATAGACTTGAAAAGCGGGTATCATTATATACGCATTAGACTCGAGGATGTACATAAGATAGCATTTCGGACCACTTTTGGGCTATATGAGTTCTTGGTTATGCCCTTTGGTTTGACAAATGCTCCTGTCACATTTAACAGGATGATGGACAGGATTTTCCGGCCTCAGAGAGCGTTTGTGGGCACATTCTTTGATGATATGATTGTGCATTCACGCACAGAGGAGGAGCATAGGAAGCATTTGGCCATTGTGTTTGAAGAACTCTGGAAGCATAGGTTGGTCATTAATGGCAAGAAGAGTGAGTTCTTCTTGGAAGAGATACACTTCTTGGGGCATATCGTGTCTAAACATGGAGTCCGTACGGATCCTTCGAAAGTGGAAGCAATTCTCAATTGGCCAGATTTGAGGACCGTGCATGATGTACGCAACCTTTTGGGATTGTGTTCCTATTACAGGCGGTACATACGGTATTTTGCTGAGATTGCTTTGCCCCTTCATGCTTTAACGAAGAAGGGAACTCCGTTTCGATGGGCTGTCATTAGTGACGGTGATCCACGGATGACGAGTTTATTTTGCAGAGGGTTGTTTGACAACATGGGTACAACTCTCAAGTTTTCATCATCGTTTCAACCACAAACAGACGGTCAATCGGAAGAGGCTAATTCCATAGTGTTAGATCTTCTTAAGTGTTATGCGTTAGAGCACAAGCAACAATGGGAAAAGTATCTTCCTTTGGTGGAGTTTGCTTATAACAACACCGTCCAGACCTCGACGCAAAAGGGCGTCTTTTGAGATTGTGGAAGGAGGGAAGAAGGTACCACCTATTTTGCACACAAAGGATAAGATCTTTGAGGCTGACAAGTATGTGGAGAACATGGATGAAGCTTATTGAAGAGTTAAGTTTGCACTCCAGAAAACTCAGAAAAGCAAAAGAAAGCAGCAGACCGTCACAGACGCGCATTAGAGTTTACATTGGGTGATTGGGTTCTTTTGCGATTTGAGAAAGCTAGGCTCAAAACGATGAAGGGTAGAGAGCGCTTATTCCCTAAGTTGAGCATGCGCTATTATGTACCTTTTCAGGTATTGGAAAAGATTGGTGAGGTGGCCTATCGTTTGAAGCTACGAGATCACTGGAGGATTCACAATGCATTTCATGTGAGTCTACTTAGACCTTTTCGTGGGGATGTGCTTGAGGATGTATCAGATGAGGCTCAGCCGGAAGTTGAGGAACTTGATGAGGTTCTTATTTCAGAGTAGATACTGGCACATAAGGAAAGAAAGGTACGAGGTAAAGTTTCCCGTCGCTATCTTGTGAAGTTCAAGAACTATTCAGTGATGGATGCGAAGTGGATGGAGGAAGGTGACTTAGCAGATTCACCTCAGGTTTTGTAGCTTTATCTCGATGCCTTTGAGTTGGAGCCGACTCTTGTTACGGCTCATTCAGGTTCAGCAGAGCATGGGTCTGGAGCATTGCCTGATGCTCAAGAGGGGGGTAGCACCTCCGCTCCCTTGATACAGACAGGCTCAGATGACATCTAGAGGTCACTTGGTGCAGCTTTTGTCTCACTCGAAGGTACTGATGGCTGACTCTTCTCCTCATGTGAGCTCTGGAGGGCAAAGGCGGGTGCCTGCAATTTCAAGACAACATACTCTATACTCTCAGGGCTGGTGTTTTTGAGGAGGATTGGACTGAGGGACAGCAGTGTACCAGCTGAATATCTTTCTCTCTCTTTCCACTGGATTACAACTGCTTCAAAGTTGTTTCTTCTGGCCCTTTGTGAGAGGAGGGGTGTGGCAGTTTGAAGGGTGGAAACAGAGTTAGATGGTGGATTTGTTCTTTGGCTGAGTTTGAGGCTATGATCATGGAACAGCCAGATGCGTGCTCAAGGCTTCCTTGTTGCATTGTCTTGGTTGATTAGAGGAAATAGTAGTGTGTTGCTTTTGTGGGACACAGATCTGTATGTGTATCCTCTATGCTAAGAGGTCTTGAGGGCTGCCAGATTTGACATGCAGGTTTCTTTTCCTTGAGTGGCTTTGTTGTACTCAGTTAAGCTTTTCCATTGAACTTGAATAAAGAAATACCGAAAGGGGCGCCAAGCTTTGGGGCCAACAGGTGTCGTTCTCCTTTTTGTTTTGGAGCACTCTAGCTCTGGTTTATTTGTTTAATTGTCTGGGGGACTACAATTGGATAGGTGACTGCTAGTCCACGGCACTTTGGTTTCTACCAGAGGCCGGTTTCAATTAGTGTTGCCTATCCTAGTTATGTTGGAAGAGAAAATTTGCAGGAGATAGAAGACTTCTTACATATAAGCCATGCACCTTCAGGTATATCCAAGAGGCAGAAAGCCTTGCAGTATGTCATTATGAATGATCAGCTATACATGAAGGGAAAAGACTCGATTTTAAGGAGAGTTCCTAGCAGGGAGGAGATCTTTGCCATTTTAGCGTCCTTCCATGAAGGAGTGTGTGGGGGATATTTTTCCGTGAAGCTAACACTTAGGAAAATCTTGACAGCTGGATATGTTTGGCCTAGATTAAGGAGGGATGTATATCATTGGTGCAGGAGTTGTGAGCCCTCCCAGAAGCAAGGCAAAAGAGTTTTGCAGTATGAGTTGAGGAAGAGCATTGTGTCCTATGGAGCTTTTGAGAAGTGGAGACTGGATGCCATTGGTCCTTTGTCCACTATTGCCAAGGGTAAGACTTATATACTGACTGGTGTGGATTATTATCTCACAAGATGGGCTCCTATGGAGCTTTTGAGAAGTGGGGACTGGATGCCATTGGTCCTTTGCCCACTACTACCAGAGGTAAGACTTATATATTGACTGGTGTGGATTGATTACCAAGTTCTACACTCACTATTGGGCATTGATGACATTAGTGGGGATGTCGTGGTATCGAGTTCATACTATGCATGATCGAGTTGATGGTTTATTGTGTTGCGGATGACTACCATGAGGTTATAATTTGCACTTTCTTATAAGGTGAATTTGGGCATGTTCCTGGATTCATCTAGGTATATCTTTATGCTGTATTAGCGGACATGCAAATTTCATATTGTGAAGTTTTCGCCAAGTTGTAGCCAGTTGATATTGTGTTAATTCTTTCTATCTTTAGTGGTGCATATGCCCTATCAACTACCTTTTTGTTGTAATAATTCTTTCTATTTGTTATGATGGTTAGTGCTAGGCTTCATTATGGCTGAGTCTGCCCTGTATCTCTGGAGCTTTGATAGAAACTCAGTACACAGATCTTTGTATGAGTTTATGCTCTTATGTGTGTGTGTGCGCGTGGGGGGTGTGTGTGGGAGCATATATTGATACCAAGTTGGAGCATATATTGATACCAAGTTCTACACTCACTATTAGGCACTGATGACGTTAGTGGGAATGTCATAGTATCTAGTCCATACTATGCATGATGGAGTTGATGGTTTATTGTCTTGTGGATGACTACCGTGAGGTTATAATTTGCACTTTCTTATAAGGTGAATTTGGGCATGTTCCTAGATTCATCTAGGTATATGATTGGTGTGGATTATCTCACAAGATGGGCTGAAGCTAGGTGTGTGAGGAACATAACTGCTAAAGAGGTAGCCAGATTTGTGTTTGAGGACATATGTGCCAGGTTTGGCATGCCTTTGGAGCTGTTGACTGATCAGGGGCCAAGATTCAGAGGAAAGGTAGTACAAGAGCTGATGAAAAGATTACATATTACCCACAGGTATTCCACTCCATACTACCCTCAGTGCAATGGACTAGTGGAGAGGTTTAATGGAGAACTGTGCACTATGTTGACCAAATGTTTGGAGGAGCATCCCAAGCAATGGGATCTGTATGTATCTTCAGCTTTGTGGGCTTATAGGACAGCAATCAAATCAGCCACTAATTTCTCACCTTATCATCTTGTATTTGGGAAAGAAGCCATGATGCCTATTGAGGTAGAGATACCTAGTTTGTAGTTTCTTTTGAAGCATCAAGAAAGTGGCCTGGATGAGTATGTAGAGAGGTTGTTGGATCTCCAAGAGTTGCGGTTGGCCAGAGAGGAAGCCCTGGATCATTACATTCAGCTAAGCAATCAGAGGGCTGAACACTTCAATCAAATTGTCAGAGACAAAGGCATTAAGGAGGGAGATCTTGTTCTCAGGTACAACAACAGGCTAGATAATACCTTTCAGACCAAGTTTCAGATCACATGGGAGGGTCCATTGAAAGTGGTGCATGCATATGAGAATGGTACATATCAGTTGGCTGATTTGGATGATGAGTGGCATTCCAAGAGAGTGAATGGCTATAGGCTCAAGCCATACTGGTGCAGGATCATGACTATCCAAAAGGATTCAGTAATGATGGATGCCAGCCAGGAGGTGAATGCAAATGTTCCAGCTGATCTTGAAGACACTTCCTGGGAATTGGATCTATTTTCCTTGAGGACCATCTTGGTGAGCCAACAGGATGTGGTTGAGCATGAATGCTCTAACCAAAGCGGAGTTGGGCAAATGATGATGGGTTTTTTTAGTGTCCAGGCCTTGATGCCCAGGACAAGTGCCTACCCAACACTTAGCAATTAGAAGAAACCATAAGCCAGGATTATAGCCACATACAATAAATGGTCCTGAGTGGCCCCATCTAAGGTAATCAAAACTTGTCAAATTTAGTATAACCAACTTGCCAAATTTAGTGTAACAAGCCTGAGGCTACCAGCCAGGCTGAACTACTTGAATCACCAAATGTCACCGGGTTTTTCTGCATGGTTCACCCGCCTTGTACCTAACAAAGAGAGCCTGAGGTAGTATGCAAAGGGAGAGAGAATTCTTAAGGTCCATACTGTAATAAGAGGTTTGGTAGAGGAAAACAGTGTTTTTGGTGTGTCTTTTGTTCTCTTGTCTCCCTATTGTTCTATCCCTAATGCATGTCTATGGTTCTATATCTTGCTCTGAGTTTCATGCCTAAGAGTGTGTGAGAGAATCCAGGGTTTGCAGTTTGCAGAAGGCATCTTCTCCATCTGGTGCTTGTAACCTTTCAAGCTTTTTTTTCATTGGGAAACACAGCCAGCTACCCACGTTCTCAGGTCTCTGTGGAGGTTCTGGGGAGGATCTTGGTGTCTGTGGCAAGCCTGGGCTTGTACTTAATGCTTGCACAGGAGTTTGTGATTTTTGATCTTTGACAGGGAGCTTGCAGCTGTGTTGAAGAAGGACTGTTTGGGGTTTCTACATGGTGCCCTGCAGCCTGCTGCCATCTTCCAGAGGGCTGAAGCTAGATCTCTGTACAGTCACTTAAGAAAAACGTATTTGCTGCAGAATTTCGAGAAATGCAAGGAGCAAAGCAAAGGGTCTTCACACGTGAGAAGCATCCACCTTAATTGATGCTCCGCTTGCACTTCAGCCCCGGCACTGCTGTACCCGCTCGCTCAAACCACCCAGCCGGCTTGGCCCGCGCTGCTTATTGGGCCGCTTTTGCTGTGCCGCTCTGCTCGCCGCCTGCTGCCCACGGTGCCGCCTCTTGTCACCTCCAGCAGCCACCTGAACGCTAACACGCTACACGCCACCTCACAGCCACAGAAGAAAAAAACACAGATTATCTCTCTCCTTTATGTACAAACGCACATGACAGATCTCGACCTTCACATGCACCACAAGCTCAACACCCACCCCTCACACGCCAGCAACCCCCCCCCCCCCCCCCCCCCCAACAACACACACACGCATCCACACACTAGGTGCATTGATCAACGTGAATAGGAGAAAAGAGATGGTCAAGTAACCATCATATTTATATCACCTTGCAAAGCCTGAATGCCACCTTTCACAATATTAGACCAGAGCATACCAGCATCTATCTCTGCAGAGGTAGATGCAGTACCAGAAGATGAAGCATCATTCTGCACAGAGAAAGGATCAGACCAGTGATGGAGTTGTAGCTGACGTGGCTGCAGAGACAAGCACAAAAGGTCTAAATCTGGCTCCAACAATTGGACCTCTTTCCCATCTTCTGAACTAATTTCCTCAGTTTCTGAGTCTTTTGTAGAGCTTGTTTCCTCATCCTCTTCCTCTAATGTACTGCTGTCTTGAATCGACTCCCTTCCCTTGGCCATATCATATCTTATATGCCTCCTTACAGGCTGGTCCAGCCCCAAGACCAAGTGCCCTCTCCACCAGTCCTGTGCTGCCTTCAGAGCAATCGGCCAAGGCCTCCCAAGGATGAGCGGGTAAGCCTCTGACTTGGCTGGAATTACATGTACATCCAATTCAGCCTCTTGTCCTAGTGCATTCACCTGTAGATCCTTCACAATCCCTAGGCATCTAACCTGTGCACTGTTGGCCATTCTGACTCTGAATTCAGAGGGTGCACCTACCTTCAACCTCAAGGCTTCCATTGTCTGGTGTGTCATCACACATGCCTGTGCACCACCATCTATATACACTTTTGGAACTCTGTGGTGATTCACCCAGGCAGCCATGATTGACAAATAATCTTTATCCCCTTTCACTTTCACCACGTTAACCTGGCTTCCTTCTTCTCTTTTCTGGGACCCCTAGTACTTACCAACTTACTCCACATCCTCCTAAGCTTGGGGAACAGATGTAAGAGCTGGGGCCAAGTCATACTGGGTGCTTTCTGCTAAAGATCCTTCATCAGATCATAAGCCTCCTCATTGATATCTAAGGGGAAATTTGGCATCTCAATATGTCTCCTAGATCTAGCCTTCCTCTTACTCTCCTTGGGCTGATCTTCAGCCTTCTTCCCTTTCTTCTTCCTGGAAGGTCCTGGCTCATCCTCAACTTCTTTCCCCCCTGGTCCTCTTATTGGCTAAGATATCCACCTCTTCATCCATCCCAATCAGATTCATCTCTCCTTGTCTGGGACCATTCCCTGGCTGTTGTTGAGCCAGTGGTACCTGTTGGTTTGGCATCTCCTCCTCCCTCCTGGCATCTTGTTTGTCTTCTCTCTTGGGTGGCAAAGGGTAGATGGCACCTCCCATCCTCCTAGGATAAAAAATATGTCCTCCCTCCATGCAGTTGAAGTAGTGTCCATTCATATTAGGTCCTCCTCTTCCCTTGCCCTTTGGACCATCCCTATCTCCTACCTTGGGAGCATTCCTTGCAAAAGATTCAAATTTAGGTTCTCCATCTGTTAAGTCAGATGGGTGATTCCCTGCATGAGCTGGTCTGTGGCTATTGGAACCATTGGAGCAACTCTCCCATGCTTCTGCTCTTCTGTCCTCGGGCATGGTTGCAACGTCTTCCTTCAGCTTGGACCTCCCTTTGCTTCTGAGCCATCCTCTACAATTTTCATTCTCTCTCCTTGGCAATCCTCAAAGCTTCTTTAAAAGTCCCTGGCCTCTTTAGTTCCACCTTCTCCCTCAGGTCTGCATGGAGAGACTGGATGAATATATCCTTTAGGAGAGCTGGTGGATGCTCTACTCCAAGGGAGTTGTCCCACCTGCCCTACAAATCTTCAAAGTGATCTACAAACATGTCAAACATCGGACAAGTTATGCTTTAACTTTTGAATCTCTTGCCATAAGGCATCAGGGGATTCACTCTGCATATAGTGTTGCACCAAAGCCACCTTGATATCCTCATATGTCTGCCCCTGGGTTGGTTGGGCTTTCCATGCCTGCAACCATCTTTTAGCATCACCTTTCAACAACATAGTCAGAAAAGTCAGCTTATCATCATTCCCCTCCTTACCAATGGTGAAGGCTGTAAGTTCCATCCCTGCCAAGAATTCTTCTGGGTCTTCACTAGCATGGCCCTGAAACACTGGATATGTCATCATAGCAGCCATCTCAATTGCTGAGGATTCCTCCAAGCCTGCAAGTAATCTGAAGGGTGCTTTCAAAGCCCTCTTCAGTGGGGTACCAAAACAATGATGAGACCAGGAAGCTTGCCTCTGTAGCTCCTGTACTGGTCCTCACCATGGTTACTCACTCCTCTGAGGGCACCACAACCAAGCAAAAATCCCTACCCAGACTCACCTCTCCTAGCCTCCAAGATCTAACCCCAGACGATCCACCTCCAGACCACTTCTCTACCCAGAATCCACAAAAAAACAGCAAGAAATCCCATGTTTTGGGTCTTGCTGTTGGCACCCTTCCCAAAACCCAAATAACCCAACCTCCTGGTGGGAGCAAGTACAAGGTGGGGGCTTTTTCTCTGTACCAATTTCACCCCAAAAGCCCTTCCCAGCTGTGCACAGTTACCAGAAAACAGCTCCTGACAAGGTTGCACACAGCCCAAACAGTAGAAAATAGCCTGTAGAAAATAGCCTGCAACCCCTGTTTCTAGCCAGCTGGCAGCCCAACTCCTCAAATCCAAAACCTTCCATATCACGGTATGATGTAAGACCCAGGTACCCTCTATGGGCAGATATGTCTTCACCTCCCAGAAAAAACACCATATGTGCACACAGCAGACAACTGAAGTCAGCCCCCAAGAAGGATTGAGACAGGCCAAAAACACTCAGAAACCCCCTTTTTAACCCAACTGTAGCCTGTCCCCCCGAACTCCAAACCCAGAGCAACTCACACAGGCTTCAAGTACATGTATTGGTCCTGCTACTACAGACACAAGGTTCACTTCTCAAACCCCCAGCACATCTAGCTTCAGCCCTCTGGAAGATGGCAGCAGGCTGCAGGGCACCATGTAGAAACCCCAAACAGTTCTTCTTGAACACAGCTGCAAGCTCCTTGTTAAAGATCAAAAATCACAAACTCCTGTGCAAGCATTAAGTACAAGCCCAAGGCTTGCAACAGACACCAAGATCCTCCCCAGAACCTCCACAGAGATGATACGAAAGTGGGTAGCTGGCTGTGTTTCCCAATGAAAGAAAAGCTTGAAAGGTTACAAGCACCAAATGGAGAAGGTGCCTTCTGCAAACTGCAAACCCTAGATTCTCTCACACACTCTTAGGCATGAAACTCAGAGCAAGATATGTTGGGTAGGAGGGCAGCTAGCCTGCACACACACATACACACAACCTCAAGCACATTGAAATGTGAGAGTGTTGGAAAAGATGTACTCAGTAATAAATGAAATGAAAGTACAAGTGAGTACATATAGTAGCCTAGGGCGAAGTGCCCAACACACATAAGTGTGTTCACACGGGAAAAAACCTGTGTCTAGTCACAGGGAAAAAATGCCCGTGAGTAAGCTGTGTTCACACCTGAACTAGCCGAGAGTGGACATGACCAACAAACCCCCCTCAAGTGAACGATATGAATTGGAAGCAAGGTGATAAAGCTGTGAATGTTACCCTGCACTATGCTCCACAGTAAGAGTGATCAAGAGAGATCACGATGGCAAAGTGAACTGCAATGCCAATGAGAAAAGCAAGCACTATATGACGGGGAAATAGAGAAGCCCCAATGTCATAGTGCCAATGCTAGAGCACAGTAGTACATAAACGCATCACGTGAAATGCATGGCAAAGATCATGTGGACATCAACTGCATGAAATCAAGAGGCATCGCATAATACGCCCCTAAAGGCAAGCATCCAAATGCCAAGCTTAGCTGCATGTTATCCACATCAATGACAACAAGAGAGCAAAGCATAGCTCTGTGTAATTGCACTAGTGATGATAAGCATAAGAAGAGGTAGCAGATATACGCATGTGTAAAGGCAATAGGATCCAGAAGTCATGCCTATGAGACATGCAATGTAAGCTGCAAGAGGGAAACTCATCAATGGAGGATCCAATGAGGAAAAATCAGCAATGGTAGGGCCGATAAAAGTAAAAATTCAGCAATGGAAAAAGCTGAAAATCGAGAGAAAAAGTGGGGGTTGGAGGGGCATCAGCCACTGCTATGAGAGGATGGGTAAACTCTCAGCGATGCCATGATCAGTGGCATGTATGGCAAGTGTAGAGATGCATAATCCCACAATGAATAATATACATGTGACATGTCAAAACCATGAGAGCAAGCCAACACTGGCCAAGTGTGTAGAAGGGCTCCGAGTAAACATCACATGTGAGAAAGTGACAATGTCAACACTGTAGAAACAATCCCGCTGCAAGGGAAAACAGCATAAAAGGCATCTCCAGTAGACATCCATAAGAGAAAGCGTCTAGCATAGACAAGCATAAGGGTCAACAAGCATAAGTGACCATGAGGCATCACCAACTGCATGTGGGCAAGTAAAATCCCCCCCCTGAAATGCATCTGCCAGACAATGCATACCAAGGAGTACTGACTATAGAGCATAGTCATCAAAAGCAACGGCATCAAAAGACATCTCTGCAGATAATGAAGATGTAAGGGTCAAGGCTGATACATGTGTAGCCAAATTGGCCTCATCTGCACTTGTGGAAGAAGATGTCAGCTTCTTCTTTTTTTCACTCTCAATACGCTTCCTGCATTCCTCTATGGTGTGCCCTGTTTTCCTGCAATAATTACAACGCTTTTTCTTTTCAGGCTTGTCCTCTGCCTTGGGAGGATCCGATGGGCCAGGTTTAGGCCCAGATCTATTCTCACGAAAGGGAGCAGCCATTGCTGACTCAGCAGACATCATGTTGTTCCTGTTGGAATGAGATTGCGCTTCACTGAGCAAGAGAGTCACAAGGTTGTCAAAAGTGACCGCATTAGGTGCATTGCCAGCCAACAACCGCAAAGTGGTGCCAAATGTCTGATAAGAGTCGGGAAAATTACGCAAAACTGTTTGAACAAGATAGCTATCTGTCAAGACCTCATCAATGTTAATGAGCTGCTCTCGTAGGTCTTTCACATGCGTAAGATACTGATCGATAGAGTCACCTTCAAGCATGCGGTCAGTCTCAAGCTTGCCCGGAAGGTAAGCTACACGAGCCTCATTGCGACCTGAATACAACGCCGCCAAGGTATCCCAAGCACCCTTTGCAGTGGTGCAGGAACGAATGTGCGGAATGATATGCCTGCGGCACGAGAGAGCAATCAACGCAGCATCCCTAGCATCCCTAGCATCCCAAGTAGGCTACTGCTGAGTAGGAGGACGAGGAGGTGGACTTGCAGGAGGGTGAGCGGGAATCACTTCACCTTCCGCTGGAGCAGGTGCAAGAGGATGCTCCTTAGTGCCATCCACATATAGCCATACATTCTTGGCAACCAATACATGACGCATCATATAAGTCCACATAGGGTAGTTATCTCCATTGCGCTTGTTCTCTTGAGATAACATTCCAAAGAGGTCATTATTACGGTTAGCCATGATAACACAGCAAATCTGTCACAAGTCACCACAAGTAGGCAATGCCCAGCAAAACCATAAGAATGCGGGAGATAATCAATGGATTGAAAGGGAACTCCTTCACCACGAGAAATACATATGCATGTCCCAAATCTGCAAGTGTACTGCACGATGATGCAAATTTGTCAAAGTGTCCACAATGGCATACATATACTGCAGCAAACCACAAATGTATACATGTGCCGTGAAAAACACGATCAGCTGATACCTATAAAAGCTGCAAGTGCTCAAATCCTGGCAAAATCAAAGGTAAATTGGTCGAATGCTGCAAAGATGGGCTCAATGTAGAAAAGCCCCAATTTTTAAGTAGCCAATTAGACCAAATTTGAATCTGAGTCACTTGTACCAAATGCTGTACTGCCCAAAAATTGGGAGAAATGCCCCAATGCCAAGTAAATGTGTCTGTAATGCCCAAAAAATTGGGGGAAATGCCCCAATGCCAATGTGCATGTAATACCCAAAATGCCTGCAAATAGAGCCAATTTCTGCAAAATCCCCAAATTTCTAGTGTAATTATGCACCAAATCGGCTGAAATCAATGCCGATGTATGCCAATGTTGCAATTGCAGGCTCAATGGTGAGAAGCCCCAAATTTCAATAGACAAAATGTACAATTTCAGGTCAAAAATGTGCAATTTTGATCTCAATGTTGAAAAGCCCAAAAAATAATGCAGTGTATTTAGCAATTTCTGAGTATTTGAAAAAATTACAGAAATATCCCAAATTGTGAGCAGCTTCAATCGTGCAGGTACAATAGCACAATCGGCGGGTACAGCAGTACGGGCAGGTACACAAGGTGGCGGAGTACGGGCAGCGCAGGGGCGGAGCAAGTCGGCACAGATTTGAGGCAGGGCGGTGCAGATATGAGGCGCAGATATAGACAGGCGGCGCTGGGCAGCGAGGGCGGCACCATGGGCGGCGCTGGGCAGCGAGGGCGGCGTTGCAGGTAGTCGATGGGTGGCAGCATAGGTAATGTCGGCGGCAACCTCTTGTTTGGTACTGAATTCATTTATACATGGACATCATCTGGTTCTTTGAACCCATGGAGCATTGTATTTGTTAAATACTCCCAATAATATATCATATATTGAGGGGGGGGGTCGGCTCGTTCCGACCCCAGTGCTCGTGTCCATCTATTTCATTTCATTTCATTTCAAATTTCAGTTGTTATTAAGTTGTCCATTTCAAATTGTGATATTAAGTTGTGCTATTACGCGTGTGGGTGTCCAACGGAGTCTATTCCCACTTGACGGGATCGGTTTCATAAGCCCTATGCAAGCCTATTTATACTAATTAGGGGTTGGTCAAGTTGGCTGGTCATAATTTAATAAACTTAATGTTTATAAATGACATTAAATGCTAAATAAATACCATAAAATATTGGAAAATACCAGATAAATCCTAGTAAATTTTCTAAGGTTTCTCAGATGTTCTAAATGATGCACAAGCATATGAATGCATGTTATGCAAAATGCAGAGTGCTTTCTGATGCAAACCCTAAGGCTTCTACTGACTCTATATGCATAAATGATTCTCTCCAAGTGGGTTAAGGGACTTGACAGACTGACTGACCCACTAAGGCCGAGGAATGACCTACGTAGCTCGTGCCTGACTTATCCTGGATTGAGGATGTACAATGGGGTCATGGCGTACGACAAATATCATCCTATTGGGTTCTAATAATGTGCAAATGTTGCACTGCTGATGCTGAGCCATCTTGTCACCATGCACTGAGTGCAGAGTGCATGTAACAGTTCACACCTGAACTAGCCGGAAGACATACTCTCTACAGAAGAGTCATTTTAGACAGATTGTACGAACTATACGCTTGAGAAAGCACGTGAGGAATTCAATAATTCCCCACGACCATCTGGGGACATTTGATTGGAGTTAGGCATGCGTGCCACCCATCGGTTGAGTGCCAGGGCCTTATTTATTCTGTTGTCTTCAAGATCTTTCCACCTACTCTATCTGGTGATATGGGACACTAGGGCTTATTTAGCTTCTTCTTTGAGTGCCAAGGCCTTATTTGATCTGTTGTCTTCAAGATCTTTCCACCCACTCTAGCTGGTGATATGGTACACCAGGGCTTATTTAGCTTCTTCTTTGAGTCACGAGTGCCAAGGCCTTATTTGAGCTGTTGTCTTCAAGATCTTTCCACCTACTCTAGCTGGTGATATGGGACTCCAGGGCTTCAGTGTTAAACATAGTTTGGTGTTGGTCAGCCTCAAGCATGGGGGTGGTAATGCATGGCTGGGTGATGAGCATGCTAGCTCCCCCTCTAAGGTTCTGTGTAATAACGTAGGTTGGATTTGCAGGCCACAATCTAAGTACAAGTGTATAATCCCATCTTTGTTGTGCTCGTTTCATTTCTCTCCTCTTGCGTCTGTTTTCTTCTTTCCTGCTCCTATCTCTTCATGTCTCAAGTGTTGTCAAGTGGATCCACCACCATACACATCCTAAAATCCCTAGCATGCCTCATTCTAGTATTCTTGATGCCAAGAATTTGAGATACTATTCGCTGCAACCTGTCATTGGTATGACAGGGAAAACCAATGACACTAGCAATAATACTCCATCATGCTGCAACATATACCCATGAGTGAGAGGTAGTGATTGTGTGCTAGCTCTTCCCAACATGTGTGGCAATCCTTTGAAGACTCCTTTGAAGACCCTTAGGCTCTGCAAGATGGGGAATGTCCATTCTCTATTGTGTTGCAGCCAGAAGTGCACAGATTAGAAAGCCTTTTAAGATGCGTTGTTAAACCAGAAGATTGTGCCAAACCAAGTGATCATCAACGATTATTTCCAGGACTCCAGAGTCCAGGCAAAAAGTAATTGTGATGAATTGTTTGGTGTATTCTTAGTTGCTATTGCCTTTAGATCTCGAAGTAAACTTTGTGTTTTTGTGTAAATCTTCATCCTTTTTGTGCTTGCAGCTTTGATTTGCTGGATTGTAGGAACTGCATGCCTATGAGAGGAATGCAGGACCAAGCAATGAAATCAAACCAGATGGAGGTAATACTCCAGTCTGATAGACCCGACATTGGCCTCTGGCTATAAATTCTCTGAGGCGCTGGCCAACCTGATTAGCCCATCTAGCATCAGCTGCTCGGTTGAAGCCCATGATAGACAGCCAATGAGGTGCCTAAAGCAACCATGCCCTGCTTTAGGATGCGTGCCTACTAAACACACCACCCAGTTGTACCTGGCTACATCTTTCCATCTTTGTGCATATATGTCACTGCATAGAGCTTTCCATTCACCTTTTTTCAGGGCTTAGGCAGCATGGTGTTTGAATATACATACCCTATATTAATGGAATTTTGTCACACATGAAACTACTGAGAGATGCTCTGATGGGAAGTTGGCTTGGAATTTGTATTCAAAGAGGCTACAATGTATATTTTTCCTGTTTGCCGAGTACACCTTTTAAAATTTTGCAGATTATTCAATGTCTCTGACAAAAAATTTGTATGGACAGATGTATCCAGTCGTCAATGCTTTTGGAAATCCATCTTTTTTTTCCTTGGAAAGGGCTGCTGTTCCATATTTTGGAACCAAGGTAAATTCAAATGTCAAGGTTAAATCCCCCCACCAAACCACCCAAGGCTACACGCATGCGTGTGCGCACACACGCACGCATGCACGCACGACGTGCACACGCACAGAGAGAGAAAGAAACAAAGTTATATTAACTGTCTACAAAGGACCCAAAGCGTCTGTGGGACCAAAATTGTACAATGATGTTCATGGAATCTCATCATCATGGAAAAAAAAGAAAAACACAATAACAACAAAATGTACACCATGATGTGCAGAGACGGAGTGATGTATATCCAATCCTGATCTAAAGCATCAATCTATCAATGTCCACGAGCCTCTCTGAACATCAACTGAATAAGTCACTCTAGTGGTATTGGGAGCGGCCCGTCCATGATATCCAATGTCCATTGTCCATCATGAGAGAAAGAAAGTTGTATTAACATCTTCAAAAGGCCAAAATGACCTATGAGATCAAAATGTTACATCATGTCCATGGAATACATCATCATGGTATTGAAAGTAAGACTAAAAGAAAATATACACGTGAGTCTCCTTAGACCTTTCCGTGGGGATGTGCCTGAGGATGTATCAGATGAGGCTCAGCCGGAAGTTGAGGAACTTGATGAGGTTCTTATTCCAGAGCAGATACTGGCACATAAGGAAAGAAAGGTACGAGGTAAAGTTTCCCGTCGCTATCTTGTGAAGTTCAAGAACTATTCACCGATGGATGCGAAGTGGATGGAGGAAGGTGACTTAACAGATTCACCTCAGGTTTTGCAGCTTTATCTCGATGCCTTTGAGTTGGAGCCGACTCTTGTTACGGCTCATTCAGGTTCAGCAGAGCATGGGTCTAGAGCATTGCCTGATGCTCAAGAGGGGGGTAGCACCTCCACTCCCTTGATACAGACAGGCTCAGATGACATCTAGAGGTCGCTTGGTGCAGTTTTTGTCTCACCCGAAGGTACTGATGGCTGACAATACATCTGTTTATGGGACTTCTATGATATATGTGTACTAGTCACATTGGATGTTGTGGTTGTGTATGGTTCACAGTGGTATACAACTTGGACTACTACTACGCCATTGGTTTGCAGTGAATGTTGTTACATATGCATGGCTTAGAGAGATTGGGACGCTGATCTTGCCATATTGTATATTTCACTTTCGATATTTTGTTGTATCACTAGAATGCAATCGAGGACGCTTGCCATTTTTCAAGAGGGGGGTATGTCATGACCCTGTCAAAATGGAACAGCACAAGTGTGGGTATGGTGGTTGTAGATCAAAATAAATATTAAATGATTCACATTTGGGGTGCGCGGACAAAGGGAATGATGTGTGGACATCTTCAGGTGTGAAGGGGGACCAGAACATTAATGAAATTTAATGTTTTATTCATGGGTGGCTCCTAGGCCCAAGTGGTCCCTAGGAACTTTAATAAATATTAAAGTTGGGGACCTAGGATATTTTTGGAGAGAGGGGCCACTCCACTTTTGGAGTTACACGCCTCTCTCATCTCTCTCTCTCTCTTGCTTTTTGGAATACGTGCAAGTTTCATGCGTGGAAGAGAGGAGAAGCAAAGTCGACTGCATAGTTGCTTGCTGCTGGTGTTTGGCTGCGTACAGAAGTGCCCTATCAAACAGGCCGTACAGTACCAAGGGCTGCAGGCCGTATAGAGCTGGTGACGGCTGTGGATGCAGGCGGCGCTAACGACCAGAGTGCAAGCGGTTGCAGTTGCAGATTCAGGCGGCGCAGGCATGTAGGCATGTACAGCTACATGTACAGTCCACGTGGCAGCTGTACGACTGCAGGTACAAGTGTACGGACAGGTACAGGTTCAGGCGACACTGATTCAGACTGCGCTGACAGGAACAGACAGCAGGCGGCTGCTGTGCAGGTATTGATCTGTACTTTACAGGCGATTGCAGAGACTGTACGGACAGGTACAATAGGGTTTTATTGACTTGTACGGACAAGTACAGTTGTTCTCAGTTCTGTTCAGACTTGAACAGTAGTGGGCGGTGCTTTTCCAGCTGCAGGCGGTGCTTTATCAGAGTATATTTGGTGCAACAGTCAGGTGGTTGCAGGGGGAAGAGTACAGACATTCTTTGTCAAGTACAGACTGGTACGAACTGTCTTCACGAGTGCAGAACCACGCACTGAATTGGTAAGCTCTGAACTGGTTCATCTTTCTTTCTTTCCATTGGCTTATGTCTGCTGGAGAGTTGTGTTATCTGGCCCCTTGTGAGCAGATTGAAAGAGTGGAAACAGAGATTGAACAGTGGATGTATATGTGAACTGAATTGTGGAACCATGTACATGGGATATGCCAGATGTGTGCTCAAGGCTGCCCTGCTGAATGGTCTTGGCTGATCAGAGGGAAACATAGAGTGTTGCTTTTGTGGGACACAGATCTGTTTGTGAATCCTTTGTGCTGAGAGGTCTTGTAGGCTGCCATATTGGACATACAGGTGTATTCTCCTGGCTGGTTTTGTTGTACTCAGTTTTACATCACTTCGAATTTGAATAAAGAAATATACCAAAAGGGGCGCCAAGCTTTGGGGCCAACAGGTGTCGTTCTCATTTCAGTGTTGGGGCATTCTAGCTCCAATTAAATTTGTTTTTATATTTGGACTACAAGTGGAAAGGTGACTGCTAGTCTACCACACTTTGGTTTCTACCAGAGGCCGGTTTCAGCTCTCCACTCATCAGGGGCCAATATCACTTTTTACGGGTTTAAGAGTACCTCCCAGATCACGTGGACACACATTACCCTCTTCTCCGACGGCTTATGGCAGAGGAAATCTTACAACCCACTCATTACCCTCTTCTCCGACGGCTTATGGCAGAGGAAATCTATGAATTCAGTTATTTACAAGATACACTCTCATAGTCCATAGTGCCCTCTCCTACCCGTGTTTCCCCACCGGTCTCTGCCCCTGTTCCAGTGAGTGTGCCCCCTCTTTACAACCCACTCATTACCGTGTTGAGATAGCCACACCGGCTTCTCACCTCAGAGAGTTCGATGTGTGGGTGATCTATGTTCGTACTTCATCCTTATCTGGGCGCTATCCTTCTCGAGTGTAGCATCATTTTTCATGAATATTGCACCTATTTTGAGAATGTTTATCCATCTTCGTTCACTGTGCGCCCTTCTACACAACATTATACACCTTTGACACCAGCAGTTGCCCCTACTCTAGTAACTTCTTCTCTAGCAGCAGACTCTCGTGCGAGCCCAGTCCTCCCAGAGGATCGCCCTCATTATACTAGATGGTCCATAGCCGCTTCACCAGTACGTAGCCTCTCCTCAGGGGATTTACAGATGCCGCACCCTCTAGCTGATGTTTCTTACTAGAGCCCAGCGGCGTTATCAGCAGCAAAAACCCCCAGAGCCTTGTCACCATGCAGCCTCTACATCAGCATCTTCTCTCATGGCGGAACCTATTGACACACCGGCTCCTCCAGAATGGTAGCAAGCTTTGCAACAACTTCAACAGCAGTTCCAACAGCAACTTTAGGAGTTCATGGCATCCTTGGCTTCACAGATCCAGCAGCTCCACATGGACCGCCACTCCCACACGAGTTCAGTACCAGCAGCAGATATTTTAGCAATAGTACTAGCAGACGAAGACATCATTCCTTCCGAGGTAGAAGGCGACGACCTTAAAACTCTGTATTGTCTTTTACAAGCCAGTAAAACAAAGAAATTGGAAATTAAACCCCCTGAATCTTATGGTAGTCAGCACAATAAACGCATCTTAGACCAATGGCTCTACAAACTACGGCTATACTTTGAAACCATGACCCTTTTTGATTTCAAAAAGGTGATTTTTGCGGTATCTCTCCTCAAAGACACTGCTTTATTGTGGTGGCAACGACGACAGCACGCCAGAAAATCGGTTACAACGTGGGAAATATTCAAGCGGGTTCGCCGTAAGCAGTTCATACCTGCCAATGCGGATTTCCAAGCCCGTACTTGCTTACACTATTTGGACCAAAATGGTTCCTTGGCCTCTTATATCTCCCAGTTCACCAACTTGATACTGGAGATTGACTCCTTGTTCCCAGCGGACAAACTCCATGCCTTGATTGAAGGTCTTAACCCCACACTGCGTGCCGATGTTCATAAATATAATCCTGTCGATCTTGCCGATGCCATACATTATGCTGAGCGTGTTGCAGACATTTATTCTCGAAATTTGGCCTCTTCCGGTCGAGCTAATGCCTTTCAGAAAGCCAATGGGTCTCGTATGAACTGAGATAGTCGAAGAGAATCTTCTGGCACTTCTACCTCCCGGCCTAATCCCCAATGGAATAATTCTCAACACCCTCGCCGATCCGAAGGATCGTCTTCTTTTCAGTCACGACGTCCTCAGTCCTTCCAACCACGCAGTTTGGATCGTGGACGGGACTAAGGACGTGACCAATCTTGCAATCCTTGTCCTTCCACTGTCCCTTCTTGGCGGGATCAACAAAAGACAGGATTGTGCACAATTTGCAATGGACCTCATCGTTGGTTTGAGTGTCCCAAAAGACCAACCCATCGACATAATTCTAATGTTGAACCCTCCACTTTCGAGGAGAAACCCCCAGTTAGTGACAAAGGAAAGCGTGCGGTTAATCACCATACTGTTGCACATGCTTTGGTGATCACCGCTACTACCACAGCTCAACCTGCCTCTTCACTGTTACCCCAGCGGTCTACTCAGGTTTTGGTTCTTCAAGGTTCTATTTCCAATCACCCTATTCATGTGCTCATTGACAGTGGGTGAGATTCGGACTTCTCAAAGTGCTGTTATTTATGAAGTAGAGTTTGCCGATGGTTCCACATCCTTGTGTAACACCGTTGCCAAACACCTCTCCTTTCGAATTCAGCACTATTGTGACAAATTGGATTTCCAAGTCATTTCTTTGGCACATTATGATATGATTCTTGGTCAAGAATGGTTGTATCAATATGATCTCCTGATTAGCTTCCGGAACCATTGATACGCTTGTGGCACTCGAAGGCATCCGAGACCAACCCTTTCAGCTCTTCAAGAAAAACGGTGGGTCCGCAAGAGTGGTTGTTCCTCAGCACTTTTAATGGTTTATTCAGCCAATGATCCTCCCGAGGACATGGATATGAAGATGATGTACCTCAAGCAACCTTTCTTGGATCTTTTTCCTCAGGAGCTTCCTGCGGTTCTCCCACCTCGGCGACTAGCCGACTATGCTATTGATCTCCTTCGTGGTAGTGCTCCATATTGAGTTTCTTTTACGGAATCTCCGGAGATATGGCGACAACTTACTGAACTTTTGGAGAAAGGACATATTCGACCAAGCAAAAGCCCTTTTGGAGCTCCAGTACTTTTGGTGAAAAAGAAGGATAAGTCTATGCACCTTTACATCGACTATCATGCTCTTAATAAGTTGACTATCAAGAATAAGTATCTTCTTCCGTGCATTGATGAATTGTTTGATCAATTGCTCCATGCAAAGGTCTTCTCCAAAATTGATCTTAAGTCTGGATATCATCTGATTCGCATTCGCGAAGGTGATAAATATAAGACAACTTTTCGCACAAAATATGGTCATTACGAGTACCTAGTCATGCCATTCGGGTTAACCAATGCAACATTTATGAGCTTGATGAATGATCTTTTTCGACCTTTTTTTGGACAAGTTCGTTATTATCTATCTTGACGACATCTTGGTGTTCAGTCGTAATATGGAAGAACACAAGGCACATCTTAAGATCATCTTCCAGGTGCTTCGTGACAATGCTCTTTATATTAATCTAGGCAAAAATGAATTCTTCAAAACATCCTTGGAGTACCTCGGACATGTTGTTTCAGCAGACGGTATTTCTGTGGATCCGAAGAAAATACAGGTTATTGTCAATTGGCTAACTCCCACAAACATCCATGATGTTCGTTCTTTCTTAGGACTTGCCAACTTCTATCACACAAAGGTTCATCGATTTTCAGAAATAGCTGCTCCTCTCTCACAGAACTTTTAAAGTCCGCTCCTACATTCCAGTGGACTGAAGCCACAACACAAGCTTTTGAAAGATTAAAGACAGCTTTGACCACAACTCCTGTCATGGCTATTCCTGACCCTACTCTCCCTTTTGATGTTTATACGGATGCTTTCGATATTGCCATTGGTGCCGTCTTGATGTAACAAGGACGTGCTATTGCATTTAACAGTCATAAGCACTTTGCGATTCAAGTCAGATACCCAGTATATGACAAGGAATTTTTGGCTATTGTTCATGCCTATCGTGCATGGAAACATTATTTCCTTGGTGTGAATTCAGTGGTGAAAACAGATTATCATTCTTTGAAATACATATTCACGCAGCCAGTTATGAATGCTAGGCAAGCGCGTTGGGTCGAATTCTTAGCCAATTTTCATATGACAGTTGAGTATGTTCCTGGTCTTACCAATGTGGTTGCGGATGGCCTCAGTCGTATGCTGCCAGCTTCGGTCTTGGCTATTTCTACAGTTGAAATGGATATACCTCAAAGTTTCAAGGATTATTATTCAAAGGATCGTGATTTTGAAAATGCATTTTGAATTCTTAATTCTCAGAATGCAACTCCTTCCGAATTGAAGATTTATGGAGCATATACATTAGTGGATGGTTTATTATATTATCAGGATCGTATTTGTGTACCTTATGATACTTATGTTCGAAGAGTCTTGGTGAAAGAACATCACAAGGTCACTTACGCTGCACACCCAGGCATCAACAAGACATATCGTCTTTTGATGGTTACATACAATTGGCCTCAAATGAAGCAAGATGTTATTAAGTTTGTCACAGCATGTCTTTCGTACCAACGTATGAAAGCTAGCGACAAGTTCTAGCTGGTCTTCTTCAACCACTTCCAGTTCCCAATGAACGCTGGGAAAGTATTAGTCTGGATTTTATCACTTCATTGCCACGTTCTTCTAAAGGCAATACACAGATTCTCGTGGTGGTTGACAGATTTTCTAAGATGTCACATTTCATTCTGTGCAAGAAAGCAGCCCAGGCTTGGGATATTGCAATATTGTTCATATAGTATATCTTCAAACTTCATGGGTTGCCAAAATCTATAGTTTCTGATCAAGATCCAAAATTTACAGGACATTTTTGGACTTCGATATTCAGGTCTCTTGGTACAAATTTACTCTTTAGCTCTGCTTATCATCCACAGACAGATGGACAAACGGAACGAGTTAATCAGATTCTAGAAGAAATGCTGCGTCATTATGTTCAGTCTCGATTAGCTTCATGGGAAGAATATTTACCTTTGGTGGAATTTGCTTATAATAATTCTTATCATTCAGCTATTGGAATGATACCTTCTCAAGCAGCTTATGGCCATACTCCCCTTGTTCCTGCCAACTTTGTTCTCCAACATAAAGTGGCTTTAGCAGACCAACTCATTCAAGAAATGCAAGATATTTTGTTATTACAGATTAACGATAAGATGGTCAGCGTACAAGAGCAATATAAGCGCACAGCTAATAAGCATCGTCATCACATTGAATTTCAAGAAGGAGACTTGGTATTTTTATATATTGCCCCTCATCGATACAAGACAGTGAAATCAGTCTTTCCAAAGCTTCGCCCAAGATATTATTGACCCTTTCGTATTATTAATAAGAACTCATCTCTCAGTTATAAGTTGGAATTACTGCCTTGTTGGGGTAGAATTCATCCAACTTTCCATATTTCTTGCTTAAGAAGTTTGTGGACGGTGATTTTTCAGTTTTAGATGTTTTGGATTATGTTCTAGAAATCAAAGATGAGCACATACTCTTAATTCCAGAGACAATTCTTGATGTCAGACAGAAAGAAACACAACATAAGCTCACTACAAAATTTTTGGTTAAATGTAGAGATCTTGATGATTCTGACTCTACTTGGCAAAGTGATGAAGACTTACAGGAATATCCAGAACTTCTTCAGGAATTCTTTCAAAGAAAACCATCTCTTCTTAGCCGGAGTCTTATTTTAAGTGGGAGGGAATGGCACGATTGTGACTAACTCTCTTAATCTCTCCCTAATTTCTTCTTAATCTCTCATTAATTGTAAAGACACCTGTGAAGGGTCACACCCTTGCACATGGGTCACTATCAAAGGACATGCCTATTCATTAAAGACACACCCCTAAGTCCTAAGGACATAACCATTGATTCAAGAGCCACACCCCTTCATAGGGATGTGCCTCTTCAGTTGTACCTTTTCGGCCTCTATTTAAGAAAGGCCCCCATCTCAATGCAGTCACTCAGTCTTTTCCTGCAACATTTGTTTTATGTTCATTAATTAAGTCTTAATCATGTTAATAAAGCTATAAAAGCTTTACATCCTCTATGCTTCCATTAAAGAAGAGTGTCAAGACAAGAGCTGCATGACTTCAGGGCAAATCTTCATGCTTCGTGATGGTGTGCGTGTGTGTATACACCTTGCAGTTTAAGCTACAGGGGAGTAATTTGAAAATTTGTACATGCCAACTCCAAAGAACGACACAAACAAAACATTTTTTCTGTACTGTTCTTGCAGGCATATGGGGTACACGTTAATGGTTTTGTAGTAGACTCTAATGGCAGAAAGCACCTTTGGATTGCAAGGCGAAGTATGACCAAGCAAACATATCCAGGCATGCTAGATCATTTGGTTGCTGGTGGACAGGTGTTTGCGAATTTTTGTAATTTTTTAAATATCTTCATTTACATAAGTGACATCATTTTTATGCATTAAAACATTGGTATAAAATGTGTGGTGATTTTTATGCCAGGTTGATGTACCGGGGGTGGCTAGGGTGGTCAAGGGGATGGGGAGTTTGTGTAACATAGAAAGTACATCTCAGAACCTCTGAACTATCAGTATGATTTAGATCTAAACAACCACAACACATGATCACAATAACCATGAAATAGAACTGACAAAGCGCTGGGACAGAATAGGTTGACCCCCTTTGAGATAATCTTTATTATCCAAAGGAGTATTTTATGTACAACCTTTCAGGGGACCTTGTGGAGCTGCCAGATTTTTAAAGACACCTTTCAAGTGAAACAAGTGCAACAATGATTCTGTTGATGAATACCTCTCAAGAGTAAGCCATGCTGATTTACCAGATCTTCCGCATGAGCTAATTCATGAGGTGTTCCTTCCATTTTCCTGCTCCTTTACCACTGTTCACACAGAGAGGCTGTTTTTGCTCTCTGAGTTGGCTGACTCCCCACTATCTCCGCTTGGATGTTATCACGTGCACACATGTGGACATGGCTAATCTCATAGCTAATCCCTGATTTGTCAGTAAATGTAGGATCAGTTTAGGGTATGTAACAGGTTCTGACAGGGAAAGAAGTCAGCCCACCAGCCAGCTAGATCATAAGAACCATTCGGGGGAGTGAGCAGCATTGAGTGATATTCAAATGATATTTGTGCTGTCCTCTGCTGGCCGACAGCAGTCAGGGGCAGCCTAAGAACTATAAATAGCAAGGCTTAGTCTGGTCTATAATCATCTGATCCCCATCCTTGAATCTTGGGGGAGATTATAGTCAGTCCATAGAGGTCTTAGGTATCCCTTTTGGAAGGCCAAAGGCCATGGAAGTTTTACAGCCATATACATCTTTTTGTATCATATCAATACATTGAAAACAGAGTACATCTCTCTCTTCTCTCTCTATCTATTCATTGTGTTAAGCATCATCAATGTTCCTAATCAGTAGGCTTAGGGCTGGATCAAGTACAAGGCTTCCACATGCAACATTGGTATCATAGCATTCAGGCTCAACCATCTAAGCACTCAGCTGTCCCAAGAAAGGTGCACATATCCATAGAAGAATGAGGTGGTGTAAGCCAGAGGAAAGCATTCCCTGGGAGTTGTGTGCTCAAAGGAGCATACCTTTGGCTCTCGTATCAATTCCAAAGGTGGAGCATAAGGCATGATCATGCTCAGCAGGAGACCATAGCTGTTTAAAGATTGCATGCATGGGGACACGGTGGAACAAATGCATAGTTCTCAAACCAGACTTAGAGTGGAATCAGTGAGAGGGTTTACAGTCAAAGTATCAAAAGTCAAGTAGTCAAAGTATTAGAAGTCAAACAATCGAAGTACAGGGTGAGTAGAAGGATGCCAGGCTTCTCAAGTTTAGCAGGAGGGGATGTTACGTGCACACACGTGGACATGGCTAATCTCATTATCTAATTCTTGATTTGGCAATAAATGTAGGATCAATGTCACCATTTGGCCACCCAATTGATCCACCCGTGCTTTCTCATTATGTATGTACATTGGATTGGCGTCCATGCCAGTTACATATGCTAGGGATTGATACCACCCATGTGATATTGTGGACTTGGCTTTCCGTTGGGAGTTGTGACTGCGTGTACACGCCCAGAAATGCCTAGAGGATTGTTGTTCCATTGGGTCTAGTACCTCGTGTACTTGCCTGGAATGTCTATTTTGGTATAGTATTATAAACGGGGATTTTCCATGTTGCATCGCATAGCATCTTTATGTGCTTGCCGGCAAATTGAATTTGCATGTTGTTTTCATACTTGCTTAACCAATGTGTAGTTCAGGGTAAGGGGACGCCCGCTAGTGAACCTGTGAGAACTTCCTAGTCTATTAATATTTTAAGAGACATGACTAAGATTGAATACAAGAACTAAAGATAATTAGAGAGCGGAAAGCTGAGTGTTTTTGCATTGAGACACGAGGCCTTGTTAAATAGGGCCTCAAGAGGTACAAATGAAGAGGCACATCCTTGATGAAAGGGTGTGACTCTTGAATGAATAGTTATGTCCTTTGGACGTAGAGATGTGTCCTTTGATCAATAGATGTGTCCCTTTTGAAGAGACGTGTCCTTTGATGATGACCCATGTGACAGGGTGTGACCTTTCACTGGTGTCCCTTCAATGATTAAGAGTAATTAGGGATAATTAAGAGAGATTAAGACACAATCGTGACATTCCCTCCCACTTAAAATAAGATCCATGGTTATATAAGCGATTGTTGTTGTTGAAAGAGCTCTTGAAGTAATTATGGGTACTGTTTGTAGATCTTCATTACTTTGCCAAGTTGAATGTGAATCATCGAATCTTTCCATTGTACCAAGAATTCTGTACTAATCTTCTGTCGAGTTTCTTTCTGTCGTACATTAAGAATCTTTTCTGGAATTAAGATTATATGCTCATCTTCAATCTTTGGAACATAATCGGAAATGTCTGGATTGGGAGAATCTCCTTGTACATGCAAGAAGACTTACATGTTTCTTCAATATGTTTTCAAGATAGATGGATTGCCAAAGCCCATTATTTCAGATTGAGATCCTAAGTTTACGAGACATTTTTGGACTTCACTTTTCAAGTCACTTGGCACAAATTTATTGTTCAGTTCAATGTATCATCCACAGACAGATAGCCAAACTGAAAGAGTTAATCAAATTCTTGAAGAAATGCTCAGACATTATATCAGTCTCACTTAGCATCTTGGGAAGATTATCTACCATTGATGGAATTTGCTTAATAACAATTCTCATCACACAGCAATTGGAATGAGTCCTTTTCAAACCGCTTATGGTCATACACCAGTTGTGCCATCAAACTTCATTCTTCAATACAAGGTGGCATTAGTGGATCAATTAGTTCAAGAAAATGTAAGATGTTCTTCTTCAAGTTCGAGATCAGATGATTTGAGTTCAGGAACAATATCAACAAGCAACTAACTGACGTCGCCTCGGCATGATGAATTCAAAGAAGGTGATATGGTTCTTTTGTTCGTGGCTTCTCCTTGATATAAAACAATGAAATTAGTTTTTTCAAAGTTATGACCACGTTACTATGGTCCTTTTCGGATTGTTAAGAAGAAATCTCCTTTGAGTTATAAGTTGGAGTTACCAATGTCATGAGAAAAGATTCATCCGAGTTTTCACAAATCAATTTAGGGCCCAAGGACTGGCACAAACTCCAGGGCTAGATCCATCATCTCTGGGACCAGGAACGTCGCATCAAGGTGAAAGGGTCTACCCAGGCCCTTCACATAAGTCCGATCAACCTGTATATTAGCAGTACCCACATCAAGGAGTCTACCCTGGGTACCACATGGGACCACAAGGGGTACATCTAAACCCACCAATCAGACAGGGGCCTCCTATGGTATATTATCCTCTCGACCCCACTCCTCCACCAACCCTTCCTCAAACAGCAGCTGTGCCATGGCAGGGCTGACGTCAAAAATGCTGAGATTGGCCATGGAAATAGGGAGGGGGTGGTTGCAAGTATCACACCTCCATCACCAGTACAATCTGCACTTGCACCAAGGTTAGAGCGGAATAAACCTACAAAAATCTCAAAACTTATTACAAAATTTGATGGGACCAGAGATCTGATCCCACATCTAGATATGTTTAATCAAATTTGTGATGCCTTTAGCTATGTAGAATATCAAGTTAAGGTGAGTGCCTTTGGCCTCACCCTTGGTGGCAAAGTAGGCCAATGGTTATGGTCCTTGAAGACTAAGGATAAGGCCACTTTTAAAGTCTTGAAAGAGGCTTTCAAGGTAGGATATTCTCACCAAGGTACCAAGTGGAGCCCAGTTGAGTAGCTACATAATGTCAGGCAAAAGGAAGGCAAGACCATTAGAGACTATATTAATAGAGTTAGATATCTCCGCTCACGTTATAGTGCCAAAAAATGTGCCATTTTGAATAATCTGTCGACCACCACCATTATCTGTGTATTACCTTTTGAAGAACGAGGTAAAGATGTAATGAAATCCATACTGATACTTTCCCAACGTTCATTTGGTATTGGAAGTGGTTGAAGAAGAGCGGTTGGAGCTTGTCTATTTGCTTTCATTTGTTGACAAGAGAAATGCTGTAACAACCTTTATAACATCTTGCTTCATTTGAGGCCAATAATAAGAAGCTGCCAACAGCCGATATGTCTTGTTGATACCAGGATGAGCCGCAAAAGGAACCTCATGATGTTCCTTTACCAAGAGTTTACACATACTTATGCTATGAGGCACACAAATGCGATCTTAATAATGGGCAAAGAAGGATTGAACCAAATATGCCACTTTGGAATTCTAGTCAGGCTCCGTCTCCTTTGCAGAGAAAACCATTAAGGGTGTCGAAGAACAACTGGCCTTATGAACCCACCGCTTTGCTTGTAGTGTGGACAAGGTTGGTGTGGAGGGTTGATTGCGAACACCTTGGAGATTGATGTCCCTACCATCTTTGACAAACTATAAGGTGTGGCTGTGAAAACTGATGAGAGGATCATACTGATGTAACCATTGCTGACCTAAGATCATATTGTATTGGGATAAAGGCATAACCTCAAAATCCATCTTATCGCGATATTGGTGAATGCGGAAGGAAAGTCGAGGAGCCATAGTATTGCAATTAAAACCCGATCCGTCTGCCAACTCGATCTCGTAAGTGTGTGGACTATGAATAGTGCGTATCTTCAGTCGTTGCACCATCGTTGTAGCCCCAAAATTGTAAGAACAGCCGCTGTCAATGAGAATAGTTGAAAATTGAGCCAATCAGTGTCAACACCTGAGTGGACGGAGGCTGGAATTTTAGAGGCATCTTGTGTTTTTGCCATTGAAGTAATTACGCAAGCTTATGCGTGCTGGGATGTAACCATAACACGTTTGCCTTTAGAATTATCTGAAGGCTGAGCCTGAGACTTGTCTTTAGAGGTGGAAGGTTCTACATTGGAGTTCTGCCGATTACTAGATCGTTTAGGGCATTCGAACCATCGGTGGTTTCCGGAACAAATGGTGCATAGACCTGTCTTCTGTTGACTTGCAGTAGCAAGGAACTACTTCGGGTTACGGGATTGGTCGCGTCCGGAGTCACGACCACGGTGTGATCCTCGTGGTTGATAAGACTGCTGGCGCCATGGTTGGTCAGAAAAGAACCCCTTTGTTGTCGAGGCTTCTGGAAGGACTACTGCTGCTGCTAAGAATTGGGTTAAGGTTGAAAACCGCTAAAAGATTTGGAACCATCATGAACAAATTTATTGCCGTTGCCGAAAGTAGAAGAGCCTGGGCGACCTTGTGACAAAGATCCCCGTTGTGTAATTGGAATATCGGCTATGCGTTCAGCATAGCGAATAGCAGCTGCAAGGTCGACTGGGTCATATTTGTGAAGATCCGTGCGCAATGTGGGGGAGTAAGTTCCTCGACAAAAGCATGTAGTTTGTCTTCTGGGGACAATGTTGAAATCTCCAGTACCAACTGTAAATTGCGAGATATAAGAGGCCAATGATCCAGTTTGGGTCAAATGGCGTAAGCGAGATCGTGCTTGAAAATCTGCATTGGCACGTATGAACTACTTACAAATGACGCGCTCGAATTTTTCCCACGTGCTGACGGTCTTCCCATCAGACAATCGTTGTTGCCACCATAAGAATGCATTGTCTTTTAGCAAAGACGCGACGAAGGTAATCTTTCTTGCATCGGTGAGGTCCATAGAATCGAAGTACAAGCGGAGCTTGTACAGCCATTGGTCAAATATACGCTTATTGCGTTGGGCAAAAAAGGACTCAGGTCCAATTTTTTAGTTTTGGATGCTTGTAATAAGCGATAAATAACTTTTAAGTCATCGGCTTCTACCCCTGGGGGTAAAATGTCGACGTCTGGAACTGGTGTGTTGATTGAAGCCGTTGAACTTGCAGGTTGAGAGTATGGGGACTGCATCTGCGATGTGAGGATCTCCAAAGACTTCTGGAATTGACTTTGCATAGCTGCCATCTGGTTCTGCATCTCTTGCTGCCATTGGGTGAGAACAGGTTCGTCTTCAATGATGGGCTCATCTGCCATGGTAAGGGTTGGAATTGGATTGCTTTGTTGCAGCTCTTGTTGGTGCTGTTGTGTCCTAGTGAGAACCATCGCCGAGAGAGCGAATGGGTGCCATGGAGGAAGGTCGAGGCGAGGTCAACGGGGGAGCAGGAATAGACCACCCGGTGTAGTGGGGATGACCAGGAGGAGAGAGTAAGGGACCGGGACTAGCAGCCGGTGGTGAAGGAGTGCGAGGAGTATATGTCAGTGTTGCAGGTGGGACATTGTAAACCAAAGAACCCTGGTCCAGGTATGTACTGATCTCGTGGTAGATGAGAGATGCCTCTGGGATGGTTAGGCCAAGATAAGGGTGCTGCTTCAAGAGGAAACTGTAATGTGGCAGGTCTCGTGGCGAGGTATGCACCTTGAAAATCCACACGTCATATTCCCGAGGACGGGATGTGGGTGTGGCTATCTGGATATGGAAATATGATAGAGCAGCAGCAGGTACAGGCTCAGGAGAAGACATAGGTGCAAGAGAGGGTGTGTCCTGGATATAGCTGAACTGGTATGGGCCCTCAGCCATAAGCCGCCACCAAAATAAAAATAACTGAACGACAGTGAAGTGTGTCCAGCGGATATAAGTTGGTGTCTTCAGCCCGTGGAAGGTAATGTTGGCTCCACCACCAATCACCGGGAGAAGAGGAAGGTATTCCTTCTTGAGGCCTGGAAAGCAAATTGTCACAGGAAAGCCTGAAACTCTAGCTAATGGGTCAAATGCCGGGTCGAAGCCATGCTGCCACCGTGCAAAGAAAGCTTGGGCCGTACGTAGTGCAATGGGGCTTAGCTGCATGACAAGATCACACGCCGCTGGTGAGTCGAACAACTCAACCTGGTAATAGCCACGCCCCAAAGGATGAATATCTGCGATCTTCGCTGGCTCACCTAGGAGGCTAGCCTGAAGAAGATCTCTGAGTTGGCCACGTGCGGGGTGGCCACCGACAATCTTGCATACCAGAGTGGAGGCCTCTAGGGATGCGACAGTTGTAGCAAGAAGCTACAGGTCCGCTTCGGAAAAAGAAAGGCAGGTAATGGCGGCCACGATCAGGGGAGACGGAGCGGCTGCCATGGAGTCCTCTTGTGGGCGAAGACCAAAAAAGGCCGAAACTTGTTGAGATGATGAAGAAATGCCCACAACGTGAGGGCGTTGCCGGAGGAACAAGGATGGGCTAGAGAAGGTGGCGAAGAAAGGGAAGGGGCAAAGGGCGCAAAAAGACAAAAAAGAAGGGGAAAAGAGAGAGAGAGAGAGAGAGAGAGAGAGAGAGAGAGAGAGAGAGAGAGAGAGAGAGAGAGAGAGAGAGAGAGAGAGAGAGAGAGAGAGAGAGAGAGAGAGAGAGAGAGAGAGAGAGATGAAGAGGGGGAAAAGAAAAAAGGAAAAAGAAAAAAAAAAGAGGAAAAGAAAAAAGAAAAAAAGTGAACACAGGGGTGCAGACGGGCGGATAAGAAGATAACGGGGCAAAGGCGAAGGGGGAAGGTGCAATGGGAGGGCGGGCAAGGAAGGAGGGAGCGAGGGCGAAACAGGGAGGAGGGGGCGGAAGCGAGCTGGGAGAGGAGGGGTGAATGCAAGCAGGGGAAGAGGGGAGGCGACAGGGGGAAGGAGGGCTAAGGCGGGCTGGGGAGGGGGAGGGCGAAGGCGGGCAGGCACAGGCCGTAGGGAGGCTCTCAGCTCACGCTTACACCTCTTAGAGACACTTGGTATCATGAGCTTCCAACTTTTCTGGGTTAAGTGGATTCATGACAACAACCGAAGACCATCTTGACAGTTCCAACTATTCACTAGAGTCTTTTGATAGCGAAGGGTTTCTAGGAGATTGCTACGGGGTAAGAGCCTCGTCCCACAATAGTAGGAACCACTATCTCTTCAGCAACGTCAACCACAATAGGAAGGGGGACCCAAACTATAGCTCAAGTGGTGACAGGTACTCTAGCACAACTGCCTCCACTCACTAAAGATCAAAGACAGTGGGATGTTTATGATTCCCAAGCAATGGCCATGATCGCTCTTTCAATCAAGCAATCCATTATTCCTCACATCCAATCTTGCAACTCGGAAAGGGCTGCTTGGGTTGTCCTCGAGACCATGTTCTAGTCCCGTAATGAAGCACGAGTCTATACGTGATGCGGGAGCTAGACAACCTGAGGGTTAATGCAAGGAGAGAAAACCAAGCCTTCTTCTTTAGGGACAAAGGTAAAGTGCATTCATCACCTATTGACACCAAGAAGTAGAAAGGAAAGTGTCATTACTGCCACAAGCCATTGAAGAGTGTTGGAAATGACTTGCAATGTTGAAAGCTGATGAAGACTCTGCAAACTCTGCTACTTCTACCTACGACGTCAAAAAGCAGCAACCAAATGAAAAAGCAAATATAGCATAAGATCCTTGGAACGGGGGGACGCCGTCCTGGGAACACTTTGGGACGGGGACGGACGGGGATGGACGGACGTCCCCAGCTGGGCGTCCCTCACAAGGGACGGCATTCCGGGGACGGATCCAAGAGGGGACGGTTGTGAGGGACGGCTGCATAGGAACGCCCCAGGTTGATGTTTGGGCAACAGTCACATTTTTTTGGGCTGTTTGGGGAGGGCTTTTCGTGGGCCTTTAGCCTTGGCCCATAGGCCTTGAGCCTTTGAGGCTTTGGGCCTTGGCCTCTCTCTTGCCTCCCTCCCTATAAGAAGAGACACACACACACTCCCTCTCACACTTCAAGCTTAAGCTTCACACACACACACTCTCTCTCTCCCTCAAGCAGCAAGCCTCAAGGGCCAAGGTCTCAAGTTTCAAGCTCTCGCACAAGCAAGCTCTAGCCTCTCAAGACTCACACACTCTCTCAAGCTTCACACACACACACACACAGAGAGTGCACACACACCCCCACTCACCCTCACACTCAAGTTCTCCCTCAATTTTCATGGAGGCGGTGCACGGCCTTGGGAATGCAAGCTTTGCCCGTGTAGGCGAGTGGGTGGCGCCGACAAAGTGATTTTTAAGTGCCGTTGCTACCCCCGTCCCCATTCCCTACATACGGTCGTCCCCTGTCCCGTTCCCGTCCCCGTCCCCGTCCCCGTCCCCTGTCCCTTGTGGGGATTAGGTACATTGGGAGTGAAGACATGGCCCCCATCCTTGTTGCCATCTGATTCTAAACCTTGGTAAGGCAGTTGAGGATCCTAGAGAGGGTACTTACAGATCCTAGTCTTTCTGAGGACATTGAGAGGATATGGCATGATAGCCAGAGCTCTGACCAGGATGCAGCAGGCCAGTGTGCCCAGGGACTCATCGAGCTCAGCTCTTTTTTGCATGTTGTAGCCTTGACACGGCTGGGAGAGACACGAGAGCGGGAGCGTCGTTTGAGACGTAGCCTTGCTTCGCTCCAACGCCTTCAGGAGCAGCAGCCTACATGTGAGTGGGTGGCGTCCCAGCTGAGCCAGGCACGCCAGGAGGTTAGAGAGGCAGAGGAGCAGAGACATGAGTTCTACTATCATCGCCAGGCCTCTCAGTGGACGCAACTTGGTGATAGAGTGACTGGGGAGTTCTTTGAGATTACTGGACCTCGCCGTGCTCGAGCAGGAGTACGCCAGCTCAAGAGGCAGGACGGATCGGTAGCCACTGAGCCCGGGGAGATCAGAGCCATTGCCACTGAGTTCTGTAGAGACCTGCTTTCAGTGGAGCCAGCCACAGAGGCATGGGATGCTTGCAGACAGACTGTGTGGGCCCATGTGCAGAGGAGGGTCACTGAACAGTTCTGGGTGAGCCTCTTTCAGAGGTTGAGCTTGCTGAGGCTTTGAGGGTCCTTCCGCGCCATAGTTGCCCTGGGGAGGACGGATTGACGCTTGCCTTTTTTATGCGCTATTGGGACCTTTTGGGGCCAGGCCTCCGCAGGGGCTTTCAGTATGTTTTGGACACTGGGGTGATGCCACAGAGCTTTTCAGAGGGCTTGATCTTTCTTATCCCCAAGGGGGAGGGAGTGTCAGATGATATTCGGCATTGGAGACCTATTACAATCCTCAATACTATCTACAAGGTCTTAGCAAAGGCCTTGAGTTTGAGGATCCAGCCCTTCCTTGGGGAGTTGATTCATGCTACCCAGACAGGATTCGTCAAGGAGCGCAGTATCCTTGACAACATTTTCACCTTCTGGGAGGCGACGGCCCGAGCTAGATTTCTCGGTGACTAGATTTCTCAGTGAGGACCTGGTCGTGATGCTTCTCAATTTTGAGAAGGCATACGATAGAGTCGATTGGGGTTTCTTAGAGGGCACTATGCTTCACCTGGTCTTTGAGCCAGTTTGGATTCGAGGAGTGGTGGCTCTATATTCCACAGCTCGTAGCCAGGTGCTGATGGCAGGAGGACGGGGGCCGAGTTTTGAGTTGACCAGATCAGTCCGTCAGGGGTGTCCTCTCGCCCCGTTTCTTTTTCTCTTCTTTGTTGAGGCTATGAGCATGTATCTGACGGCAGAGGAGGTTGGTTTGAGAGGACTCCAGCTCCCTGTCCGGGGTGAGGACTTGCTCGATGCTGAGTTTGTTGATGACACGGGATTGTTTTTGCATGGCCAGGAGGCCAATCTTCAGAGGGCAGAGCAATCGCTATAGGTTTTTAGTGCAGCTTCGGGAGCATTGATCAATTGGCGCAAGGAAGACAGTGGCCTTTTGGATCAGTAGTGCTCCCACTCCGGCATGGAGCCCAGACTCGGGTTTTAGATGGATTCCTCCTGGCACAGCAGCGCGGTATTTGGGATGCCAGATTGGACTAGATTTATCACCTGAGCAGCAGATCGCCCCGCTTCTTTTGAGCATTCGGAAGAAGCTTTTGTATTGGAGTACAGCTCGGCTATCCTTGGCTGGGAGGGTGGTGGTGACAAATCAGGTGCTTTTAGCGACCATGTGATACATCACGTCTTGCTGGATCGTCTCGAGCTCTTGCATCAGCCAGGTTCAGAGGCTGATCAGGAACTTTCTTTGGTCTGGGCGGGATGGTCAGCCAGCCCGGGCTAAGGTTGCTTGGGCAGTTATTACTCTTCCGCTGGCCCAGGGGGGCTTGGGCATTATAGATCCAGTTGATCAGAGTAGAGCCTTATTGGGGAAGCTTATTGTTCGGGGGCTGCTTCCAGGCGCTGAGCCTTGGAAGGAGCTTCTTTTTCAGCGACTGCAGGCTAGAGCTCCCCTAGCAGGGGGCACTTGGGCACCAGAGATACGATGGATCTTCATAGAGATGAGAAGGACAGGCCTCAGTAGAGGATGGGAGGACAGATTTGCCTTGAGCATCCTGCGAGCTTGGGAGTTGCCGAGACCGGGGCTTTCTCAGAGACCTCCTACTTGTGATGAGGAGCGGGCCAGACAGCCGCTCATCTGGAGCCCAGCGGTACGCACAGAGCAGGGTCATATGCTGGGTTCTCGGCCTCGTCCAGCCTGGGGACCATTGGCGGCAGGCCCAGCACGTAGTTTTAGAGACTGGTAGGCCTTCTGCAGTCTCCCAGAGGAAATCCAGGTGGAGAGGCTGAGTCAGCAGAGGGGGGCTGATTATGAGGGATGACATTCAGGAGGCACTCACAGAGGAGTGGTTCACGCCTCTCGAGCCAGCGGCCCTACGATGGATGGGAGCTTTTACACAGTTGGAGATCCTGATTGCTGTCAGAGCTTGCACTGAGGATGGTAGATGCCTCTACTATGAGATCCAGGATGAGGGCAGACTTCAGAGAGTGGAGGCGGAGTCGCCTTTGGTTGCAGAGTGCATCTTTCAGAGGATACGGGTAGTGGCCGCCGCTTCCCAAAAGTGGCATATTGATCCAAACCCTGCAGATGTGGACTCTGAGTGGCGCATATGGGCATATGCTGCGCGCCCCTTGGTCGGGCTCTAGTGGGACCTTGGCGAGTACGAGTGGCATGATCCTTATGCATCCTCCGAGGCCACAGAGATCACCTTTTTCCAGTACACTGTTCGGTTGGGGAGACATATTTTGACTGCGAGGAGGATGGTCTCTCTAGCTGCATCGGAGCATTGGCGGCTACAGGGACTCTCACAGGAGTTCCTGGAGGATTTTTGGACCAGGCTCTGGGCTAGTCGACAGGCACGCAGGATCTCGACTTTCCAGTGGTGGTTGGTCGCCCACAGGGGCTCTGCAATTGGCACCTGGCTTGTCTACAGTGGTCTTCCGGCGGCCTGCGTCCGATGCGGCCACCCTTTGGAGACACAAAGACACTGCCTATGGGACTGTCCACAGGCGCAGCAGATTTGGCTGCGGATGCTGCGCATTCTGGCCCCCCTCTCTCCAGAGGGCATGTATACGTGGGGTGCCGCTGCTTGGTCGACTTTGTCAGGGCCTGCTCTGGGATATGAGACGGAGCAGGACAGCCAGGCCATCAGATTCATTAGGGGCCAGCCTTGCCTTGTTCCTTCACCGGATTTCTTGTCCGCCGGCTGGACACAGGAGAGGGATCTATGATGGGAGCTCCTCAGCAGCCTCACGATCTGGTTCACCTGGAGAGCCCGGTGTTTCAGGGCCTTTGAGGGGAGACTGGAGCCACCAGCAGAGACTGTTCGGGGGATTTGGCAGGAGTTGTTACACACCCTGCGAGGACAGTATGACCGCATCTGGGGCGACTCGGATGAGGTGATCTTGCGGCGCCAGGCCTTTCACACCACTTGGCGCAGCGGCCCCTTCTATACCCTACACGCGGGTACCCCCCGCTGGCACTACAGGCCACCTTTTTGGCTTTTCCCCCCTCCTATTGTATGATATAGCCTCTCAGTTCTTTGTACTGATATTTGTACTTTTTTGCACCTCCCTAGCTGCCTTGATTGGATCTCTGCTCTGCTTTCTTATGAGCAGGAGAGGGTTTTTTGTAGCCCAACGGGCGTTTTTTATATAACTAATGAAAGGACCTTTTCTCGGGAAAAAAAATGTAGTGAGTGTGTGTGGGACCAACCTCTTAAGAGTATCTTAGGTAAGCAATGATGTATGTAGGTGAAACCTCTTAGGGACACTCAGCATCATAGTTTGTTGACATGTGGCATATGTGGTTGCAGCATATGTATGCTTCTTGTAAAGGGGGGTCTCTCCTATAAAAGGACCATTATCATAATGATTGAGTATGCGTAGTCTTTGAACTCATCTTGTGCTCTCGTGTTAACCATTCTTGTTAACCACTTGTGGTTAAATCCTAATACCAATCAGTAGGGTCAGGGCTGGATCAAGTGTAGCAAGGCTTCCGCATGCAACAGATGCCATAAACCATGGAGGAAAGCTCAATGAACTGTGCAGATTGGCCCTTGACAGACTTGGGCGCAGCTGGCAGATCAGAGTGGAGCTGCTAGGCCGTGCTGGGACATGGGCAGCAGCAACGAGTGATGAGGCCTTTCTCCATGGGGGCCAAGCTATGTCTATGGAGCCCTACTATAATTTCTACACAAAGGGGTATACTATTGTTGATGATTCATTTCATTAGGTAATAAGCAGCTATGTGCCCTTCCTTTAAGTAGGTGGTGTCCCCATGCAACCAGTGTTGGGTGACATCCCACACTATCTTCCAATCTCTAAAGCTTGTACTTCAATATTTGGATTCAGGCACATTAGGAAGTGTAGGGTGGAAATGTGATGGCGGATGGCTCTAGGGCAGTGCACAGGCGGGGCTCAACAGTAATGGGCTCGCTGAGAGGTTCATAGGATGCCGCAGAAGGTGGCAAAAGGTGGGCACCACCTGGGAAGCCTGGCGGAGCAGCCGGCACGAGGCTGGGCAGCACCTCGCAAACTTGGGCAGAGCTAGCAAGCTAGGGGGCCAAGGTATGGCTATGGTGCCCTTTTTAAGTAGGTGGTGTGTCCATGCAACCACCCTCCACTTGTAAGTGGGTATGTGCCAAGTGTTGGGTGGCACCTTACACTTGGCATGGCTGCCCATAATCTTGTGTGTTCATGGATATGGGCAGCCCACACTCGTGAACAAGTAGGGCACCCTATATATAATGTAATTGCCCACGTGTGTGAACCTGCAAGTACAAAAACTGACAAACATTGAATAATGCTTCTAGCAAGGCTTACCACATGTTCACATGCACAGAAGCTTGTCAGATTCAGGGCAATCCATGCACACATGTCTATTGACCAATCCTAGGTATCCTTGGACCCGAAATGGACACATCGCACGCAGTAAAAACATTTTACACTTTCATTTCCATGCATCAATCAAACAAGAAAGATGCAATGCATAAGTTGTTTTGGACAAGCTCCCATTTTCTAAAGCTTGTACTTGAAATTTGTGAACTCAGACATGAGAACCAAGTCCCGACGTGCCATCGAGTCAGACTCTCGATGAGTTCACTCATAGCCAGTAATCACAGGGATTATGTCCAGTTGGTGACAATTTGTGTTGGACTGCCACAGTCGTGGCATAAAAAACTAGTGCACTTTGAAGGCACATAGGCCACTCTATGGAAAACGGATGGAACAGCTATTGCATCACCTTGAATAAACTCCAGGCAGCTTGAAACTGTGTAGAAGATACATCGTATAGCACTTGATGTCTCTGCTTGGAGGATATTGGCGCCCCTCGGTGCCTTACATATAGTAGGCCACCAAAAGTGCCAAACTGCTAGGCTGCTGATCATCTTCCTATGGAATGCTTTCCTAATGTGAGCTCCTAGCATGGTGGGTCGCTTGAGGATGAATTAAGAAATACTGAAATCGCTAGGTCTTTGCCATCCTACTCCTACCGTACCTGCCGTCTCCATGGTCCATGCATGCAACAGTACTTCAAGTTGTAGAACTTTTACTGCTTGTAGATCTTACATTAAGTAGCATATACAGTATAGATTGAAGAGTTGTGAGATTATTCCTAAGGTATGACATGTCTTTATTAATGACAGGCTGATGCCCTTCAATTTTGTGGTGCATGCACACTCATGCGACTTGTTTCCTGGAAAATTGTGAGATTTGGAGGTATTGCGTAGCTGTTAAATTTTTCCTTTTAGAAAATTGTAAGCAACTTTCGAGAACTTTGTGCTTAGATGCCCTTGATGTGAACCCCTCCTTTACAAGCTCTTCCAGAGTGAGCAATGCATCTGGTTGTATCCATGTGCATGGAGGTAGAGCTGCCAAAGGCAGTTCCTGATTATCCTACTGTTCCCTTTTTTGTTAGCCTGTTTGTATGTCATGTATTGTGCATACTGAGACTGACTACTTATCTAACAACATCTCATCCTATAGTCAGTTGACAATCTCCTTTGGAAAATCAATGACATTAAAGATGGTCATGGATGCTATTGGACATGTGTCTAAATAAGGGTTGAGATATTGCCACTCAGCGGCAGGCCATTGAGACCCAAATTCCAATGAGGGTGTGCTGTGTACAATTTCTCAATCCTACTCTCATGTGTGTGCTAATTAATGCTGTGTAAAGCAATTCTAGTAAAGTTTGCGATCATTAAATTCTTGGTTTAATTTTTATTGCTAGACTATTCATGCTTATACTGCAGCTCGCTTCACAAACAATCATTCCAAACTGAAGTATTTGTAACTTTGCACTAGTGCTTGTTTTTAAAGCTTATTCCTTGTGTGAACACAGCCAGTGGGGCTGAGTTGCAGGGAGAATGTTATTAAGGAATGTGATGAAGAAGCCGCCATTCCCCAGGCAATCGCAGAGAGGTAGATATGCATATATGATGTTAAGCACTTAAATTAAAATATCAAGTCTTAATCATTCTTTATTCCTTTTATTACAGGGCAGTGCCAGTTAGTGCTGTTAGCTACGAAGATATTGAGGGTGATAGGCTCAAAAGGGATGTTCTATTCTGTTATGATTTGCAGCTCCCTCTAGACTTCAAACCTCACAACAAAGGTCCGATGGCTTTATATTTTGGGCATTATAGGAAATTCATGAATTGTTGATAGAATGGAAGGCCTAGTTCTGACTTATAAAAGCTAATGCAGATGGAGAAGTAGACGACTTCACTTTGTTGCCTATTGAAGAAGTGGAGAAGATCCTTCAAACAAGCACTGCTTATAAACCCAATTGTGCCCTTGTAGTCATCGACTTTCTCTTCCGCCACGGGTATAGTAGCTTGAGTCAACATGCTTGTGATCCTTGTCTAGCCTAAAAATGTGGAAGAGGTACCCATATCTGAAGATATAGAGTATGTGCATATCCCCATGGAGGGATGGCCTAATGGCAAAAGGAGACGGCTACATGGCGTGGAACCAGGGCTCAATGGACATGATGTGCTTATGTACATACATATACACACATTCACACATACACATACATGCACATATACATACACATACACATACATGCACGTATGCATACACACATACATACATACATCATGTATGCATGTATGTATGTGTGTGCGCGTGTATGCACACATACACACGCACATGTGTCCCCCCCCCCCCCCCTCTGGCACACACATTACAAGAAAAAGATCATGGGCATGCCATGTGGATTGGCATTCATGAATTGTATGATGAACAAGTATCTCATCTTTGTGGTGTTTTTTATTACAGGTACATAACCCCTGATCAGAAGGGTTATCTTCATCTTTTGCTTAGTCTTCAAAGAGGGGAATGCCTTTAGGAGAACTCATGGATAAACTAGTCAAAGCAAGAGAACACTTGACCTTATCAAACTCCACTAAGTCTACTACGTAGCTTTATATTATCATTTTATCTTATATGTGAAATGATTCTTGTCTGCACCACTCATCGGTCACACCTTTTTTGATGGAGGGGTAGCTTTTAATGTTTTTTCAAGTATTTTCAACAAAGTTTTATAGAAGGAATTGTTTCTTTGAAGAAACAAGTTGTTTTCAGTAAAATGTCACATTCAACAATATTTTTGCTATGTAATCACATTGGCCTTAATGACATTATATTGTGTAGGTGGCCATGTGACATTCGTTACCCTTGTTAAAGAGACCATGGAAGGTATCTTGATAACCATGTTGTTGCACTCGTGTGAGATTGTGTTTTTGCTTCTCATTATTGTTGAAGCAGCAGCTTGACACATGCAATGAACAAAGCATTTCAGGGTAGGCTTGATCTTCTTCTAGAGTTTGGCCCTATATATCTCTTAGGCGAAGAAGCTTCAGTACATCCTTAATGAAGTCACTAATCATTTGCCATAATTAACTCCTCGATGACACCTTGAGAAGCACTATGCATCGAGATGTGGCCTGAAAAGAAGAACTACACAGAAAACCAAAGATGAAAGCTTAGCCAAGAGCAAGGGTTTTATTGACTCAATCTTGGGCCATTTCAACCCTCATGGATTTGGCCTGAAAAGGACTACACAGGGCACGACAAGATGAAAGTGAAGCACTTTTTAATTAAAGTAGTTGCAAAAAGCCTAGCTAAGAGGAATTATTTTATTGACAATCTTGGGCCATTTTAACCCCTCACAACACTATGCACAACGCATGAAAACATTACATATATTTATGAAATGACAAGCACAACATTTTGAAAGAGAAAATGTCATGTTCATGGTAGATCATGCATGGGATTATCATTACTGTCCTGAGGTAGATCTGGTACTCTTCGCGAAAAAGCACTAGTATATTGGTGCCTAACTTAGGACATGGTTGCCATCCAATGTCCCTTGAGTGCACATGTTCTCTTCATCGTCGCAAAGAGGGGCTCCATCGGTGTCCTTATTGGTAATGTTATTGTGGACTGTGTTGGATTACCACAGCTTGTGAAGGCTTGGGTTGATCTGAAAAGATCACGCGATTGTGAAGAGTTGATGCTCTTCATCATGTTGCTTTCATTGACAAACCTCCCCAACACCCCTCTTCATGAACTTCTAGTAAACAATCTAACCCAAAGGTGGTTAATTCTTAGCCACAGTAAGATGAAGACATTGTTGTAAGCTAGCCATGAGTTGAGATACATAGCCATGGGGGGTGATGGTGAGGTGTGCAGAGAGGCTCTTGGAGTAGTGGGAGTTTTGCAACATGGGGAGTGGGTGGATAGCAAGGGTACTGAAGGTAGGAGCACCTTTCATTATTTGAAAACTTGTGTTGTGATGCATATAGGCTTTTGTCATTGGAGTGCCTCTACAATGTGAATTCAAGCTCCTACCCTCAATATAGCAAGTCTAACCTTCTATTCAATGTCTCCGAGCTACTCCCATTTGTATGTCCATAAACAAATTCATTTTGTTAGTTTTTTAAATATACATGTTTCCATATGTACATACAATGTTTATAATTGGAAATAGGCCTACATAGCTTTGTATTGATTCATTAATAATTCTAAAAAAGTAACAACCACAAGTTACCCTAGCCTTTCATCTTGCAAAATTGGTTATGAATAAGCTATGGTACTAACTAGAATGCTTGGAAAGTTATGCGTGTGATTTCTTGTGTACATTTGACATATATAGAGTACAAGGGAGATGTAGAGTTTTGGGAGTATGTTAACGTGTTCAATGAGGCATAATGTGGCTAGTGTAGTCGATTGAATAACATATTAAAGATATAAGGCTTTGTTGTTTAATTACATAATGTTTGGAAATCACGCGAGTGTCGTTGATTGGTCTGAAATTTGAGATGTTTGAGTGACTACGTTTTTGTATGAAAATAGTGCATCTTGAGTATATACCAAGCATCCAAAAGATGAAATTACAATCAAAACCCCATTAATTGTAAAACTTGCTCACGGTTGACCATGACAAAGATGAAGGTTTGAGTAGTAACCTTCTTGATTGATAGAATTCTTTGTTTTGCTCTAGCTCTTCTAAAGAGACGAGTCACCTTGTTGAATTGTGTAATTGTGGCATTACACAAATCCAACCATGTGGAGCATTTGATTTGTCAATCATTTATTGTCTATATTGCTATATGCAAAAATGAACACACTAATTGAAACGATATGGACATAATGTAGGCCTAAGCATAAAGTGCACTAGTTGGTGGATTATTCATTCTCATAATTGCTTTGAACAAACATAGGCGACACACTAGCTTTGCTTAATGGTGACATTGATAGTGACATAAGCTTGCATATGCTACAAAATTTATAGATACTCATTTCGAGCTAGATTCTAGACATCATCATGGTCTATCAATATAAATAGGAGGGAAATTGAAAAGCACATGCATGTCCCCAAATCAAAAGCCCATGCATGTCCCCAAATCAAAAGCCTAGTGGATAAGGCTTTGGACATCCTACAAGAGGTCTTGGGTTTAAATCCTCTTGGAGACGCCTCATACTAATTGTGTGCTCACCTACAAGTAGGCACATAGGTTGCCACCCGCACACTTTAGGCCGTCATCGTTCAATCATCTTGGTGCTTGCTTCCACCCTCTTCTTCGACGATTTTGTAGTGACAATAGTATGCAATGCGCTTGCCTTTCAAGCTCATGCTCTAGATCAAGGCCGATTGGTTGCCCTTGACATCAAAGATCGTCCTGACTCAACTTGTGATGCCTAGTTCTACCAAAGCTGTGCAAGATGTTCACTCCAATCAATCGAATGACTAATGTCGGGTTTGTCTTGTGGCTTGTTCATTGCTTAACAACAAGTTGCCAATATTTGGAATGGTGGTACCCTCTTTGTGGTACTTGGGAATGTGTGGTGAGTAATATGGCATGTGTCCTCCGGTGAAATTCCTATGTGCGACTCGTAATGAAATAAGACTCCATGAAAAAAAAATTTAAAATCCCATCCATAGATCTCGTTAGAGAATATGAGGAGAAAGCGGTTAGTAAGAAAAGTTATATCATGTATATTATTCATACAGCCATGTTTGTCATATTAACTGATTGGACTTTTATTCATACAGCCATGTTTGTCATATTAATTGATTGAACTTACTTTTAAGGAAAAAAACTTAGAAGGTTGGGAATAGTAGAGAAGATTTGAGAAAATATTAAATTTACACACTTGAGACCCATAAAGTTGTGCTAGAAAGAGAAGCATGTCAGACGTTATAGTATATAGTCATGTCAAGTGTCAAGTTCATTGTGATAAGGTCCCAATGATTATGGGCATGTGGATGTAGCTTTTGGTGAGGTGTCTAAATTAGTCTAAAAGTGGGATTGAGATTGTCATTTTGTAGGATTTGGAGAGAATTCAATGAATTTAGAAGAGTGATTCTTAGCTTGAAAACTTCTTGAACCGTAACTGTCAAAATTGTAATGCTCCTGCTTGCTATGTGTCAATTGCAAGACGTTATAGAACTTTGACAGCATTTAAAACTTTAATATTGTGTGGGCTTTAACAAGAGCGATACGTTGTGGCCGAGATGGCACTTGCTTATTATGTTATAATGAGTGATTCTTAGCTTGAAACCTTCATGAAATATATCAATTGCAAGAGGTTATGGAAGGCTAACAATATTTAAAGCTTCAATGATTGTTTAATGTTATAATGGAAGAATCTCATGTTTGGTTCCTATTCGTGCACACACTTGTATTGATGACTTTGTTATCTTTGATTATAGTGTATACTTACTGGAGTTGGCAGTAATGCTAGGTAGTGTCTTACTTGTTAAGCGCGTAGCTAGCTGATCTACAGATAAAGAAACTTAGAGCAGAAGAGGGATGGGTACAGATAAAGAAACTTACTTATCATAAGGAGGTCTGGGAGAAACATCAGCAGGGCGAACAAGTGAACTACCTAGACAAACTCAAGAAAAAGAAAATAGCGGAGCTGAAAATCATTAGCCAACCCAGCACCTCCCGAAGGCACAAAGGAAAAAGTATCCAAGGAGCTGATTTCTACCAGGATAAGCAATTTAGTTGTAGAAGGCCCAAAAGTCTTAGTACAAATCATAAGCCATATTACTCGAAAGAAAAGAGAATTGACCCGAAAATGCATGTCCAAGCAATTGAAAGGTGGATCAGTTTAAAGCAAAATGGATGAAGAAGAAGTGGCTGATTTTTTTCCACTACCTCTTAAGTCCAGGGCACAGAAATAGTATCAATACCGCCCATCTTTTCTGTAATCACAATGCTCCTAGTTTATGAACGGTGTTAAGAATCAGTAAGCAAAATGAATATGGACGTTTAACTAGCACACAACCCTCAAATTAGTCAAATGAGTAAACACAAGTTAACAAGTTAAAAATTTCCTGTGCAGTTCTCAAACCCTAAAGACCTCATCCTCCTAAACACTCTCTCCTGCAGCCTTATCCTTTGCAAAATCCGGCTTCTTCATCCCGAAGGAATATCGAAAGCCCTTGAGAGAGCTGAATCCCCCACACCATCAGCCTGGTTTATCCCAAGCACAAAAAGCATCCCCACAGCCTAATCTTGGCTTCTTCATCACGAAGGAATACCGAAAGTCCTTGAGAGAGCTGAATTCCCCACATCAGCAGCCCGGTCATCGCAAGCACAAAAAGCATGCCCGCAGTTGTGATACCGACCACCATGATCTGCAGTACGGCGAGGTGGTGGCCCTGGATTGTGGCCACTGGTCCCCAGGTCTCTCAGAGCACCGCTTGCCTTCATCCAGAAGGTCTTGTACCGCAAATTGGATAGGAGCTGTGACACAACACTACACTGTGCCCCACCTACTCCATACAACAGTGTGGACTCACCTTCCTTGCAGGAGGCCACTGAAATTTGTTTAGCTCTCTCTCTCCAGAAAAAACAGAGAGAATAATAACTAGCAGCTCCGCCATGCTGCTTTTGAGCTTCTCAACTATAGAAGATTGCTCATAGAGGCTACGCTTGTAGCATGGTAACTGCCAATTGTAGAAGAAAGAGGAAGAAGATAAGGACAACAAAGAAGCACAAGATGGAGGAGGAGGAATTGGCCAGCTCTTTGAAAGTGAAAATGACTAGAGCGCCTGACAATCACCTCGTAAAAGACCACAGCAATAATCAGAGCATCTAAACTATGCTTAACTCATTTCAGCTGGCACGTGCTACGTTGCTGGCATTGGGAGTCGGAACTATTCTGTTGCAACAGTCAGTCCAATAAATTCACAATAGCATTATAGCTAAAATAAGAAAATCTGACAGCTAAAATAAGAAAATCTGACAATCATAAAAAAATAGCCACCTCCACCGTCATTCAATACAGTACAGAGAGCCTTCAATATAACACTAAAATAAGACACTCAATAGGACAAAGACTCCACTCCAACATCATTACAGTCAAACAATCTGCAAGATTTTAGAAAAAATTAGCCAAAAATGACTGAGATGTTGCAGTCTAAACCAAAGGTACCATAACATTGATAAGTGAAAGCTATGCTACTTGGTAAAAGCACGTACTAATAAAAGGGTCAAGTATGGGTCTATAAAAAGCTCAAGCAAGAATGAGAACAAAGATCTCCAGATGTGAGAATCCTGGGAAGAAAGCCCGGTAAAGCAAAGAGACTAGAAAGAAAGGTTGGTGGAAAGAAAAGTGATGGATGACCAGGTGCCATGACTTGGACAGGGCGCTAGGAAAAGTGGAAAGGAACTATGGGAGAAAAGTAGCAATAGGGGTGGAAGAAGAAAACGTTGCAAAAGATTAATGATGGAGGAAGAAGAAACTGTTGCAAAAGATTACGATACTGAGTTCAGATAAGAAACAAGAAAGCAAGAACCCTACTCCTTATAAACCTCCCGCCAGTGGAGTGAGGATAGATGCAGGTTGAGGTGGGTAAGCATAAGGATATGGGTACGGATATGGTGCTGGGGCATAGGCTGGGAATGGTGTGTGTCGAGCTAGGGTGCTAAAGTATTGCAGGGGAGGTCCATGAATGTTTGTATTATAGGGATCTCACCTCAGAGTAGGGAGCTCCGGAGGATTTCACACGGAAGCGGGAGGCTCCAAAGCAGGACACATCTACATAGGAGTGGCCTCACTCCCTTGCAGGTGGAGTAGAGGAACATCGAAATGCTACATGTCACGGAAGCAGGGAAGGCAGGCAAATGGGCCATGTATTGTGACGGTCAGGTCATAATTACCTGCATGAAGCATGAGAGAGCAGGGTCGATGAGACCACAACTGTGCTTCACATGGCCACATGGAACTAGAATGGGATGTTATGGCCTGACCCACACAGCTTTGCCAAGGGTATAGCCTCTATAACAACTATCATTGATGATCAAGACCTATCCTCTACATTGGCAGTATCCCCCCCAAGATGAAGCCTCTACTCAGGGGGGTCAATGGTTCGTACTCGTCCACTTGCTCAAGGATAGGCTCTAGTTCAGCTTGCACTTTCCTTACAAGTTCGTGGGCTTGTTTCACTCGGTCCTTGTCCGACAATGGGTTGGGATACTCTTTTAGTTTCTTGGGGAAGTTAGGATAGTCAATGGGTTTCTTTCTCCTCGTAAAGAGATGGCTTGAGGGGGAGATCACTACCTGTTTTCCCAAGGAAGAGCTTTGGAGCTCTTGTCTAAACCACTTTCAATGGTCATGACATTGTTGTCTTTGACGACGCATCTTCACAGCTAACAAAAACAAAGGAAAAAACTGAACTGAGAGAAGACAATCTTTTATGGCAAAAACTTAGTGATGGTTTTTAATGCATGCTTGTTGATAGATCTACCCATATGTCCACCAATGGCCACAGGGTCCTCGCAAAAAACATATCAGGGCTCTTTGTAAAAGTTTGGTCCACTGATATGGACGCTAGATGAATGAACTAGTAGGGTTATCTTGCATGGCGTCTACTTCGTGATGACTGACCAAAATATGTTATTTCCTCCTGCTGCAATGAAACACTTTTAAAAATGAGGGGAAGTTTGAAATATTCATACCAAAAGTCTTAAAACATAACTGGTCATTATTTCATTTTCTTTGAAGATACAGATGCTTATTAGCTAAACGCTTCACCACCATTCTACACACCCATCAAATTTAATTTTACTGAACGCAAGGGAATTATGATCCCATGTACTGATTTATGATGCAGAAAAAAACATATTTACCTTCTTCCAAAAAGTAACCCGCCTCTGTGCAGAGTTTGAACTTCCAATTTTCTCAGAAATTTTTTTCCCCACCTTCAGCACCAACAAAGCAACAACTGCACTCCCTGCTCCAATCAAGGCCCCATAACCAATTGCGGAAGCTTGCCAGTCAACAGCACACAATCGATTTAGCCAAAATGACAAAACAGCAATGCCAAAAAATCAAAAGCTGAACCATCCCCTCCAAAAATTCTGAAGTGAAGAAGGCAGTGGTGTTATAGTGGTTAAAAATGTATTGGCATCATACCTATGTAACATGCGGAAGCTTACAAACAAGATTATATTTGTAACTTTGATAATGAATATTCAGCACCTTGGTTCTTGACGATAGCACAATGTAGTGGAGATAAGAGTGCAAAAGAGAAATGAAATGAAATGAAATGATGATATATTAGCGTCTTCAAAAGGCCAAAATGACCTATGACACCAAAAAGGTTACAACAATTGGTGGATCTAATACAATGTCTGTGTAAGAAAAGCTAAAACAACTAAACAACTAACTGAAACTGAAACAACAACTATGAGGAAAAGTAAGGTACTAGGTGTCACGACCCTGTGTTTTTCTCTGGACAGTATGCAGGTGTGCACGGGGACATGGTGGATAGTGTGAATGGCATCAGATTGGAGTTAAAAAGGAAACCCATGTGTGGACAACCCCAAGTGTGAAGGGGGCAAAGAGATTTTGATTTAAAAAGGTTTTATAACCTTTGGTGGTCAAAAATTAATGTTATAAAGGTTTTAAAACCTTGGGAGGCCCCTAAGTAAAATATAGAGGCTACTCTACTTTTGGGAGGGGGCACGCCTCTTTCTCTCGCTTGCTTTTGGGGAGGAGTGGTGCTGCGTGGAGGAGAAGGGAATCACACCTGCGTGGAGAGTACCTGTATAGAACTGCAGGTCGTACAGAACAGGCGGCTGCAAGCTGTATGGAACAGGCGGCTGCATGTTTACTGGCGGCTGGTAGTACAGGCGGAGCTGACGACCAGGGTACAGGTGCTGCAGGTTCAGACGCCTAATGTGCAGGTTGGCTGGCGGCTGGTACACGCAGTAATTGCAGGCCTGTATGGACAGCAGGTACAGTCAAGTACGGTGCAGTCCCGTACAGCTGGTACAGGCAGCGGCTGCTGTACAACAGCTGATACAGGCAACAGCTGCACACTATTTGGTACGGGTGGCTGTAGCTGTTGACCTGTATGGATAGGTGGTGCAGGTGCATTGTACAGGTGGCTGTAGGTTGAGTACTGTGCAGGCAGCGCATCGTATAGGCGGCAGTGCATCTCACAGGCGGCCAAGCGTGTGCTTTTTGGAGGACGGCGTGTTTTTGCAGAAAGGAGGGGCTGGTTTCCCTGGACTCTCAGGTGGCCAGGACTGCAGAGGTACACACAGCTCTTTGAAGGCAAACTTGGATTGTAGTGTACAGCTCCTCTCACCCATAGGTGGCTATTGGGACAGAGGTGCACAAGGTGCTGATCCTCCTTGCAACAGGAATGTTTTGAGACTGTTTATGGACTGTTTATGGGCTGTTTTTGTTTGGTAGCAAATTCAGCTATGTACTTGGGTTTCCGGCTGCAAGTACAGGTCAATTGAAAGTGTTTCTTGGCATGGGAGTGATGCAAGCTCGCATGGCTGCGTGCTCATGGAGCAGATTGTTTTCTTCCTGCTAGAAAGGAACAGAGGGACCTACAGTTATGGGCATCTCTATGTTTCCAGATGTTTCATGAGGGAACAGGTAACTAGATGTATGCCGTTGTTGGCACTGTTGTTGAATGGTGCCATGAATGGTTCTGTATGGAAACAGGACAGAAGTTTCAAAGGGAAACAGGCCTAAGGGTTTCATGTGGAAACAGGTCGTAGGTTTCTCGAGGAAACATGTATTTGGGATTCTCCAAGAGATAGGTCACATGCAGGCAGAAGGTACAGGAATGGATACATGTTTGGTACAGCCTTGCTACTGATTGGGCAGGGGACAGGGAATCCATGACAGAGATGGATAGTACCCTTGAAAGGTAGAGAGGGTTGGTACAGGTGTGTCGACTGTATGTTATGTTGTGTTGTGATACGAGTTCTCTTTTGAGAGATAGTTTGGGAGTCTGTGTTGTGATGCAGAAGCATTGGATGTGTCAGGGTGTGATGCTGTTCATAGTGTGAGAGGCTATGGATGGTTGTGGAAGCCATGATCATGGGAGAAAGCTTCTGTATGCAGACTCAATGTGAGAGAGTCTTTCAATGTGAACAATGGCTGGACTTGTTTGTGGATGCCGAGTGGATATGAAGCCATGATGCAGGCTATTTGCAGGCTTCAGGAGTTCTACTATGACGGCTGAGTTCCCAGCCTGATTGTAATCAAAGCTCTTATAATCAATTAAAGAAATACCGCAAGGGGCGCCACTACGTTTTGGGGCCAATCGATGTCCGTGTACTGTTTGCAGGAGCACTCTAGCTCCCCCTGTTTGTTTTCCTTTTCTAGGTCCTCAAAGTCATTGAAGTGTTTTATGTGCGAGTGTTTGTTTCACTGCCCGTCAGGCCGGTTTCAAGGTTCCGTTTGCCGAGACATCGTCGACTTTCTCAAGGTGGCGAGTCCGTGGTTGCTTTGGTCGGGACAATCGCCAACTTTCCTAAGGGGGCAAGCTCGTGGTTGTCTCATGAGAGTCACATCAAAAGCTTCAACATGTGGAAAGTGAAAGGGAAGTGCAGGAGGCACTGCACGATTGTGTGTCTTTGCCTATATGAGGTGAAGAGCAAGAGCTGAAGATGAAGCTCAGGAGAAAAGACACCAAGGACAAGAAGTAGTTGGCCAGGAATGGTGCAAAACATTCGACAGTTTGTCACCGGTCGTATCTTAATAGAGGCTTTATGGGTTCGGAAGACAGTTTCTTTCTATGTTTAGCAGTGGTGATCTACTATGCTTCATCAAGGACTTGTGCTTACCACTTGGGTGGAGTGCAAGCAGGTTTTGGGTGCCTGAGGATGTATCAGATAAGGCTCAGACGGATGCGGAGGAACTTCACGAGTTTCTTATTCCCGAGCAGATACTGGCACATAAGGAAAGAAAGGTACAAGTAAAGCTTCCCGTCGCTATCTTGTGAAGCTCAAGAACTGTTCACTGATGGATGCGAAGTGGATGGAGGAGCGTGACTTAGCAGATTCACCTCAGGATTTGCAGCTTTATCTTGATGCCTTTGAGTTGGAGTCGACTCTTGTTACGGCTCATTCAGGTTCAGCAGAGCATAGGTCTGGAGCATTGCCCGATGCTCAAGAGGGGGGTAGCACCTCGCTCCCTTGTTACAGCCAGGCTCAGTTGTTATCTAGGAGTCGCTTGGTGACATCTTTGTATTCACCCGAAGGTACTGGAAGCTGACAATACATCTGCTTATGGGACTTCTATGATCTTGTGTTCTAGACACATGAGATGCTTAAGTTGGGTATGGTTCATAGTCGGCCGTGCCTTGAACTATAACTGCAACTATGGATAACTCTATGGAGGACATAAGTCTTGCGAGCAGTCCTAGAGTTGGTTTGGTTCATATATGGATTGAACTCTATTTGTGCATGTATGCATACACTTTTTGAGGTAGAGGTATTTTTGTATTCTGGTGCCATTGGATCCTGGTACCATTGAGAATACATTGGGAAATACTCTGGACTGTGTGGTGTGATGCATGTATGTTGGTATGATACATCAAGTGCTTTATTATGTCATGGATGCACCACTGGGTGTGACTCCTGCGGGATGGCCATGAGACATATGTGGGAAGTACTTAGTGGATGTAGTGTTTGGATGCATTGAGTGCTTTCATATGCTCATGTTGTACCATCAGTCGTGGGTCCTGCGGGATGTCCATGGACGTAAGGCTTGCGAGCAGCCCTTAGACTGTTACTTTAGAGTAGGTAGAGCAACTTGAGGAGCATATTGTTTGCGAATGCATATATGTGTGTCATGCATATGTGTGCCATATGTAGAATGATGCATGGTTTTGTTTTTGGCTAACACAGTTAACGTGTTTCCACTTGGTTTTAGACTTTTGCTGCAGGTTCTGAAGGAACAAGCAAGAGGTGTTTGTCACTTTGGCATGACAGTGTGGCCTATTGTGCAGGATGATTGTTTCATCACCCAGATGCACTTGAGAGCCATTGCTTTTGTCGTATATGGGGAGTCTTTGCTCATAAGATGCCTTATTGTGCCATTGAAGGGACATGGTGGACAGTGTGAATGGGATCAAATTGGAGTTAAAAAAGAAACCCATGTGTGGACAACCCCAAGTGTGAAGGGGACAAAGAGATTTTGATTTAAAAAGGTTTTATAACCTTTGGTGGTCAAAAATTAATGTTATAAAGGTTTAAAAACCTTGGGAGGCCCCTAAGTAAAATATAGAGGCTACTCTACTTTTGGGAGGGGGCACGCCTCTTTCTCTCGCTTGCTTTTGGGGAGGAGTGGTGCTGCTTGGAGGAGAAGGGAATCACACCTGCGTGGAGAGTACCTGTATAGAACTGCAGGTCGTACAGAACAGGCGGCTGCAAGCTGTACGGAACAGGCGGCTGCATGTTTACTGGCGGCTGGTAGTACAAGCGGAGCTAACGACCAGGGTGCAAGTGCTGCAGGTTCAGACGCCTAATGTGCAGGTTGGCTGGCGGCTGGTACAGGCAATAACTGCAGGCCTGTACGGACAGCAGGTACAGTCAAGTACGGTGCAGTCCCGTACAGCTGGTACATGCAGCAGCTGTTGTACGACAGCTGATACAGGCGGCAGCTGCACACTATTTGGTACGGCTGGCTGTAGGTGTTGACCTGTACGGATAGGTGGTGCAGGTGCATCGTACAGGTGGCTGCAGGTTGAGTACTGTGTAGGCAGCGCATCGTATAGGCGGCAATGCATCTCACAGGCGGCCAGGCGTGTGCCTTTTTGGAGGACGGCGTGTTTTTGCAGAAAGGAGGGGTTGGTTTCCCTGGACTCTCAGGTGGCCAGGACTACAGAGGTACACACAGCTCTTTGAAGGCATTGTAGTGTACAGCTCCTCTCACCCATAGGTGGCTATTGGGACAGAGGTGCACAAGGTGTTGATCCTCCTTACAACAGGAATGTTTTGAGACTGTTTATGGACTGTTTATGGGCTGTTTTTGTTTGGTAGCAAATTCAGCTATGTACTTGGGTTTCCGGCTGCAAGTACAGGTCAATTGAAAGTGTTTCTTGGCATGGGAGTGATGCAAGCTCGCATGGCTGCGTGCTCATGGAGCAGATTGTTTTCTTCCTGCTAGAAAGGAAGAGAGGGACCTACAGTTATGGGCATCTCTATGTTTCCAGATGTTTCATGAGGGAACAGGTAACTAGATGTATGCCGTTGTTGGCACTGTTGTTGAATGGTGCCATGAATTGTTTTGTATGGAAACAGGACAGATGTTTCAAAGGGAAACAGGCCTAAGGGTTTCATGTGGAAACAGGTCGTAGGTTTCTCGAGGAAACATGTATTTGGGATTCTCCAGGAGATAGGTCACATGCAGGCAGAAGGTACAGGAATGGATACATGTTTGGTACAGCCTTGCTACTGATTGGGCAGGGGACAGGGAATCCATGACAGAGATGGATAGTACCCCTGAAAGGTAGAGAGGGTTGGTACAGGTGTGTCGACTGTATGTTATGTTGTGCTGTGATACGAGTTCTCTTTTGAGAGATAGTTTGGGAGTCTGTGTTGTGATGCAGAAGCACTGGATGTGTCAGGGTGTGATGCTGTTCATAGTGTGAGAGGCTATGGATGGTTGTGGAAGCCCTGATCATGGGAGAAAGCTTCTGTATGCAAACTCAATGTGAGAGAGTCTTTCGATGTGAACAATGGCTGGACTTGTTTGTGGATGCCGAGTGGATATGAAGCCAGACATCATCGAAGGCTAATTTCTTCAAATGATGAATGTCGCTTCAATGAATCAAATAAAGAACTAAGAATCACCATCTTGTTATGATGATAATGTCTACGTTCCTTCGGATTCTTCCCTCTCTTCTCTCCCATTATTAACATCTCTTAGTTTTCCCACTAGCACAAATCACATGTAACCTTGCTTATTATTTCCAAAAACAAAGTGAGTAAAAAACCCCAAAAAAAATGCTCACAAACCACTAACCTTTTCATTCACTAACTAGCTTTTCTTATTCCTTTCAGAAGAACTAAAACCATTGAAGGTCACTCAATATCAAAGCCATCGACAAAGCTTGTCCATTCTCCCCACACAAAGATCTTCAACACGATCACGAGGATGTGATTGCCATCAAGAAGGGGGGACGTTAACCCATTCCTAGGGTTAACAAGAGCCCCTGCCATCATTGGCAAAGGAAATGTTGCAGGAAAAGAAGTTCAAGGTTAAAAGACATATAATAGAACAATTTATCAGTGAGAAATACCGCAAGGGGCGCCACTGCGTTTTGGGGCCAATCAGTGTCCGTGTACTATTTGCAGGAGCACTCTAGCTTCCCCTGTTTGTTTTCCTTTTCTAGGTCCTCAAAGTCGTTGAAGTGTTTTATGTGCGAGTGTTTGTTTCACCGCCCGTCAGGCCGGTTTCACTAGGAGCTCCTAATGGATAACATCTGGGAAGGAAAACTCCAGCAACAAAGGTAAGCATCATATACATCTCTCTCCAAAGATGTCTCTCATCGGTCGATGGCGGATATCCTCAATGTCCTCCATGGTGAGTACTCTGACTGGACGTCTCCCATGCCGTGCAAGTATGGTCCTGATCCTCTGTTGTAGTCTCCGCCGGTGTCGAGATGGGCCTCTCATCTTGGGGTGCCTAGACCGCCCCAACTCTATAGCCCAATCAATCAGTGTACCTCTGGTGCGGCTATATTCTGGGGCTAGCTGCAATGCCTGCTGGCCTGACTGCTCAATCTCTGGTCGAAAGAAGTCTGTAATCTGCCTCTGTAGGTGTCTCTCCCTCTCTGATTCCCTTCCTGTCAAGAGACCCTCTCTATGTCTACGCAGCTCCAGCAAGTATAATCCGAGGCATCTCTGATCCTGGTATCTCATGACTCTGGAAAGAAGTCTGTAATTTGCCTCTGTAGGTGTCTGAAACCCTCTCTGAACAGGCAGTGAAAACGGCCTCGTATCTCATAATATACTGGAGAGTGACATATGTAATGTAACACTGTCTCTGGCTCCATCTAGATAGGCCCATATCCCTCGACATCTCCTCTGAGGTATCATAAAATACTCTCTGGTTATGGGCGGTCCTAGCATTGAAGTCCCCCAGGAGAATGATGTCACCATCCCTGGAGAACTCCCAAATGTCATCATCCAAAATAGAAAAGGGGGACTGCCCTCTAGGTGATGCATACACTGATGTACTAGGAACAAAATAGCATATAGCAATGTAGAGATATCTGCCCGTCTTTGCCCTCAGTCTAACCCACGTGTACCTAGCCTGCTCATCTCTGCGGACTATATGTATCAGTGGCTACAGCTCCTCTCTAAACAATATTGCCACTCCTCTTGAGCCCCGTCCTCTATGCTCTGAACGAGTCTCCTGTCTACAAGCTGTCTCCCATCGGTATCCACTAAAATGTGGCATGGACTGTCCAGTAGCCTGATGCGTCTCAGAGTAGAAGATGATGTCCCTCCCAGTGAAACTATCCTCAAAAGCCCCTACATAGGGTGAGTGAGTGTATATATGATGGTGAGTGAAAATATGTACAAGAGGTCCTCTGATGTGAGGATACTCTTATTAGAAGACTAGTGCAAAAGCAAAAACAATGTCGGAGCTCAAGCACGGTCGATGAGACGAAGGCTCACGTCGATGTGAGGCAAAGGCACTCCGAGAGGTGGTCGGTGTCAAAGGCTCACGTCAATGGATGCCGAGGCACTCGGAGGTGGTAGTGGGCAGCGGAAGGTGAAGTAGTGCAGGCTCTGGTGACAAGGGTGCTGCGGTACCTGAGGGGGGTGATGAAGAGCAGAGAGGGTTGCCGAACCGAGTGTTGCAGGCTCTGGTGACGAGGGTGCTGCAATACCTGAGCGAAGAGGGCTGCTGTCCCGAGTGGTGGAAGTGGTGCAAGCTCTAGTGACAAAGGTGCTGCAATACCTGAGGGATGGAGAGAAGTAAAGAGGACTGCAGTCCGGAGTGGTGTCGATGGTGAAGATATGCAGAGAGGGCTGCCGTCCCGATGATGTGAGATGGTGAGCAAAGAGGGCTACTGTCCCGAGGTGAACGGTAGAAGAAAAAACGCCAATGAACTGTAGTAGAGAGTGGGCTGCTGTCCCGAGTGGTGGAAGTGGTGCAAGCTCTGGTGACAAGGGTGCTACAATACCTGAGGGATGGAGAGGAGCAGAGAGGGCTGCAGTCCCAAGTGGTGTCAATGGTGAAGATAAGCAGAGAGGGTTGCCGTCCCGATGATGTGAGATGGTGAGCAGAGAGGGCTGCTGTCCCCCAGGTGAACGGTAGAAGAAAAAGGACTGATGAACTGTAGCAGAGGGTGGGCTGCCGTCCCAAGGTAAACTGTAGAAGAAAAACGACAAAGTACTATAGCAGAGAGTGGACTGCTGTCCCGAGATATGTACTGAAGATAAAACGCTGAGGTGCTGTACTGTGTAGCAGAGAGGGCTGCTGTCCCATGAACTGAGGATAAAAAACGCTGAGGTGCTGTATGTAACAGAGAGGGCTGCTGTCCCATGAGCTGATGTAAAACGATGGTATGCTCTGCTGTAGCAGAGAGGGCTACTGTCCCAAGGAACTGATGTAAAACACTGACGTGCCGGAGCCAGAGAGGCGATGATGATGCAGCAGATGTAGTGCAAGCTCCGGCAGCAGCAACAACCAGCAGGTGTGGTACCAGATATGGTCTATGAAGTGGTACAATATGCTGAATGATGAGGCTCTCCTATATATAGTGAGTGGGGCTGCTGGTCGACCACACTAGGGGCTGTCAGCCAGCAGCAAGACCCACAAAACCCAAAATAAAACCACTAAAGGCACCAACACATCAGGCAAACCATCTTATTTGGAGGCACCCAGAAATGTGACATTCCGCACACATCAGTGAACAAGTTGGAATGCACACTGAGAGAAGACCAGGGTCCTACAGGCATCCATCTATTTGACTGGGGATGCAGTCACATGGTGACAACACTTTGAAGCAAAGCACAAAGACGTGCATGGTGCAATGGACTTCACCTAGAAGACATCTGTGGAGAGGCACAAGCAGCATTTCCTCCTGCCCATGTATCTGAAGGGGTTGAGGACAAAGTTCACACCGGTTAATCAAAAGGGAATTAAGATGGTGGAAGAGTTTGCCCACTATGTAAAAAAGCTTGCAGTTCAGTTGCAGTAACCAGAAAAAAACCATCTGGATCCAATCATCATCATAATTTTGTCAAAAATCTAAATGCAACATGGAATTCTTAAACCGACCTTGTTTGACAAAACTTTGGTTCTTTCTCAGAGGTACAAACCAATTGTGGTGGAGGCCGCAAAGAAGGATCATGCATCTACTTCCAAATCGACAACCCAGTACCAAAAGATAAGACTGTCCTAGGCAAGGAGGTCATTCACTCTAGCTTTTTGTCCAAATTGCACCAAGCTCACTCACTCCTCTCAGGTATTACATCCTGCTTCCCTCCCCACCTCCTGGCACTAACCGAAGAACAAAACCAAAAATAGTGGTTTCTTCTGTATGTACCTGCACAGGCTGCGATGGTGGCGCCCACGGCGGCACCTACGCCGATGCTGGCGATAGGCAACAGGCTAGCGGAGACGACAGAGCGGAGCGATCGGTAGAGGCGGGAAGAGACGATACGCCACACCAGGCGGAGGACTTGGAGCCGCACCCACCGCTTAAACCTGAACCACAGCCCTGCCATGATGATGGTTGCAAACTGTGGCGACCCCAAGAGAAGAAGAAGCAGCAGAAGACGACACTGCGTGATGAACGAACGCCAAGCACAAGCTGGCAAGCATGGAGGCCTCCATCTGCAGGCTGGTCACATGGACCCCGCACCACCAGGCTGAGCTGAGCCGTCTTCCCTACAGCACAAGCTGGCAAGCAAGGAGGCCTCCATCTGCAGCCCGTTCACATGGAACCGGGCCCCACCACGAGGCTGAGCTGAGGATTTGCAATTAAAAAAAACATATTTTCCCACCAATCAAAAAAAGGACAACTCCTGTTTTTGTTTCCAAAATCTTTACTATATATGTGGGTTTTATAACTAAAATATATGAAAAATCATTCCTTAGATTAAGGGCTACTTCATATCTCAGCCCGTTTTTCTTAATTGTGGCCAGCACAAATACATTAGAATGCTGTTTTTTTAGAGCTTTGTTGCAATACAAATTTGGGTGCCTAAGTGTGAGTTTCATTCACCCTTCTTGTGAGATTAACCCCCCTTTAAGGCTATTCCAACCTTCAAATTTGAGAGCCACACTACGTCCACCTACTCTCGGAGCATCACACATTGGGTGAGGGATGCTTCAATACTAAACATAAGTCTAGTTACATGTTGCTCATTGGCTAGGATGGAACGCTTTAAAGCTGTTGGGTCACTATAACACACCTCATTGGCTATGCATTTGAAGCCATTCGATGAGTAGGGAGCCTCAAAAGCTTGCATGCGCCAATGTGTTCTACCTTCTCCTCATACTAACATGCGCCCTCTGAAAAGGGGAGAAAAGTTTTGTGGAAGCAAATCATTAGCCTTTATCTCGGCCAATCCTGATGAAAGGTCTCGTTCACAATGTAAAGGTAACTTAGGTGGGTTCTCTATTTTCACAACGTAAAGGTAACTTAGGTGGGCTCTCTATTTTCAAGTAATGCCTTGAGCAATGTTATACGAGTACATACTATTGGATCTCAAAACAACTTCTTCATAATATGTCAAAGATCTTACCTCCATTTCTCCATGTTAGGCTGATTTGCAACCATCTTAAACCCCGCTCCTTATTTAAGCTAGGTCATTGTGGCTAGGTTTTTCAACATTTTCGCACAAGGGATGACAATTATTCAACCCCCATTAAAAGAAATGTTGAAGCATCAACACAAATGCTTACAGTGGCTAAATTCTGTGTCACTCCCAAATCCACACGACACACTTTGCTAGACCAAGGTTGCAATGAGAAATGGATGAGATGAGAAGGAGGTGGAGCTTTTTTCACCATACAATTCATCGCTTCCTCAATGATGTGGACTATAATTAAACTCTTTGTCAACCCATTGTGCACTCAATTTTACATAGCTCCTCATTCCTCAAACTGATGATGGTCTTCTCTTCCTCACGTGACTCATGCACATGATGGTATTTGTTGATGCCTCTAAGTGATAGTGTATGCCTATAGAGAATCGGGGTGATCTTAAGCCATAGACACAACACCAAAATCTAAAGGGCAAGGTGATTTTTGAAAGAATTGTTAAGGCCAAATAGGATAAGGACTTTATGACTTTCATCCATCTAAGCAAGTCCATTAATGAGATCTATTTTAGTGAGTTTTATGACTCTTTCATCCATCTAAGCAAGTGCATTAATTAATGGATGAGAGAATTTTAGAAGGGAGTGTATCAAAAGAGGTTTAGCAAGAGGTTTCTCAACCCGGTATATATTGATAACTTTTGGAATGGAGTCTATTAGAAGAGGTCTTGAGAAGTTTCTTAACCCATGCTTAAACAAGAGGATTCAATTCAATGACAATAAGAGGTTCTTGACAAATGGCAATTCCTTTATTAGCTAGAGAAATGCACTATTGAAATTGTGATCAAACCTGGATGCAAAGTGTGATCGAACTTGGATCACACTTAGAGGAATGCTAAGTGTATAAGGAGGTACTAACTTTGAATGATCTAAGTAGTCTTTGTGAACTTCGCGACGCACCCACTGCTTAAACCTAGACCATAGCCTTGCCATGTTGATTGTTGCATATTGTGGGGCAACACCAAGAGAAGACCAAGCATAAGCTAGCAAAGCAAGGAGGCCTCCATATGCAACCCGTTCACATGGATGCCTAGCATGGCCCCACCATGAGGCTAAGCGTCTACCCTAGACATCGAGACAGGCTCCCCATGTGACAGATCATGTGGATACAAATTTGGACGCCTAGAATGGAAAATGGTCCTTCCTCTCATAGGTGTCATTCACCCTCAATCTAAGGGTAACCCCCCCCTAAGGCTATTGAAACCTTCAAATTTGAGAGCTACACTATGTCCACCTACTCTCTGAGCATCACATTACTCGTTGGCTAAGACGGAATGCTTTAAAGCTATTGGGTCACTATAACACACCTCATTGGCTATGTATAATACCATGTCCTTGTACTAACATGTAGCCTCTGAAAAGGGGAGAAAAATTATGTGGGAGCCAATCGTTAGCCTTTATCTTGGCCAATCATGTTGAAAAGGTCTCTTTCACAACGTAAAGGTAGTTTTAATGGACTTCCCTATGTGGGTGCACTAGCTCATCTGTGTCGCATCCTCACTCCATTGGCACACTAGAATGCTCCTTTTCCAAAGGAGTAAAGAGATAGTTTTTTTCCTAGATGGAGGCAACAAGAGGTGGTCCTTCACGATGGTTCTCTCTCACAAAAGGCAGGGAATAAAGGGGAAGTTAATGTAAGAAGGCAACCCACAATAAAACCTATGTCTAGCATGCATCCACCATCAAGAAACCAAGATTCAATGGCATACAAGCAAGCAACAAGAGGGAAAATGAAACCTCACCACCAGTAAACTATTACAAGGGAATGATTGCATATAGCTTACTGCTGTAAAGAATGACTTATATACAAATAACTAGTTTTCACACTAGGTTGGCCAAACTAAAAAATGGTATAGCCTCTATTACTAGTTTTAAGCAACTATATACACAAAGTCCATAGAATTTCCCTATTTCTAAGGCCGCTTTATATGTATATATTCCAACATCGTCTTACAAAAGATGAGTGCATGTTCGAGTGGGTGAGATGGCAAAGCACCTTACGGTAGGTCGAGCAAGTGAGACCATGTTAACCCTTGGAGTGGTTAACATACCACCCTTCCTAATGGTTGATTGCACCCTCTTGTCACCCAAGTCGGTGGTGAATCCCCCCAACTATAATGGGCCTGGGCAGCCTTTGTTGCTCGATGGATTTGTCATTGTCAAAAATTTGGGATAAAGGAAGTGTAGAGCAATGGGTGGTGTGGTTCAAGAGGACGAGGTCGCGGAAAGTCTTGTTGCTTTGAGAAAGTTCTAGGTGATGGGTCTTACCATGGGCCACGCTTGTGCCTATCATGGTCCCCTTATCCATAAATGTACGTAAAGAGTTGTGGGCGATGAGGCTCAATGCAGGTTTGTGAAAGAACAATGCATATGTGTGTATTACATGCAGAGCCCATGTAGATATTGTGAGCAGTGTGCATGTGCAATTAGCAAAGGGTGGGCCCATTAAGCTTCTTTCGGTGAAAAACTCCAACACACTGCTTTCTTTAACACTTTTCATTATGCTTTCTTCGAGACTTTATTTAGGCATATATATATGTAATGTACCTTGCATGTTAGGTGTAAGATTCCTCCCCCCCAGCTTTTGAGGTATACAGGAGTAAGAACCTTCCTTTCTGATCTTATAATTATTCCCCTCTCTCTAAAATAAAAGAAAGATTCTGTTTTACCCTGTTTTGACCTAGAGAGAGAAAATGTCTAGGGGGAGGTAGTCCAAAATTGAGATATTTTTTTTATATAAAAATCCTCCTAGTGTCTAAAATGGGTTCCCCTGAAACAAAAATTCAAAAAGAACTTTCCAATGTGCAATTGGAATTAATTGGAATTAGGTATAAAGGACCTTAGCCTAAGAGTCTAGATTTTCAGAAATTTTTGGATTATGGTCTAATTAAGGTTCCTATGGACCAATAGGATCAATCCATGTGTGGGGAGGAGATAAATCCAATTTGTAAAAGAAAGATACCCAAAAATGAGTAAATGCCCACATAAGATGAACAGTTGTCTATGTATACGGTTTATTAGTAAAAAACTATGAGTATTACTAAAAAAATGAGATATTTTGGGTATAATGATTCATTTTTGACACATGTGTAAGGAAAAGGGGTCCCTTCAAGGAGGCGCCTATTTCACATGTGTGGTGGAGTTTTAAACTAAAAAATACTGTGATATTTTTATCTCTCCTTTCTCTTGGATCAAACCAAATCAAAAGGGAACCAAACTAGGTCCAAATCTTGTCCAAATTCAACCAAACTGAACCTAGAAAAATTCTAGAAATTAGTTGGACTTGGCTAGAGGCCTCCCTCACCTATAAATAGATCCTTAGCCTTTGCAAAAAAAATATGAGAAATATACTATGCTAGTATTATGCTAAAATAATAAATTTTACTATCCTCTAAAAATCCTCTCCAAATTGAAGAAATTAGAGCTTCCCTCTCTCTTCAATGTTCCTTGGTGACTCCATCATCATACCAAACCAATTGATTGGTTGGGGGCCTCTACTGTGATCAAAGAATCAAGTAATTTGGAAGGTAAAGAGTGGATTATGATCTTTTTCCATAATTTCTAAATGTTTCTTTCTTCTCAACCCCTCTCAAGCTTGAGAAGCTTTAATTTGAATGGCTTTTGCATATTATTGAAATGTTTTAATGTATTGTAATAAAGAAACACATAAATTTCTATTTATGCTTAATTTTAATGATTTTTAAGCATTTCTCTCTCTCCCCCCAAAGAAAGGTCATTCCTATGACCTATTCTCAATCCAAATGAAGCTTCTCATGAAGCATTTCTCTAATCCAAAAGTATGCTTGTCTAATTGGTGGAGGCCAAAATAATGGCTTTTTAATGCTTTTATGATATTTATTTCATAGAGAAATTATGAATCAATCCATAATTGGATAATGATCCAATTAGTGGTCATTCTAATCTTATTAATAAAATTAAACTTCATTCTTTCAATTAAATTGAGAATTATCAGTAATAGCAGCAGCGAAGCTATGGTAAATTTTTTGTAAAATAAACACATAAAACATTTTCATTCATAATATGAAAAGAGGACTTTCTACCATATTCTAGGAATTATCATCCTAAATTAATTGCATGATTCTCATTGAAATCATGGAGAAATTGAATTTTTTATGTTTATGCTTAATTAATAAATTAGAAAAAAAAGAATTCTAGTCATTTATTTTTATGTTAAAAGAGTAATCCCCATGATAATGAAAATCTATGTATTCCAAAGAATTAAGAGAAAAAATTGGAATACTAATATAATGTATATTTTATGTAAAAATTAAAGAAAGATTTTAGTTAAATTTATCTTTTTGTATAGATAAATTTTTATGATGAAAGAGGAATTCTCACCATATTGAAATTCAAATATTTAAATAAGGAAAGTATAATTCCTAGTGCAAAGGAATTTATGAAGATTTTTAGTTAATTTTCAAGAAAAAATTTAGTTAAATTTATCTTTTTGCATAGATAAGTTCAAATGACAAAAGAAGAATTCTTATTACATTTGGAATTCCATCAATTGGATGGGAAAAGAGAAATTCCTAGTATATTGGAATTATGGGATAATTTATTTAAATTCAAAGATGAATTTTCAAATAAATTTATTTATCTATGAGAAATATTTAAATGTCAAAAGAGGAATTCTTATGACATTTGAAATTCCATCATTTAGATGGGCAAAGAGAAATTTTTAGCATATCGAAGTAATGGATATTTTAATTTAGATAAATTTATTTTATGAGAAATAATTGATGGGAAAAGAGGAATTCCCATGACATTGGAATGTAAATAATTAAATGCAAAAAGAGGAATTCCCATGGTAATTGGGATCCAAGAAATTTAAATGAGAAGAAGAGGAATTTCTAGTATAAATCGATTTATGATTATTTACTAAAAGTAGAAATATGGGTAGAATTGATTTCTACAAATCTCAAAGTAGAAGAAGAATTTCTAGTATAAATTGATTTATGATTATTTACTAAAAGTAGAAATATGGGTAGAATTGATTTCTACAAATCTCATGAATTCTTTTATTCAAAAGAAGAATATTGAATATAATTCAATTGAGGAATTGAGAAGAAATACGAAAATAGTTGTCAGAAAAAGAATCTTTAATTAGGCCAAGCAATTGGCAGAAATTTAGAAAAAGTCCTATTGTCGGTATCAATCTAGAAAAAAGCTATTAAATGCTATTAAATGGTAATAGCATGTGAATGGATGTGTGTATGGGCTGTGATAGGATGAGAATGGATGTGCGTATGGGATGCAATAGGATGTGAATGAATGTGATAAGATGAAAATAGGATAAGATGTGATGTAATGGAAATAGATGTAAATGTGAATAATGAGATGAGAAAGAGATGAGATGATATGTGCAAGGGTGAGATGGGAAGTACGCGGATGTATATGTGAAAGAAGGGATATGCATGTGTATGTGGATGTATAAATGTGGATGTGTTTGTAAAAGAATAGATGTGAAGGTGTATGTGGACGTATAGATGTATAGATGTGGATATGGGGATGAATGGATGTAAATGTGGATGTGGATGTTGAATGTGAATGTGGATGTGGATGTATGAATGTGGATGTGAAAATGGATGTATGGATGTGGATATAGATGTGGATGTATGAATGAGAATGTGGATGTAGATGTGGAAATGGATATATGAATGTGGAGGTATGGATGTGGATGTTGATGTGGATATGGATGTGGATGTATGAATGAGAATGTGGATATGGATGTATGAATGTGGATGTGGAAATGGATGTGTGGATGTGGATGTATGAATGTGGATGTGGATGTGGATGTGGAAGTGGATATGATATGGAATGTGGATGTGGATGTATGAATGTGGATGTGAAAATGGATGTATAGATGTGGATATGGATGTCGATGTATGAATGTGAATGTGGATGTGGAAATGGATGTATGAATGTGGATGTGAAAATGGATGTGTGGATGTGGATGTATGGATGTGGATGTATGAATGAGAATGTGGATATGGATGTATGAATGTGGATGTGGAAATGGATGTGTGGATGTGGATGTGGATGTGGATGTATGAATGTGGATGTGGAAGTGGATGTATGGATGTGGAAGTGGATATGATATGGAATGTGGATGTAGATATGGAATATGGATGTGGATATGGATGTATGGATGTAGATGTGGATGTGGATGTGGAAATGGATGTATGGATGTGGATGTGGATGTGGATGTATGAATGTGGATGTGGATGTGGATATGTATGTGGATGTATGAATGCGGATGTGGATATGGATTTGGATGTACGAATGTGGATGTGTATGTGGAATAATGAATGCGAATGTGTATGTGAAAGGATGTGATGTCGATATGAGTGAATGGATACGATGTGATGACATGCGAATCAAGATGTGAATGAATGATATGGGATGTGAATGAATGATATGTGTGATGTGAATGAATCTGATGTGATGAGATGAAAAATGATGTGATTGGATGAGAATGGGTACACATATGAATTGAATGTGGAATAAGTAATGTGGACTGATGAGGGATAATGTGGAAAGACGAGAGTTCATTCTGACCTATTTGTAAATGACTGTTTTATGTCAAGAATGCTGGGGAAGCATTTTGACTGTCTTGTGAATAAGGTCGTGGGAGACCTAACTGATAAAGTTGCAACAGCTGACGGAGAGTCAACGGAGGACGTCTCGCAAGGTCGGCCGAGGTCTTAACCAGCCTTAGTTCGATTTAAAGGGTGAGCTTCCCCGGTACGGTGGATGAGGGACCAAGGAAGCGGCCTATGAGTGAAGCGCTAGGTGACCTGCGCGAAGGATCCTAGAGGGTGCTGACCATACGGTGCTCGGGCTCTTGGTTTCCGAAGATACCCACACGTGCGTCATGGGGAAAGATATCGGAATAAGGAGTAAGAGTTATTTTTTGAAACCGGGCATGGATCTGGTTGATTAACCTTGCTGGTCCTCAACGGATGAGTCCATGGCTCTTTTATATGGATCTGTTGGTTGATCTTGCTGATCTTCAACGGAGATTCCATCTTGAATTTTTTTTATAAGTGAATATATTGCCGGGTACTATGAGCTAGGAACTACCAAAAAGGCCCCTGAGTGGACAGGTGGTGAGCGTTCTGGTTGCCAATGATGCCATAGATACTCCGATGAAGGAATGATTAGAAATTAAGATTCAACCGGATATTTTGGAGGATTGTGATCAGTGATACTATGGCTTTATTAAATGATTGTTTTAAAGATAGCTGAATCTGTGAAGAAAGCAATTTCATTTTGGGTGTGTAAGTGGTGTGACTAGCTTTAAGTTTGCATGAACATTCTGCTAGGGGGCCTGGGGACTCTTTTCCCGGGTACTTGAGACAAAACCTAACCAAATTCTTAATTGGATCCCATCACTACAGTGATTGGGATGGTTGGCTAACTCATGGGACTGGATGGGGTTAGGTTGGACTGATAGATCCGTAAAATGAGATTCAATTTCTGTTGTAGTATGCTAGATGAAGTAAATCCCAGATAGTAATTGTTCTATGGAAAAAGGAATCAACAGCTGTGCCTCTCGATGGGGAAAAAAGCGTTGATCTCTATGATCCAAGTGCAAGTTTCGTCCTTGATTTGACCAAGTGACTTTAGGTTCGGTCGGATCAGTTTGGTCAGTAATGACCTTGACTACGTTAGAGTAAAAATATCATGGAGGAATCGCCCATGCTTTCCGGGCAAGGGAAGTTTTTCCGAATTCGGTTTTGGAAGAACCGAGGGATTAGTCTCCTGTCCGAATATCCGTGGGGGGGCGAGGCCCCGAGTGAGAGGACCCTGCACTGTGCAAGGAGTGCTACTTCCGCTGCTGCTAGCAACCCCGAATCCGTTGCGCGGAGGGGGCAGGGATCTTTCAGCTAGTATTAGAGCAAATTGGCTAATGAGGATCAACTGAGAAGCCAAAAATGTCAAAAATTAAATTTATGAAGAAACAGTAAAAGGTTGGAATTGTGTGATGAAATTCATACAAATTGGTATTCAGACTGAAATTCATAAGTTAGTCATTGGGTCTTTAGATGGAAATACCGCAATTGCAGGGAATCCCTGACTTGCTTGAGGCCTAGATAGGATGGTATTTACCTTATAGTTCCAAGGACCGTGACTACCCGTATATACCGAGGGTATAACTACAGCTCTTTACTGGCAGTATATATGAGTAAATCTAAGACCTTGAAATTATAAGCTAAAATGCTATCCAGATGATGAATTCGAATGTGGTTGATATGATTTTAAAATTCTAGTTGAGAATTGATGAGTTGATTTGGATTCTGATTGGAAAAAGATGATTCCTGAATTTTGGTTAAAAAACGTTAAGCTAAGCAAAAACCACAATGAGGATGAATAGGACAAGTCCCTGTGGTGATAATGTTCGTAACTAGAATTATGATAATGACTTCAGCAAATCACTATGAGATTAGTGGATTGTGCTGTCAGATTGCTACTGTTAACACGACACGGTGGATCAAGTTAAGGGATGACAAATTGAGAACTTGCTTGACTGAAATTCCCGTGTGGAGGAGTGTTCAGAAAGAAATTTTTCGGTCTAATGGACCATTATTGTGTTAAAGATATGAATGATATGATCTGAATGAATTGTTATTTAATGATGATGAGTTCTATATAAGGGATATTTATCCCAGGATTCTGTTGGGTTGACCAGAATATAAGGAACCACAGAATAAGTTGGATCTTAAGGGAAAGAGTTGTCCTCTACTTTGTGAGATGAGGACATCTCGCATTTTTTAAGTGGGGTATGATGTAAGATAAGAACCTCCCTTTTTTATCTTATAATTATTCCCCTCTCTAAAATAAAAGAAAGATTATGTTTTACCCTGTTTTGATCTAGAGAGAGAAAATGTCTAGAGAGAGATAGTCCAAAATTGAGATATTTTTGGATATTAAAATCCTCCTAGTGTCTAAAATGGGTTCCCCTGAAACAAAAATTCAAAAAGAACTTTCCAATGTGCAATTGGAATTAGGTATAAAGGACCTTAGCCTAACGGTCTAGATTTTCAGAAATTTTTGGATTATGGTCCAATTAAGGTTCCTATGGGCCAATAGGATCAATCCATGTGTGGATAGGAGATAAATCTAATTTGTAAAAGAAAGATACCCAAAAATGAGTAAATGCCCACATAAGATGAAGAGTTGACTGTGTATAAGGTTTATTAGTAAAAAACTATGAGTATTACTAAAAAATGAGATATTTTGGGTATAATGATTCATTTTTGACACATGTGTGAGGAAAAGGGGTCCCTTCAAGGAGGTGCCTATTTCACATGTGTGGTGGAGTTTTAAACTAAAAAATATTGTTATTTTTTTAATCTCTCCTCTCTCTTGGATCAAACCAAATCAAAAGGGAACCAAACTAGGTCCAAATCTTGTCCAAATTCAACCAAACTGAACCTGGAAAAATTCTAAAAATTAGTTGGACTTGGTTAGAGGCCTCCCTCACCTATAAATAGATCCTTAGCCTTTGTAAAAAAAATATGAGAAATATACTATGCCAGTATTATGCTGAAATAATGATAATTTTTACTATCCTCTAAAAATCCTCTCCAAATTGAAGAAATTAGAGCTTCCCTCTCTCTTCAATCTTCCTTGGTGACTCCATCATCATACCAAACCAATTGATTGGTTGGGGGCCTCTATTGTGATCAAAGAATCAAGCAATTTGGAAGGTAAAGAGTGGATTATGATCTTTTTCCATAATTTCTAAATGTTTCTTTCTTCTCAACCCCTCTCAAGCTTGAGAAGCTTTAATTTGGGCTTTTGAATATTATTGAAATGTTTTAATGTATTGTAATAAAGAAACACATAAATTTCCATTTATGCTTAATTTTAATGGTTTTTAAGCATTTCTCTCTCTCCCCCCAAAGAAAGGTCATTCCTATGACCTATTCTCAATCCAAATGAAGCTTCTCATGAAGCATTTCTCTAATCCAAAAGTAATTTCTATGCTTGTCTAATTGGAGGCCAAAATAATGGCTTTTTAATGCTTTTATGATATTTATTTCATAGAGAAATTATGAATCAATCCATAATTGGATAATGATCATTCTAATCTTATTAATAAATTTAAACTTCATTCTTTCAATTAAATTGAGAATTATAAGTTATAGCAATGGAGCTATGGTAAATTTTCTGTAACATAAACACATAAAATAATTTCATTCATAATATGAAAAGAGGACTTCCTACCATATTCTAGGAATTATCATCCTAGATTAATTGCATGATTCTCACTGAAATCATGGAGAATTTGATTTTTTATGTTTATGCTTAATTAATAAATTTAAAAAAAAGAATTCTAGTCATTTATTTCTATGTTAAAAGAGTAATCCCCATGATAATGAAAATCCATGTATTCCAAAGAATTAAGAGAAAAATTTAGAATACTAATATAATGTATATTTTATGTAAAAATTAAAGAAAGATTTTAGTTAAATTTATCTTTTTGTATAGATAAATTTTTATGATGAAAGAGGAATTCCCACCATATTGAAATTCAAATATTTAAATAAGGAAAGTATAATTCCTAGTGCAAAGGAATTAATAAAGATTTTTAGTTAATTTTCAAGAGAAAATTTAGTTAAATTTATCTTTTTGCATAGATAAGTTTAAATGATAAAAGAGGAATTCCTATTACATTTGGAATTCCATCAATTGGATGGGAAAAGAGAAATTCCTAGTATATAGGAATTATGGGATAATTTATTTAAATTTAAAGATGAATTTTTAGATAAATTTATTTATCTATGAGAAATATTTAAATGTCAAAAGAGGAATTCTTATGACATTTGGAATTCCATCATTTAGATGGGCAAAGAGAAATTTTTAGCATATCGAAGTAATGGATATTTTAATTTAGATAAATTTATTTTATGAGAAATAATTGATGGGAAAAGAGGAATTCCCATGACATTGGAATGTAAATAATTAAATGCAAAAAGAGGAATTCCCATGGTAATTGGGATCCAAGAAATTTAAATGAGAAAAAGAGGAATTTCTAGTATAAATCGATTTATGATTATTTACTAAAAGTAGAAATATGGGTAGAATTGATTTCTACAAATCCCATGAATTCTTTTATTCAAAAGAAGAATAAGGAATATAATTCAATTGAATTATATTCCTCAATTGAATATAATTCAATTGAGGAATTGAGAAGGAATACGAAAATAGTTGTCAGAAAAAGAATCTTTAATTAGGCCAAGCAATACTCTTCTTTTATTCAAAAGAAGAATATTGAATATAATTCAATTGAGGAATTGAGAAGGAATACGGAAATAGTTGTTAGAAAAAGAATCTTTAATTAGGCCAAGCAATTGGTAAAAATTTAGAAAAAGTCCTATTGTCGGTATCAATCTAGAAAAAAGCTATTAAATGGTAATCGCATGTGAATGGATGTGTGTATGGGGGCTATGATAGGATGAGAATGGATGTGATGCGATAGGATGTGAATGAATGTGATAAGATGAAAATAGGATAAGATGCGATGTAATGAAAATAGATGTAAATGTGAATAAAGAGATGAGAGGATATGTGCAAGGGTGAGATGGGAAGTACGCAGATGTGAATGCGGATGTATATGTGAAAGAAGGGATATGCATGTGTATGTGGATGTATAAATGTGGATGTGTTTGTAAAAGAATAGATGTGAAGGTGTATGTGGACGTATAGATGTATAGATGTGGATATGGATGAATGGATGTAAATGTGGATGTGGATGTATGAATGTGAATGTGGATGTGGATGTATGAATATGGATGTGGATGTGGATGTATGAATGGGAATGTGGATGTGGATGTATGAATGAGAATGGGGATGTGGATGTATGAATGTGGATGTGAAAATGGATGTATGGATGTGGATATGGATGTATGAATGAGAATGTGGATGTAGATGTATGAATGTGGATGTGGAAATGGATGTATCAATGTGGAGGTATGGATGTGGATGTTGATGTGGATATGGATGTGGATGTATGAATGAGAATGTGGATATGAATGTATGAATGTGGATGTGGAAATAGATGTGTGGATGTGGATGTATGAATGTGGATGTGGATGTGGATGTATGGATGTGGAAGTGGATATGATATGGAATGTGGATATGAAAGTGGATGTATGGATGTGGATGTATGAATGTGAAAGTGGATGTATGGATGTGGATGTATGAATGTGAATGTGGATGTGGATGCATGAATGTGGATGTGAAAATGGATGTGAAAATGGATGTGTGGATGTGGATGAAGGGATGTGGATATGGATGTGGATATGGATGTGGATATGGATGTGGATGTGGATGTGGATGTATGAATGAGAATGTGGATGTGAAAATGGATGCGTGGATGTGGATGTATGAATGTGGATGTGGATGTGGATGTGGATGTATGAATGTAGATGTGGATGTGGATGTATGGATGTAGATATGGAATATGGATGTGGATATGGATGTATGGATGTAGATGTGAATGTGGATGTATGAATGTGGATGTGGAAATGGATGTATGGATGTGGATGTGGATGTGGATGTATGAATGTGGATGTGGATGTGGATGTATGGATGTGGATGTGGATATGGATGTGGATGTATGAATGCGGATGTGGATGTGGATGTATGGATGTGGATGTACGAATGTGGATTAATGAATGCGAATGTGTATGTGAAAGGATGTGACGTCGATATGAGTGAATGGATGAGATGTGATGACATGCGAATCAGGACGTGAATGAATGATATGGGATGTGAATGAATGATATGTGATGTGAATGAATGTGATGTGATGAGATGGGAAATGATGTGATTGGATGAGAATGATGTGATTGGATGAGAATGGGTACACATATGAATTGAATGTGGAATAAGTAATGTGGACTGATGAGAGGGATAATGTGGAAAGACGAGAGTTCATTATAAAAACTATAATTCTGACCTGTTTATAAATGACTGTTTTATGTCAAGAATGCTGGGGAAGCATTTTGACCGTCTTGTGAATAAGGTCGTGGGGGACCTAACTGACAAAGTTGCAACAGCTGACGGAGAGTCAACAAAGGACGCCTCACGTAGCAAGGTCGTCGGCCGAGGTCTTGACCAACCTCAGGTCGATTTAAATGGTGAGCTTTCGGTACGGTGGATGAGGGACCAAGGAAGCGGCCTATGAGTGAAGCGCTAGGTGATCTGCGAAGGATCCTAGAGGGTGCTGACCATACAGTGCTCGGGCTCTAGGTCGCCGAAGATACCCACACCTGCGTCGTGGAAGATATCGGAACAAGGAGTAAGAGTTGTTTTTTGAAACCAGGCATGGATCTGGTTGATTAAACTTGCTGGTCCTCAACGGATGAGTCCATGGCTCTTTTATATGGATCTGTTGGTTGATCTTGCTGATCTTCAATGGAGATTCTATCTTGAATTTTTTTTTGATAAGTGAATATATTGCTGGGTACTATGAGCTAGGAACTATCGAAAAGGCCCCTGAGAGTGGACAGGTGGTGAGCATTCTGGTTGCCAATGACGCCACAGATACTTCGATGAAGGAATGATTAGAAATTTAGATTTAACCGGATATTTTGGAGGATTGTGATCAGTGATACTATGACTTCATTAAATGATTGTTTTAAAGATAGCTGAATCTGTGAAGAAAGCAATTTCATATTGAGTGTGTAAGTGGTGTGACTAGCTTTAAGTTTGCATGAACATCCGGCTAGGGGGCCTGGGGACTCTTTTCCCGGGTACCCGGGACAAAACCTAACCAAATTCTTAATTGGATCCCATCACTACAGTGGTTGGGCGGTTGGCTAACCCATGGGACTGGATGGGGTTAGGCTGGACTCATGGATCCGTAAAATGAGATTCAATTTCTGTTGTAGTACGCTAGATGAAGTAAATCCCAGATAGCAATTGTTCTATGGAAAAAGGAATCAATGACTGTGCCTCTCGATGGGGGGAAAAAAGCGTTGATCTCCATGATCCAAGTGCAAGTTTCTTCCTTGATCTGACCAAGTGACTAGGTTCGGTCGGACGAGTTTGGTCAGTAATGACCTTGACTACGTTAGAGTAAAAATATCCTGGAGGAATCGCCCGTGCTTTCTAGGCAAGGAAAGTTTTTTCGGGTTCGGTTTTGGAAGAACCGAGGGATTAGTCTCCTGTCCAGATATCCGTGGTGGGCGAGGCCCCGGAGTGAAAGGACCCTGCACTGCACAAGGACCAGAAAAAATCTATAGAGAAGTTAAAAACTTGAAGTAATGCTTTGTGAAGAGGGAAAAAGAGACAAAGAGAGTTATATTGAATCTTACTTGTCAAGAGAATTTAGGTAAAGAGATTGCCAATGTTGATGTAGACTTGGATGTGAGTCATGTAGGGCGTTTAAATGTGAGTCATGTGAACTCGGGTGAGGAAGAGACCATATAAAATATAATAAAATTGAACGTTAATATGAACGCTAGCTTAGATTAACAACTAATAAAATATCAATTAGTAATAAGAAGGCACCAAACTAAATGAGACAGTGATGGGACTTGCCATTGGAGTTTAGCGCGCTGATGATGAGAAGAACTCGGGTGAGGAAGAGACCATATAAAATATAATAAAATTGAACGTTAATATGAACGCTAGCTTAGATTAACAACTAATAAAATATCAATTAGTAATAAGAAGGCACCAAACTAAATGAGACAGTGATGGGACTTGCCATTGGAGTTTAGCGCGCTGATGATGAGAAGAACATTTTGAAAGGCCTAAATCATTTCAATGACAAAAGGTATCCCTGTATGAGTTGGTCTATTATACAATCTCTGAGTAATTTCTTAATTATTCCCATTTTGGGTACAACTGGGAAATAGCATGGCCAAGTTATCTAGCAAATTTTTTTGGCATATACAACTATGTGTGGGAAAAGCCTATAAGGAGCGTATCCAAGCATCTACTACCATGTCTAATTGTGCCTTTAGTACAATTAAATCTTTTGTCTAACCAACATTCTATTGACCATGCAATTGTGTTTGTGAAATGGGTATCCCTAAGCTTCAATTGACATCAAACTTCAGTCTCTCAAAGATCATGTAACTGGCCTAAGGAGGGGGGCAATTATGTAAGCTTACACATAGAGCATTTATTTTCTTTCATGTAAGAGAAAGGAAAGAGAGATATATATAATGCACAATATGCATGTTAGTAGGGTCTCAATAACCCATTCACAAGGTCCCCCCAACCATGGATGGTGTATCCTCACCATTCCTCTTTGATGAATTGTTAACCCAAGAGTATAGTTTATTGGCAAATGTTTCCATGAACATGAGCTCGGGAAACCTTTTTAAGGCATCTACAAGTCAGTTCCTCATGATGTACAATTCAATGCAGCACTGGTATCAAGTTAGGCACATCATTCTTCAATAAAGTAATACAAGTGATTTCACATCCCGTCATGGTAGAGGCACCATGAGTAGGCACACCTACTACTATCGTTTGTTCATATAGACCTTGTTTGCATAGGAAATATTTTAAAGAATTATAAACTGTGCTCCCTTTTCCATCTACAATTTTCAAGAGACCCAACCACTCTAAATGCTTGGACCCTAGACCTTTGTTTTTTAATATAACTGGCATAAACAATCAAATGCAATTCTAATCCATGATCGGTACTCTCATCATGCATAATTGAGTAGCAAGGAGCCTCTAGCAAAGAGATTGTTTGCACCTCTAAAAGTTGAGCGGCTATGGGGCATAAAGAAATTGATATCCAGCATACCAACTTGTATATGAGGAGTATTACTTTTGGCGTGTTTGGAACCTTCAAAGACATAGCAAGACTACATAAGTCTTCATATGTAGCTATGGACAACTCCCTTTATTATGTGATAAAGTACATGAGTTTCATTATTGTAATGATTTAAGATTGAGAGTGTGATCTATCTATCTCTTATATGGCTTACTAACATGCTAGCTAGACTAGACCACTTGTTCATGGGGTTTTCCATGCTCCAAAAGACCCCAAAATAGGTTTGTACACGATAGCTCCCCTTGATTCTTGGTCCTTATGTCGGGCCCTTGGGTGTAGGGGGGAAGCTGCCTGCTCAGCTATCCTTAGCCCATGCTTTGGCCTAGACACCATCCCCATTCCCTTGGTTGCTACTATTCCCTCCATGAAGGGAAGGGTTCATTGCCAGTAGTTAGGCTTGGATTGACTATGATCGAGATTTGGGTTGTTGGATGTTTGACTAAAGTTTAGCATCTAAACACCCTATATCAACGAAATATCTTGCAAGTAGGCTTGATTTTTGACGGTGAGATTTAAAAGTACAACTAAACCATCAAAAATACAACCCATTTTTTAAAATGCTAAAATATCTCAAAAAACACTATTTTTTAAACCAAAAAGAGCACGAGCTCCTAAAAAGCTCAAAAAAACTGTTAAAAAGTGCAAGTTTTACACTTCAATACTTTGAAAGATGATAGAGTTCCTCATAAAATCACACATTTTTTGAGAAAAAAAATACTCAATTTTCAATAGAATAATAATGTCCACAAAATTGGCTCCAGAAGAATTTTTTTGGTTTGTTCTCGTAGATGACCCGACTTTTTCAAGATAAAACCATAAACAAGAACTTCCACATCCTCCATGCTTAGGCTATCCACACGACGTTGACTATGATTTGCTTTCTTTCCCTTTTTATTTACTCGAATCATCTCTGGATAATATTTTCCTGATAATGCATCATCTCCATTGACCTTGTACCAGTGGACCTCAATTGAGCTTACTTTTCCATTTTCCTCAAGGACTTTAAGTACTTTTGCCAACCAAAAAGGACATCCGCTTTCATCATCTGTTTTTGCTAACACTGCAATCATTACACCATCTACAGTGAGCTCCTCAATATTTCCTTCCCACACTTCCTTCTCTTGCAACCGTCGTAGACTAGTCCTTCTACTAGCACCAACATACGCTTCCTGAGTCTCCCCATGCACCAATGTTTGCAATTCTTCAGGCAATTTGGTTTGTTGATTTGGCATTTGAATATTATCATCATCAAGGTCTTCAAGTTCTTGTACCCTCCAAGGAAAGGGCTCCAAATTCATCAGTGATCTTGAATTGCTTTGAACTTCCTCAATCAAGATTTCTTGCTCATGAAAAAATGTATTCTACCATCCAAGTGAGCAAGCTGGAAAATACACATGTGCTGATTGTATGGTCTCTTTAATTTCTATCAAACATTGCTGAGCTTTTGCTGCTTCAATGCTTGATGCCAAAAGCATTTTTGCTACCTGAAGAATTTGTCGTTCTGGGACATTTAGTAAAAACTTCAAACCATCCTGAGGATGCCATGCCTCTAAGTTAGAGTACCTCTTACACCACAAACATGTTTTAGCTTCTTTTTCTTTTATTTTAAATTGATGTTGGAAACTATGGTCATCATTAAGCTGAGCGAATGCAGGGCTTGCAAAATCTATGGTCATCATTAAGCTGAGCGAATGCAGGGCTTGCAAAGTCTCCACCTGTTTGCAAACTCTCTAAAATCATAGGTGCCTTTCAAAACATGAATTTCTAGCACAGGAGGCTTCTTTAAGAATTGTGCACACCTCTGGAAGGTCAAATGCACTTTTCTTAGCAAGTTTGACTGAAAACCTGCTAAACATCTGATCAATTTGATCATGAGTGTGACCCACCAACAAAAATCCAAGTTTGACCTTTTTGAAAACTTTCTGCTGCACTAACATACTCAAATAAGCAAGCACTATTTGATTTTTGTTTTCCCTTGCCGTATTATCTAGCTACACATAAAGTGTGCCAGGTAATTCTCCTTGCCATTCACTTACTATTTTCTGAATTATGGTGATGGTCAAGTTAGGGTCGTTGTGTAAATTTGGAAAGTTTATAAAAACTTTCGACGTCATGATGTTGTTAAAGATGAGGGCTCCAACAACGTGTAGTTGTATGAAATTCTCTTCCTTCAAATTCTTTGGAGCACGCATAAAATGGGGTATCAATGTCTTCTTTTGATCCATTCCATCTATGACTAATCCCAAATACATTTCTTTCTGCTCAAGGCACTTCTTTTGATGCTTTGCTAGCTTTTGGCGCTCTGTACTTTGTTGTTCTCGACTATGAGCTTTAAGTGCTTGTAGAATAGGACCTAAAAACTCAAAACAATGTAAAACTAGTTTAAATTATACCACTTGGAATTCTCATTCTTAACTTAAAATGTACAAAAAACACAAATTAAACATACCTTTTTCTTCAAATGTCTTTGCAACATCTCTTTTGGCTTTGAGCTCTGCACAAATTTGATAAACCCCCATTCTAGTTTTCTTGGGAATTTTCACATCAGCAAAATATTGTCTCCAAACTCTAAGAAATGAAGTTAATGAAAGAAATGACATGTTCCTTCCTTTCAACGTTTCCACGTAGAGGTTGTAAACTTCTCCCTTTATAAAATTATCAGGCAAATGGGTGAATTTTGAATTTGACATGCGCTCACCATTGTAAGTGACAAATCATTCAATCCAGCTCTTGAGGAGAAAACACAGCTGAGGAGTGTCATGTGTACTAAATGAGTACTATGAATCTTCGTCCATCTGCTGAATCTTCTTCCACCTGCTGTTGCAACCGCTTTAAGATCTTTTGTATCCACTGATTGCTTAAACAAAACACTTGAAGAAAATACTTTCGACACACAATCGTGCCGAAAATTATATATTTTATCTTCAATCCAGACCTTAATAAAAAACCATATAATGCTGTATTCTGTTGAGCACGTTTTAAAGCAAAGAAGTTTTCACGTTCTTGCTTAATTTTTTTGAATCCAAGTGTCCTCAAGTAGTTTTTTTTACAACAATACACCCTACATGCCTCTCTCAATGCATTGCGATGCAAAAACTTGTCTTTTCTTCTCACGAATAGGCTGAACTAATGATGGAGAAACTGGAACATCAGTATCAGAATTTGATAAATTAGCAAATAGTGGGCTTGTAACATCATCATCACTGATAGATTGGCTCAAACTTTTAGGAGTGAGTACGGATACAGGCACTTGAAAAGAGAAAAACGAGCTTGAGAGATTGCCCTGCCATGACTAAGAACTTCAAACTTCCAAGTTTCTCTAAAAAACAATAATCTAAGCTAAAGTGGAGTGTAATCTCAAATCCAAATAACTTACTTTTAATGGTTGGATTCAAAAATAATAATATTAATTTAAATATTAAATATTATTAATTATTATAAAAAATGAGACTTAAAAGATGAGAGGAAGTCCTTTTTAGACACACATTCCAAGGGTCTGCCGCGCTAAGAGAGCCACAAGAGCGTTTTTTTGAATTTAGAGCATTTTTCTTGAGTTTATTTCTGTAAGGTATGCATTTTCTTGATTACTTATCTATTTGCTACAATTTTGAATTTTTCTTTCATTATCATTTAGTTCAAAGTTTGCTACGAGGAAATTATGACTAGGAAGAAAAACAAAAACATTATCTAAGGAGGTAAGTGATTTTAAAAATAGACTTTTTTTAAAAAGATATTTTTTTGAAAGAATTGTTTGCCTTTTAAATACACAAAAATACCAAAAAGAAGATTTTATATGTAAATTAAGAAAAAAAGAGATTAAAAAATAATATTTTATAAAATAAAGATTTAATCAATAATTTTTAAAAATTATAATGACTTCATTTTAAAAAAAGCTAATTCTTGTGTTGTATTCTAGAATACAACACAAAAATCGATAAGTTGCTATGTTTCTTGTTTATTAAGTAGTTTGTATTCTAGAATACAAAGCTTGAAGTCACATTTTTAAAAATTTATTACTTTTGCACTTTGAGGTTGTATTCCAGAATCCATTACTTGTACAAGTTGTATTTTGGAATACAACTTCTCTCAACACTTGAGTTGTATTCCAGAATATGAAGCTTTAACAAGCTGTATTCAAAAATATAATTTTTCTCTATACTTGAGATTGTATTCCAGAATACACACCATATTCTAGAATACAACTTCTCTCTGTGCACTTGAGTTGTATTCTAGAATACACAGCTTCAGCAAGCTGTGTATTGGAATACAACTTCTCTCTACACTTGAGTTGTATTCTAGAATACAGAGCTTCAATAAGCTATATTCTGAAATACAACTTCTTTCTACACTTGAGTTGTATTCCAGAATACACAGCTTCATCAAGTTGTATTCTTGAATACAACTTCTCTCTACACTTGAGTTGTATTCCAGAATACACGGCTTCGGCAAGCTGTGTTCTACAATAACCCAAACTCAATGTAAACCATTAGAATAGACCTTCATGCAAAAAGGATTTGCTTTTTATCTAATTTCAGAAGACATGCAAAGAAATCAAAATCTCTCGAGTTCGCGTCGTGCTGCGCGCGCGCAACTAAAAAACAGCAAACTGTAGTTTTAACATAAAAAACAAAGGAGGAGCGACCCGAGAGTATTTGGGCCAGGTGTCCCGGGGTTTTACTCCCCTTTTTGTAAGATTCCTCCCCAGCCTCTCAAGATGTCTAGCATCTTCCCCTGTAATCAAATCCCTCTTCAAAATTATGAAAGATCTTTTTGGCCTAGAGAGAGAAAATATTCTAGAGAGAGGTTATTCAGATTTTGAATATTTTTGGATGGAAAAATATCTCTTCTTATTAAAATATGTTCCCCCTAAACAAAAGTTCAAAAAGATTTTCAGAAGGTGCATTAGAAATCAAGTATAATCTGTTCAAGAGGCCTTATCCTAGGGGTCCATATTTTCTAAAAATTTTAAATTAAGGTTTTGAGGGGCCAATCAGATTCATCCAAATGTGTGGAGAAGAAAAATAGAAGAAATAAAAAAAATCCCCCCAAAAATGAGTAAATACTCACATAAGATGAAGAGTGGACTATGGACCAAAGGAAATACTAAAAAAAATAGATTTTTGACACCTCACAATGGGAATTTCCCCCTCATGAAGGAGGTGCCTATTTCACATGTGTGGTGGAGTTTTAAATTATAAAAATTAAGCTATTTCATCTCTCCTCTCTCCTAATTCAATCTAGTTCCAAAAAGTAAGCTAAATTGACCTAAAAATGGTCAAAAATTGACCAAACTGATGTGGAAAATTCTAGAATTGGTTAGGAGCTCACCTTTTCCTATAAATAGAAGTCTCCCCCTTTTTTGAAGCTTAATAGTATTTTATGCATTGTTTCTCTACTCCTCCCAAGAGCCAAGAACTGTGAATTTCTTAATAATTCACTAGTTTTTGACCATTCCCTCTTCTAAAGATTTGGTGGCCACTCTTGTTGCAAACAAGAGTAGATCTCTCAAACCATCAAGCCAAAGGAAAGCTCCCAGAATTCATGTAAGTTAGAAATCTTATATTTTTCTTTATTCTTTTAATGGTTTTCTATTTTTGTTTTGTTTGAAATGATAAATGGATGCTATGCCTTGTTGGAAAGGCTTTCCCCCTCTCTCATTCTTAAAATCAGCCCTTCTCTATCCTAGTTAAGTAATCTAATTTTTGGAATTAAACAAGAGTAGATCTACTCTTATTGCAAACCAACAAGAGTAGATCTACTCTTGTTGCAAACAAGAGTAGATCCCTCAAACCATCAAGCCAAAGGAAAGCTCCCAGAATTCATGTAAGTTAGAAATCTTATATTTTTCTTTATTCTTTTAATGGTTTTCTATTATTGTTTTGTTTGAAATGATAAATGGATGCTATGCCTTGTTGGAAAGACTTTCCCCCTCTCTCATTCTTAAAATCAACCCTTCTCTATCCTAGTTAAGTAATCTAATGGTTGGAATTAAACTTTTCATATTGTTCTCTTTTAAAAGTGAAATTTGATTAGTGTAGAATGCTTTAAACCAATTGGGATTAATTTTTAAGTAAATTAAAGTAGGAAAAATTAAAAAACGGTCAGCCATACAAAGGAGGTTATGGCAAAATTTTCTAAATTTTTGTGAAATAAGTTTTATCTTTTATTATTCTAAAAGAATAATCCCTATCGTTTTTGTGTATTCTAAAAGTATCATTTTCATTCTATGCATAGAAAAATGCATAGTAGAAATATATTTATTCTAAAAGTGTTATTTCCATTAGATTTAAATTCTATGCATAGAAAGATGCATATTGGTTATTTTTTTAATTATAAAAGAGTGATTTTCATTAGATATAAATTCTATGCATAGAAAGATGCATATTGGTTATTTTTTTATTATAAAAGAGTGATTTTCATTAGATATAAATTCTATGCATAGAAAGATGCATATTGGTTATTTTTTATTATAAAAGAGTGATTTTCATTAGATATAAATTCTATGCATAGAAAGATGCATATTGGTTATTTTTTTATTATAAAAGAGTGATTTTCATTAGATTTAAGTTCTATGCATAGAAAGATGCATATTGGTTATTTTTTTTTATTACAAAAGTGTTACTTTCATCAATATTGATTTTTATGCATAAATAGATGCATAAAAGAATATTTTTATTATAAAAGTGTTACTTTCATCAAAATGGATTTTTATGCATAAATAGATGCATAAAAGAATATTTTTTTAAAAAATGGATTTTTATGCATAAATAGATGCATAAAAGAATATTTTTTCAAAATGGATTTTTATGCATAAATAGATGCATAAAAGAATATTTTTTATTATAAAAGTATTACTTTCATCAAAATGGATTTTTATGCATAAATAGATGCATAAAAGAATATTATTTTTATAAAAGTGTTACTTTCATCAAAATAGATTTTTATGCATAAATAGATGCATAAAAGAATAATTTTTATTATAAAAGTGTTACTTTAATCAAAATGGATTTTTATGCATAAAAGAAATTTTTTATTGTAAAAGTGTTACTTTCACTAATATCGATTTTTATGCATAAAATGATGCATAAAAGAATTTTTTTAATTGTAAAAGTGTTACTTCCACTAATATTGATTTTTATGCATAAATAGATGCATAAAAGGATTTTCTTTTATATAAAAGTGTTATTCCCTTATGCATAAATAGATGCATACAAAATTTTTATATCAAAATAAGAGTTCTCTTTAATCCTTATTTAAATCCCATGAATATGGGTAAATGAATTAAGTAAATACTCTGTGAAAGAAAATTTTACTGTTTCATATTCTCTAGGATGATAATGAGAAAATTCAAAAAATCTATCGAAGTTGGAATTTTAGTTAAATGATTAATTTATCCCTCATAGGAATTCGTGATTAGTTTTGAATTCAGTTAAGCAAATACTCAATGAATGAAATTCAGTAAAGTAGTAATTGAAATATTACCCTTCGATAAAGATACCATTCAATGTCCTTTTTGTTTCTCCTTATAGTCAAAATAGCAGGCATCAAACCAACAAGTCTTTCGATAACTTGACTACAGGACAACCACCTTATGCTAATGGATTTGGAGCACACGATGTGCATCAAGTTGCATAATCTCTAAAAGATCCATTGGCTCACCATTCTTCTTTGATGAATTGTTAACCCAAGAGTATAGTTTGTTGGCAAACGTTTCCACAAACATGAGCTCGAGAATCCTTTTTGAAGCATGTGCAAGCCAATTCCTCATGATGTGCAATGCAATGCACTAGTATCAAGTTAGGCACATCATTCTTCAATAAAGTTACAAAACCGATTTCACATCCTATCATTAGATGCACCTTCAGTAGGCATGCCTACTACCATCTTTTGTTCACATAGACCTCGTTTGCATAGAAAATCTTTTAAAGCATTTAAATTGTCCTCCCTCTTCCATCTAAAAATTTCAAGAGATCCAAGTACTCTAAATGCTTTGACCCTAAACCTTTGTTTTTTATACAAGTGGCATAAACAATAAAATGCAATTCTAATCCATGATCAGTACTCTAATCAAGCATAATTGAGTAGCAAGGAGCCTCTAGCAAAGAGTTTTTTCACACCTCTAGAAGTTGAGTGGCTATGGCATAAAGAAATTAATATCCAGCATACCGACTTGTACATGAGGAGTACTCTATACTTTTTGGCATGTTTGGAACCTTCAAAGACATAGCAAGACTACATAAGTCTTCATATGTAGCTATGGGAAAATCCCTTTGTGTAATAAAGTACATCAGTTTCATTGTTGTAATAATGACTCGAGATTTTTCCCGCATTATCTGTCTCAACTACATGCATAGCAATGCGCCATTACAGTTTTGTGGCCATGAGAAGTGGCATGAGATGTTATGCATTATATTGAATATTAACACAACCATTCCTAATGCCCAAGGGCAGGCATTTTATAATATTCACACCAACTACATTTCATGTGATAGGTTTTTCTTCTTGTAAAATACTTCTTAGCCAAGGATATTTATCCCTCCAGTCTTTACAAAACTTTCTTTTTGGACCCTATTTTTGAGAACTACTTCCTTCACTTGATTCTAGACTAGCCAAATCAATACCATTCAACTCTAAGTCTTCATTTAGTTCCTGATTCAACTCTAAGTCTTCATTTAGTTCCTGATTCAAATTGAATTCTCTTTCATTGGTTATAATTTTGGGATCTACATTTTCTTGAAAATTTCTAGAGGGCATATTCCATCCAAACAGTGCATTAATTATATATTCTTCTGCTTTTTGGGAGCCATGTAAGATTGTTAATCATCACCTAATCCAAATACACATACTTATAAGTTAAATATATATTGTATACTAAAAAAATCTATATAAAATTATAAAAATAATAAAAACTTAAAGTAATTCTTTGTGAAGAGGGAAAAAGAGTCAAAGAAAGTTGGATCGAATCTTACTTGTCAAGAAAATTTAGGTAAAGAGATAGCCAATGTTGATGTAGACTTGGATGTTGATTTGTTTTCCTTCTCTAAGATCCTTCAAAAATCACAAGTAAAAACTTTTACACTAGATATTAATTATTGATTCTTCATAAAAATGAAAACTAGATATTAATTGTTGATACATACTTCATAAATATTGTAATGATTGGAATGTGGATGTTGTGAGTCCAACTTTGGGCTTATTGAGGCAAAGTGAGAACAAGTCCTCAAAATGGTAGAAATGTGATCAATATTGTCCTCCAAATCAAAATGTGAAATAATCTTGATGAAAGCATCTTAGCAATACTCTTGGGAATTTAATATTGGAGTGAATTGTGACCAGAGAGGATAATCAAGCACGATGGCATTTGAGAGGGTATTTTCAAAAGAAAAACTTGATAGAGAAAATGATGCAAACTACCCTAACAATTAAAACTCTCTATGATGTAATGAGAGTATCCTTGACAGGTCCAATGTTGGGACAAGCTTAGTATTTGAAATTTGGATGGATGCAAATGAGCGCATGATCTATGATGTTTTATTTTGATGGATTTTCATGAAAAACGTATGCTTGAATTTCTTTCAAGGTTATGCCTTTTACCACTTTTAAGTGAAATTCTATGTATGCAATATAAACTACATTATGCTATTTATTTCTTAGCCCAAATTATTGTAACTTATAAAGTTTATCCTATTTTGATCTCAAGGATTTAAACTTTGTTTGTATCTATACAAAACGTATTAAAAAATTCCACCCTTTATATAGGTGGTTGCGTACTAATTGTGGTCGACCTACATGACTGAGGTCATGACTGAGGTCATAGGTGTCAAAAATGCACAAGCTCCCATAGATGCAGTCACACATGGACAAACAATCCCGTTTGGCATATTGACGACTATTTGGGCACCTATATGGGGAGGCCCATGGCTTTCCACAAGTCATTAAGTTGGCTTACACCTCATCTCCATATTCTATTAGTTGTTGTTAGTGTGCGGTATAGTAGGGTTCACACACATGTGATGAACCTATGCCAATGACCTTTGACTAGAGTTATCTAGACACCTTGTACTTCATAATACATTTCTAATGGGTTACAATTTTTGTGCTAACGATGCAAAAATCACACAACTATATTGACAGCCCTTGGTTGTATAATGGGTTACAAGCTTTGTGTTGATAATGTAGGAAGACGATGCAAGAATCACATGGCTAGATTGGCATCCCTTGGTTGCACCCCAACAACCCATGCTCAGATAGGGTCTCACAAGAAATTCATAATGCTTGGCCTTGTTGAGAAATCAAATACGGTTGAGCTCATGGTGGATCAAAACATATGAGAATCATGATTAAGCATATGATTGAGATAATATCAAATGTGATTACGCTAATAGAGCAAGATGATGACAAGTAATTAAGCACAAATCACATAATCTCCTCTCAAGTACATCCTTTTATAGCTCTCATAGAGCTCCCAACTCACAAGATGTGTCCACCCTAGTGCCAATCATGTGTCCATAAATGCTCACACTATATGTGCCTCCTTGCACTTTCCATGTGCTATCTTTTTGACCTTTGACTTCGTCTTTTACAAATGACCATACAAATCAACCCTTGCCCGATATACCCTTAGTCTATTCATTTTCTAATGTGTATGCTCCTCCCTGTGCTCTACTCATGTTGCACCCTCACACATTGCTTTTCTCAACACCTCCCCTCAATGTGATGAGGGTCTAACACCTTACATGTATTGACCCTCTATTGACCTAACCTACACTCCATACTCATATGGCTAGAGCGGTCCGTCTAGGTTGCTCTATGAGCTACATTGTTGGCTTTGTCTTGACACTTTACACATTGGGAGAGTGGAGTTATGACCAGGGGTTAGGAGCCATGCCATTTCTTTAATATCACCCTAGGTGGCCATCATTTGTTGGGCTCTTTAGCTTATTCTCACTTGTGAGCTCTCTTACCTTCTCTCAACTCTGTTTCATGTGTTCTCAACTCTCTTGCATGTTTTTTTTAAAATCTTTGCACATGTATTCTTTTAGATCCTTCCATGGATTGTTTTGAATCGTTGCATCATGTATTCTTTTGAATCCTTACATAGCTAGATGGTTGCTTCTTTGATAGGTTTAGCTATAGGATCCCTCTTGTATGATCTTCCCCTCTTCTTTAACCTCTTGTGAGATTGATCCATAGTGTAGGAAATATTCTTCTTACTTTCATTTAGGCAATTCAAGCTCTTCCTCCTTAATTTTTCATGATTGAATTGTGTGTTAAGGAGGAAATTAGAGATTTCTCTCCATGATGAAGCCAAAACCTCTTCCTAAATGCTCTAAATCATGACAATAGATTGAAGATTTGAATGACAAGCTAGCAAACCCATAATTGCAGCTCTAAGGCGAAGCTCCCAAAATGACACATGTTTTAGGAAGGCTAGGTAAGCTTCTAATTAAGCATATGTCATTTCTATATATTAAGAGTAATGTAGGGACTTAGCTTCGAATCCACTCTATGAGGCTATTGGTTTCACCCAATATTGCACGGCGTTGACTTAGGAAGTCACACTTTGGTGTTGGAGCCTTGAATGTGATTTCGTTCTTGTTTTTTCAAGTTTGGTGCTTTGTTTTGTGTTTGGAGTTGATTTAGAGTAGTAATTTTTCATGATTTAGAGCATTTAGGAAGAGGTTTTGGCTTCATCATGGAGAGAAATCTCTATATTTAGCCTTTAATCTTGTGTATGTGCTTAATTTGATTATATATCCTTGTGTAACAATGTCTATAGATCTTGATTTTAGCTAGGTTTTGCTTAAAACATCTATGGGGTGTGCTAAGTTTAGGCTAATTAACAAAAAAAATCTCAAAAAATAAAAAACGTAGCTCATTGGCCACCATTGATTGTGGGGTACTATAAAAGAGCCCATTGGAGTGGGTAACAACCATTTTTATAACATAATCACACCTCAAATGATCACTTTTAGGCACCTTAGAACATTTCATCCACATACACTAATATTAGTCTTCCCCATAAGGGCAACAAACTAAGTAGTCCTCAAGGATCATGTGCTTGCTTTCACAAAGAGCTATACATAGACTAGTGTCATTGGAAACCTTACATGCCAACCCCCCACGAGGCTTGAAACTCCATTATGTGCAAGACTAGTGCCATGGAAGCCACACATCACAACCCCATAAGGCTTGAAATTGGAAGCCCAAAAATAGAGGGTTATAAGCAAGACTAGTGCCATTGGAAAAAACATATCCCAGCCCTATGAGGCTTGAAACTTCAAGCCCAAAATTAGAGGGTTATGTGCAACCATTCCCTAACATTCCCCCACCACGCACATATATAAAATATAAGTTAGCATAGGATGTAGGAAGAAGGCTTGAAATTAAAAGCCCAAAAATAGAGGGTTATAAGCAAGACTAGTGCCATTGGAAACCACATATCCCAGCCTTATGAGGCTTGAAACTTCAAGCCGAAAATTAGAGGGTTATGTGCAACCATCCCGTAACATTCCACCACCATGCACATATATAAAATATAAGTTAGCATAGGATGCAGGAAGAAGGGGCATTTCCATGCATATGGAAAATTTAATGGAAGTAACGATCCCATTACTTGTTGAGAGTCTTAGAGAAAATTTGTGGAGTTCACAAGGGAGCCTAGATGATTCCATCAAGATCTATGCATTTAGTATTTTTCTTGCATGGCACTAGTTTAGATCCCTAAATCGAGTAGGAAAGGGCATGCACGAGATCTTGAGACATACATTCATAGTTAAATTCTTACCCTCAAGCACGAGAAAGGAGAATCCATTTGGGACTACATTGCTACAACCAAGTATCTCCACATAAGATCCAGACCCAAAGAGAAGGAATCAATGAATGGTTAGTCTAAAGAGAACGGCTCGATGAATGATTGGTCTAAACATAAAGAATCCATGAAGTCTAAGTGAACATTAGGCACTTGTATATAAGATATTTTGACATTTAAGTAATACAAGGATAATCATTCCCATTACAATAGAACACTTGTGAGCTCTCTTACCTTCTCTCAACTCTGTTTCATGTGTTCTCAACTCTCTTGCATGTTTTTTTTAAAATCTTTGCACATGTATTCTTTTAGATCCTTCCATGGATTGTTTTGAATCGTTGCATCATGTATTCTTTTGAATCCTCACATAGCTAGATGGTTGCTTCTTTGATAGGTTTAGCTATAGGATCCCTCTTGTATGATCTTCCCCTCTTCTTTAACCTCTTGTGAGATTGATCCATAGTGTAGGAAATATTCTTCTTACTTTCATTTAGGCAATTCAAGCTCTTCCTCCTTAACACATGATGGCAATGGAGCTCCCTAGTGTGACAATAGATTGAAGATTTGAATGACAAGCTAGCAAACCCATAATTGCAGCTCTAAGGCGAAGCTCCCAAAATGACACATGTTTTAGGAAGGCTAGGTAAGCTTCTAATTAAGCATATGTCATTTCTATATATTAAGAGTAATGTAGGGACTTAGCTTCGAATCCACTCTATGAGGCTATTGGTTTCACCCAATATTGCACGGCGTTGACTTAGGAAGTCACACTTTGGTGTTGGAGCCTTGAATGTGATTTCGTTCTTGTTTTTTCAAGTTTGGTGCTTTGTTTTGTGTTTGGAGTTGATTTAGAGTAGTAATTTTTCATGATTTAGAGCATTTAGGAAGAGGTTTTGGCTTCATCATGGAGAGAAATCTCTATATTTAGCCTTTAATCTTGTGTATGTGCTTAATTTGATTATATATCCTTGTGTAACAATGTCTATAGATCTTGATTTTAGCTAGGTTTTGCTTAAAACATCTATGGGGTGTGCTAAGTTTAGGCTAATTAACAAAAAAAATCTCAAAAAATAAAAAACGTAGCTCATTGGCCACCATTGATTGTGGGGTACTATAAAAGAGCCCATTGGAGTGGGTAACAACCATTTTTATAATATAATCACACCTCAAATGATCACTTTTAGGCACCTTAGAACATTTCATCCACATACACTAATATTAGTCTTCCCCATAAGGGCAACAAACTAATGAGTCCTCAAGGATCATGTACTTGCTTTCACAAAGAGCTATACATAGACTAGTGTCATTGGAAACCTTACATGCCAACCCCCCACGAGGCTTGAAACTCCATTATGTGCAAGACTAGTGCCATGGAAGCCACACATCACAACCCCATAAGGCTTGAAATTGGAAGCCCAAAAATAGAGGGTTATAAGCAAGACTAGTGCCATTGGAAACCACATATCCCAGCCCTATGAGGCTTGAAACTTCAAGCCCAAAATTAGAGGGTTATGTGCAACCATTCCCTAACATTCCCCCACCACGCACATATATAAAATATAAGTTAGCATAGGATGTAGGAAGAAGGCTTGAAATTGAAAGCCCAAAAATAGAGGGTTATAAGCAAGACTAGTGCCATTGGAAACCACATATCCCAGCCCTATGAGGCTTGAAACTTCAAGCCAAAAATTAGAGGGTTATGTGCAACCATCCCCTAACATTCCACCACCATGCACATATATAAAATATAAGTTAGCATAGGATGTAGGAAAAAGGGGCATTTCCATGCATATGGAAAATTTAATGGAAGTAAAGATCCCATTACTTGAGAGTCTTAGAGAAAATTTGTGGAGTTCAAGGGAGCCTAGATGATTCCATCAAGATTATGCATTTAGTATTTTTCTTGCATGCCACTGATTTAGATCCCTAAATCGAGAAGGAAAGGGCATGCACGAGATCTTGAGACATACATTGATAGTCAAATTCTTACTCAAGCACGAGAAAGGAGAATCCATTTGGGACTACATTGCTACAACCAAGTATCTCCACATAAGATCCAGACCCAAAGAGAAGGAATCGATGAATGGTTGGTCTAAAGAGAAAGACTTGATGAATGATTGGTCTAAACATAAAGAATCGATGAATGATTAGTCTAAGTGAACATTAGGCACTTGTATATAAGATATTTTGACATTTAAGTAATACAAGGATAATCATTCCCATTACAATAGAACACTTGTGAGCTCTCTTACCTTCTCTCAACTCTATTTCATGTGTTCTCAACTCTCTTGCATGTTTTCTTTTAAATCTTTGCACATGTATTCTTTTAAATCCCTTCATGGATTGTTTTGAATGCTTGCATGTATTCTTTTCAATCCTCACATAGCTAGACGGTTGCTTCTTTGATAGGTTTAGCTATAGGATCCCTCTTGTATGATCTTCCCCTCTTCTTTAACCTCTTGTGAGATTGATCCATAGTGTAGGAAATATTCTTCTTACTTTCATTTAGGCAATTCAAGCTCTTCCTCCTTAACACATGATGGCAATGGAGCTCTCTAGTGTGACAATAGATTGAAGATTTGAATGACAAGCTAGCAAACCCATAATTGCAGCTCTAAGGCGAAGCTCCCAAAATGACACATGTTTAAGGAAGGCTAGGTAAGCTTCTAATTAAGCATATATGTCATTTCTATATATTAAGAGTAATGTAGGGACTCTTGTTTTTTCAAGTTTGGTGCTTTGTTTTGTGTTTGGTGTTGATTTAGAGTAGTAATTTTTCATGATTTAGAGCATTTAGGAAGAGGTTTTGGCTTCATCATGGAGAGAAATTTCTAATTTTAGGCGTTAATCTGTGTATGTGCTTGACTTGATTGTATATGCATGTGTAACAATGTCTATAGATCTTGATTTTAGCTAGGTTTTGCTTAAAACACCTATGGTGTGCTAAGTGTAGTAACATAAAAAATCTTAAAAAATAAAAAACGTAGCTCATTGGCCACCATTGATCATTGGGTACTATAAAAGAGCCCATTGGAGTGGGTAACAAGCATTTTTATAATATAATCACACCTCAAGTGATCACTTTTAGGCACCTTAGAACATTTCACCCACATACACTAATATTAGTTTTCCACAAGGGCAACAAACTAATGAGTCCTCAAGGATTATGTACTTGCTTTCACAAAGAGCTATACATAGACTAGTGTCATTGGAAACCTTACATACCAACCCCCCACGAGGCTTTAGACTCCATTATGTGCAAGACTAGTGCCATGGAAGCCACACGTCACAACCCCATAAGGCTTGAAATTGGAAGCCCAAAAATAGAGGGTTATAAGCAAGATTAGTGCCATTGGAAACCACAGGAGTTCACAAGGGAGCCTAGATGATTCCATCAAGATCTATGCATTTAGGAAGGGGCATTTCCATGCATTTCCATGCATATGGAAAATTTAATGGAAGTAAAGATCCCATTACTTGTGAGTCTTAGAGAAAATTTGTGGAGTTCACAAGGGAGTCTAGATGATTCCATCAAGATCTATGCATTTATTATTTGGACTCGATGAATGATTGGTCTAAAAATAAAGAATCGATGAAGTCTAAGTGAACATTAGGCACTTGTATATAAGATATTTTGACATTTAAGTAATACAAGGATATTTTGACATTTAAGTAATACAAGGATAATCATTCCCATTACAATAGAACACTTGTGAGCTCTCTTACCTTCTCTCAACTCTGTTTCATGTGTTCTCAACTCTCTTGCATGTTTTCTTTTAAATCTTTGCACATGTATTCTTTTAAATCCTTCCATGGATTGTTTTGAATCCTTGCATCACATATTCTTTTGAATCCTCAGTTGCTTGCTTTGATAGGTTTAGCTATAGGATCCCTCTTGTATGATCTTCCCCTCTTCTTTAACCTCTTGTGAGATTGATCCATAGTGCACGAAATATTCTTCTTACTTTCATTTAGGCAATTCAAGCTCTTCCTCCTTAACACATGGCAATGGAGCTCTCTAGTGTGACAATAGATTGAAGATTTGAATGACAAGCTAGCAAACCCATAACTGCAGCTCTAAGGCAACGCTCCTAAAATGACACATGTTTTAGGAAGACTAGGTAAGCTTCTAATTAAGCACATATGTCATTTCTATATATTAAGAGTAATGTAGGGACTTAGCTTCGAATCCACTCTATGAGGCTATATTGGTTTCACCCAATATTGCGCACGGCATTGACTTAGGAGGTCACACTTTGGTGTTGGAGCGTTGAATGTGATTTCATTCTTGTTTTTTCAAGTTTGGTGCTTTGTTTTGTGTTTAGAGTAGTAATTTTTCATGATTTAGAGCATTTAGGAAGAGGTTTTGGCTTCATCATGGAGAGAAATCTCTAATTTTAGCCTTTAATCTTGTGTATGTGCTTAATTTGATTATATATCCTTGTGTAACAATGTCTATAGATCTTGATTTTAGCTAGGTTTTGCTTAAAACATCTATGGGGTGTGCTAAGTTTAGGCTAATTAACAAAAAAATCTCAAAAAATAAAAAACGTAGCTCATTGGCCACCATTGATTGGCCACCATTGATTGTGGGGTACTATAAAAGAGCCCATTGGAGTGGGTAACAACCATTTTTATAATATAATCACACCTCAAATGATCACTTTTAGGCACCTTAGAACATTTCATCCACATACACTAATATTAGTCTTCCCCATAAGGGCAACAAACTAATGAGTCCTCAAGGATCATGTACTTGCTTTCACAAAGAGCTATACATAGACTAGTGTCATTGGAAACCTTACATGCCAACCCCCCACGAGGCTTGAAACTCCATTATGTGCAAGACTAGTGCCATGGAAGCCACACATCACAACCCCATAAGGCTTGAAATTGGAAGCCCAAAAATAGAGGGTTATAAGCAAGACTAGTGCCATTGGAAACCACATATCCCAGCCCTATGAGGCTTGAAACTTCAAGCCCAAAATTAGAGGGTTATGTGCAACCATTCCCTAACATCCCCCCACCACGCACATATATAAAATATAAGTTAGCATAGGATGTAGGAAGAAGGCTTGAAATTGAAAGCCCAAAAATAGAGGGTTATAAGCAAGACTAGTGCCATTGGAAACCACATATCCCAGACCTATGAGGCTTGAAACTTCAAGCCGAAAATTAGAGGGTTATGTGCAACCATCCCCTAACATTCCACCACCATGCACATATATAAAATATAAGTTAGCATAGGATGTAGGAAAAAGGGACATTTCCATGCATATGGAAAATTTAATGGAAGTAAAGATCCCATTACTTGAGAGTCTTAGAGAAAATTTGTGGAGTTCAAGGGAGCCTAGATGATTCCATCAAGATTTATGCATTTAGTATTTTTCTTGCATGCCACTGATTTAGATCCCTAAATCGAGAAGGAAAGGGCATGCACGAGATCTTGAGACATACATTGATAGTCAAATTCTTACCCTCAAGCACGAGAAAGGAGAATCCATTTGGGACTACATTGCTACAACCAAGTATCTCCACATAAGATCCAGACCCAAAGAGAAGGAATCGATGAATGGTTGGTCTAAAGAGAAAGACTTGATGAATGATTGGTCTAAACATAAAGAATCGATATGATTAGTCTAAGTGAACATTAGGCACTTGTATATAAGATATTTTGACATTTAAGTAATACAAGGATAATCATTCCCATTACAATAGAACACTTGTGAGCTCTCTTACCTTCTCTCAACTCTATTTCATGTGTTCTCAACTCTCTTGCATGTTTTCTTTTAAATCTTTGCAGATGTATTCTTTTAAATCCCTTCATGGATTGTTTTGAATGCTTGCATGTATTCTTTTCAATCCTCACATAGCTAGACGGTTGCTTCTTTGATAGGTTTAGCTATAGGATCCCTCTTGTATGATCTTCCCCTCTTCTTTAACCTCTTGTGAGATTGATCCATAGTGTAGGAAATATTCTTCTTACTTTCATTTAGGCAATTCAAGCTCTTCCGCCTTAACACATGATGGCAATGGAGCTCTCTAGTGTGACAATAGATTGAAGATTTGAATGACAAGCTAGCAAACCCATAATTGCAGCTCTAAGGCGAAGCTCCCAAAATGACACATGTTTAAGGAAGGCTAGGTAAGCTTCTAATTAAGCATATATGTCATTTCTATATATTAAGAGTAATGTAGGGACTTAGCTTCGAATCCACTCTATGAGGCTATTGGTTTCACCCAATATTGCGCACGGCGTTGACTTAGGAAGTCACACTTTGGTGTTGGAGCCTTGAATGTGATTTCGCTCTTGTTTTTTCAAGTTTGGTGCTTTGTTTTGTGTTTGGTGTTGATTTAGAGTAGTAATTTTTCATGATTTAGAGCATTTAGGAAGAGGTTTTGGCTTCATCATGGAGAGAAATTTCTAATTTTAGGCGTTAATCTGTGTATGTGCTTGACTTGATTGTATATGCATGTGTAACAATGTCTATAGATCTTGATTTTAGCTAGGTTTTGCTTAAAACACCTATGGTGTGCTAAGTGTAGTAACATAAAAAATCTTAAAAAATAAAAAACGTAGCTCATTGGCCACCATTGATCATTGGGTACTATAAAAGAGCCCATTGGAGTGGGTAACAAGCATTTTTATAATATAATCACACCTCAAGTGATCACTTTTAGGCACCTTAGAACATTTCACCCACATACACTAATATTAGTTTTCCACAAGGGCAACAAACTAATGAGTCCTCAAGGATTATGTACTTGCTTTCACAAAGAGCTATACATAGACTAGTGTCATTGGAAACCTTACATACCAACCCCCCACGAGGCTTTAGACTCCATTATGTGCAAGACTAGTGCCATGGAAGCCACACGTCACAACCCCATAAGGCTTGAAATTGGAAGCCCAAAAATAGAGGGTTATAAGCAAGATTAGTGCCATTGGAAACCACAAGAGTTCACAAGGGAGCCTAGATGATTCCATCAAGATCTATGCATTTAGGAAGGGGCATTTCCATGCATTTCCATGCATATGGAAAATTTAATGGAAGTAAAGATCCCATTACTTGTGAGTCTTAGAGAAAATTTGTGGAGTTCACAAGGGAGTCTAGATGATTCCATCAAGATCTATGCATTTATTATTTGGACTCGATGAATGATTGGTCTAAAAATAAAGAATCGATGAAGTCTAAGTGAACATTAGGCACTTGTATATAAGATATTTTGACATTTAAGTAATACAAGGATATTTTGACATTTAAGTAATACAAGGATAATCATTCCCATTACAATAGAACACTTGTGAGCTCTCTTACCTTCTCTCAACTCTGTTTCATGTGTTCTCAACTCTCTTGCATGTTTTCTTTTAAATCTTTGCACATGTATTCTTTTAAATCCTTCCATGGATTGTTTTGAATCCTTGCATCACATATTCTTTTGAATCCTCAGTTGCTTGCTTTGATAGGTTTAGCTATAGGATCCCTCTTGTATGATCTTCCCCTCTTCTTTAACCTCTTGTGAGATTGATCCATAGTGCACGAAATATTCTTCTTACTTTCATTTAGGCAATTCAAGCTCTTCCTCCTTAACACATGGCAATGGAGCTCTCTAGTGTGACAATAGATTGAAGATTTGAATGACAAGCTAGCAAACCCATAATTGCAGCTCCTAAGGCGACGCTCCCAAAATGACACATATTTTAGGAAGGCTAGGTAAGCTTCTAATTAAGCATATATGTCATTTCTATATATTATTAGTAATGTAGGGACTTAGCTTCGAATCCACTCTATCAAGCTATATTGGTTTCACCCAATATTGTGCACGGCGTTGACTTAGGAGGTCACACTTCGGTGTTGGAGCCTTGAATGTGATTTCATTCTTGTTTTTTCAAGTTTGGTACTTTGTTTTGTGTTTGGAGCTGATTAAGAGTAAAAGTTTTTCATGATTTAGAGCATTTAGGAAGAGGTTTTGGCTTCATCATGAAGAGAAATCTCTAATTTTAGACTTTAATCTTGTGTATGTGCTTGATTTGATTGTATATGCATGTGTAACAATGTCTATAGATCTTGATTTTAGCTAGGTTTTGCTTAAAACATCTATGGTGTGCTAAGTTTAGGCTAATTATTATAAAAAATCTCAAAAAATAAAAACGTGGCTAGGTTAGCTTGGTCATCTTTTAAAGAAGAGTTTTTTTAAATATTAGTGTTAATAAATGTGTATCTTTTCCTTTTAACATAATGACATAAAATTGTATGAAATTACAAATTGAGTGATGATGTATTCAATGAATTGCATTGAAATTGTTATCTTTAAAGAGTGCAAGTTTTTCCTGGCTTCGACGCGAACTCCGTTCTGTGCTTGTGTAGCCGAGCGACATTGTTAGCGAAGCCTGGGAATGGCCCAAGGTATCCCTCATACCATTGGGAGAATAAGGTTCGCCTCCAAACACAAAACAAAGCACCAAACTTGAAAAAACAAGAATGAAATCACATTCAAGGCTCCAACACCAAAGTGTGACCTCCCAAGTCAACGCCGTGCAATATTGGGTGAAACTAGCCTCATAGAGTTGATTCGAAGCTAAGTCGCTACATTACTCTTAATATATAGAAATGACATATATGCTTAATTAGAAGCTTACCTAGCCTTCCTAAAACATGTGTCATTTTGGGAGCTTCGGCTTAGAGCTGCAATTAGGGGTTTGCTAGCTTGTCATTCAAATCTTCAATCTGTTTATCCTTATTAGCTTTCAACTTGGCTCTGATACCAGCTGTGAGGTCCCCACCCGCTCGCTCTGGGGCTCTTGCCGACGGCGGAAGCGGTGTCGACCTTCCGCGCAGGATGGGGGTCCTACACACTCTCGGGGCCTTGCCCGCGGATGTCCGGGATGAGAGGCTAGCCCGGGGCGATCCCTCCGAGACCGGGCCCGGAAGACTCCCCTCGCCCGAAAGGCACGGGCGATTCTGCCAAGAAGGTGAAAAATCTTTTAACTAGGAGATTACTCTAACGAGTCAAGTCATGACTAAATTTAACTGATCTGACCAAGCCTGAAGTCACATGGTTAGATCAAGGAGAGACTTGCACTTGGTCCATGGAATCACCGCTTTTTTTCTCATTTTCGAGGCATAGCCAATGATCCTTTCCCACAGAACAAGGTCTTCTCAGGATTTAAACTGATTAACGTAACTAATCGTATCTAGGTGTTTCTCAGGAATCCTCCGATCCAGCCTAGCCCCATCCGGCCCATGGGTTATTAGCCAACCACCCGACCACTGAATTGGTGGGATTCCTTTATAAAGATTTGATTGGGTTTTTGCCCGAGTACTGAGGAAAAGAGTTCCCAGGCCCCCTAGCCGGTGATTCATACAAAAATCAAATAGGCACACCACATACACACCCAATATGAAATTGCCATTTATAACAGATTCGATTGGCTTTAAGACAATCCTTGAATAAAATCATAATATTTTCGATTCATCATTTTCCAAAATTCCAAGTCCATTGTATTACAAAAATGCATCATCTGAACTCTTCGTTGAAGACCAGCTGGCCAACCAACGAGATCCAGTATCAAATTTTTGTTCCCAAAAACCTTTCTTTTTATTAGATATCTTCCTCGACGTACGCCTGGGTGTCTTAGCAACCGCGAGCCCGTGCATCGCCTGGTCAGAACCCTCTAGGATCCTCCTTAGGTGTCCTAGCACTTCACTCAGGGACCGCTTCATCGGCCCTCGCCCATCATCGTACCAGAAGCATACCGTTTTAACCGTACCGAGGTTGGTCAAGACCTCGGTAGGCTTTGCCGCAGGCGGGCGACATCCCTTGACGACTCCCCGCCAGCTGTTCCAAACAACGAACCTCCTTTAGAAAAACATAAGCCAAATGCTTCCTCCAGCATTTTGTTCCTCCAGCATTTTGGCATAAAACAGTCCTTTGAATGAAAAACAAAGTTTCCAATGCAAGTGAGATTCCAGTTTGAGATTGGTTCCAAAGACCCTTTTTCCAATAATTCCCAGTTTCATAATGAGGATCCTTGATCTCTCATGAGGGTAATCTACTCGTCATTTTATCCATTTATCCAACTAGATTCTTGGTGAGATTGGTCAGGGAAAAACTAGATTAGTTCTGGTAGTCTATTCTTTGGATTTAGTAATTGGAATTGGCCACAAAGTTTTTGTCTGAGTTAGTTCGAGAGAAGGACAATTAGGTTTACTGTCCGACCTCACGTAGTCTAACTAAATTCATTCAGTTTAGTTCTACCACGATTACTTTCAACTAAACATCTAGTTTTTGGGTAAATATCCATTTAGTGATTTTACCAATTCAATTATCCAAGATTTTCTTTTCCCCACATAAATTCTCAACCTTAATTCATTAGGTAGAATTATGATGGAAATTTTTGACATTAGAATTTAATTCAAATCCATCTTTTCTCAATTACCATGGAAACTCATCTTTTAACTAAAATATCAATACCTATTTTTTTAATAAACTTGAAATCCTTCTTTTTCTCATTTCAATGAGTGCAATCCAATTATCATCCAATTATCATGGAAATTCCTATTTTCCCTAAATTAAATCTATTAAAATTCTTCTTAAAAATTACATAAAAATAACCATCAATTCCTTTAAGCTAAAAATTCCACTTTTCTTATCTAAACATTTGAATTCCAATATAGTAGGAATTCCTCTTTTATCATTTAAACTTATCTATGCAAAAGATAAATTTAATTAAATTTTTCTCTTAAAATTTAAATAAAAATCTCCATTAATTACTTTGCACTAGGAATTACACTTTCTTCATTTAATTAATTGGATTCCAATATGGTGGGATTTCCTCTTTCATCATAAAAATTTATCTATACAGAAAGATAAATTTAACTATATTTTCTCTTAAAAATTAAATAAAAATCTTCATTAATTCCTTTGCACTAGGAATTATACTTTCTTCATTTAATTAATAGGATTCCAATATGGTGGAAATTCCTCTTTCATCATAAAAATTTATCTATACAAAAAGATAAATTTCACTATATTTTTCCTTAAAAATTAAATAAAAATCTTCATTAATTCCTTTGAACTAGGAATTATACTTTCTTCATTTAATTAATTGGATTCCAATATGGTAGGAATTCCTCTTTCATCATAAAAATTTATTTATACAAAAAGCTAAATTTAACTAAAATCTTTCATAAATTATACATTATTTTAGCATTCCAATTTTATTCTCTAAATCATTGGAATACATGGATTTCCAATGTCTTGGGGATTACTCTTTTAACATAAAAATAAATTACCAAAAATTTCTCTTTTTTCTAATCTACTAATTATGCATAATCATAAAAATAAATTTCTCATGATTACAATGATTACAATGAGAATCATTCAATTAATCTAGGATGATATTTCTTAGAATATTTTAGGAAGTCCTCTTTTCATATTATGAATGAAAATGTTTTATGTGTTTATTTTACAAAATTTTTGCCATAGCTCCGCTATTATTACTGATAATTCTCAAATTTTTATGCCATCATTTGACATCTTGCCAGACACACAAATTTACTAGAAACAGCACTCTGGTTTATCCTGCAGCACAAACTGCTGTATTTTCTCCAGCGGTACTGTACTACACTCAAATATCACAACATACACCCAATGGTAATTGTTGACCTCAATGTGCATACATACACCCAATGGCAATTGTTGACCTCCTTGCAGCACACACAATGTCTGCACAACCAATCTGTCTTCCTGTAGTTCTTAAAATAGAGTTTTGTAGAGAATCGATGACTTACCCCGCAGTGCTCGAAATCGCCTGCTTTCTGAAAAATGGAAGTCCTAACGCACCCGAAACGCGTTTTTGACCTGAAAAGAGCTGTCCTAATAGGACTTCCTAATAGAGCTGAAAAGAGCTGTCCTAATAGGACTTCCTAATAGGACAATATAGTTGCCCTATAGCATTACTCCCGCGAAGAAAGCTCCTCAATCAGAGATCATTTGCCGGTGCCTCCCGTAGAGCTCCCGACAAGGGTGTAGTCACCAACACAAATAGGGAAGAGTAGGTGAAGGTCTTACCCTCGTACCGCTTCTTGTGCTTCTCTTGCTTGTAGCGTAGCCCTTAGCATGAACCAGGCTCTGATACCATGAAAAGATGTAGGGGAGAAATGAGCTTGAGCTCTTGCAAGCACACACACACTCACAAAATCCTAAAAGAGAGCACACAAGGTGACAGGCTCAAAATCTTCTTCTTCTTCACACAACACTCAACACACCATATACAAAGATAAGAGTACACACAGTATGAAAGGTACTCAACCAAATACATACTAGGGTTCTCTATAGTGTGAACCCAACTAAATGAGCTGGTGCTATATCTATGCCAGTCTCTAGAATGGTTGTCACACAGCCTGTCATCCCACTGGGCACATATCACCCATGATCTCACCAACCATGCCAGTGGTGTAAGTGTGGGGCCTATCCTCCAAGCGGGTCATCAGTGTCCACCGCCTCACTAGATGAGCTCGATATCTCAACAAAGGCTAGGTAAGCTTCTAATTAAGCATATATGTCATTTCTATATATTAAGAGTAATGTAGGGAATTAGCTTTGAATCCACTCTATGAGGCTATTGGTTTCACCCAATATTGCACGACGTTGATTTACTTTGGCGTTGGAGCCTTGAATGTGATTTCATTCTTGTTTTTCAAGTTTGGTGCTTTGTTTTGTGTTTGGAATCGATTTAGAGTAGTAATTTTTCATGATTTAGAGCATTTAAGAAGAGGTTTTGGCTTCATCATTGAGAGAAATCTCTAATTTTAGGATTTAATCTTGTATATGTGCTTGATTTGATTGTATATACATGTGTAACAATGTCTATAGATCTTGATTTTAGCTAGGTTTTGCTTAAAACATCTATGGTGTGCTAAGTTTAGGCTAATTAAATTAAAACATCTATGGTGCGCTAAGTTTAGGCTAATTAACATAAAAAATCTCAAAAATAAAAAACGTAGCTCATTGGCCCACCATTGATCGTTGGGTACTATAAAAGAGCCCATTGGAGTGGGTAACAACCATTTTTATAATATAATCACACCTCAAATGATCACTTTTATGCACCTTAATACATTTCACCCACATACACTAATATTAGTCTTCCCCACCACAAGGGCAACAAACTAATGAGTCCTCAAGGATCATGTACTTGCTTTCACAAAGAGCTATACATAGACTAGTATCATTGGAAACCTTACATACAAACCCCCTCACGAGGCTTGAAACTCCATTATGTGCAAGACTAGTGCCATGGAAGCCACACATCACAACCCCATAAGGCTTGAAATTGGAAGCCCAAAAATAGAGGGTTATAAGCAAGACTAGTGCCATTGGAAACCACATATCCCAGCCCTATGAGGCTTGAACCTTCAATCTTAGAGAAAATTTGTGGAGTTCACAAGGGAGCCTAGATGATTCCATCAAGATCTATGCATTTATTAGTATTTTTCTTGCATGCCACTAGTTTAGATCCCTAAACCGAGTAGGAAAGGGCATGCACGAGATCTTGAGACATACATTAATAGTCAAATTCTTACCCTCAAGCACGAGAAAGGAGAATCCATTTGAGACTACATTGCTACAACAAAGTATCTCCACATAAGATCCAGACCCAAAGAGAAGGAATCGATGAATGGTTTGTCTAAAGAGAAAGACTCGATGAATGATTGGTCTAAACATAAAGAATCGATGAAGTCTAAGTGAACATTAGGCACTTGTATATAAGATATTTAGACATTTAAGTAATACAAGGATAATCATTCCCATTACAATAATAGAACATGTGAGCTCTCTTACCTTATCTCAACTCTGTTTCATGTGTTCTCAACTCTCTTGCATGTTTTCTTTTAAATCTTTGCACATGTATTCTTTTAAATCCTTCCATGGATTGTTTTGAATCCTTGCATGTATTCTTTTGAATCCTCATGGTTGCTTGCTTTGATAGGTTTAGCTATAGGATCCCTCTTGTATGATCTTTCCCTCTTCTTTAACCTCTTGTGAGATTGATCCATAGTGTAGGAAATATTCTTCTTACTTTCATTTAGGCAATTCAAGCTCTTCCTTCTTAACACACGATGGCAATGGAGCTCTGTAGTGTGACAATAGATTGAAGATTTGAATGACAAGCTAGCAAACCCATAATTGTAGCTCTAAGGTGAAGCTCCGAAAATGACACATGTTTTAGGAAGACTAGGTAAGCTTCTAATTAAGCATATATGTCATTTCTATATATTAAGAGTAATGTAGGGACTTATCTTCGAATCCACTCTATGAGGCTATTGGTTTCACCCAATATTGCACGGCGTTGACTTAGGAAGTCACACTTTGGTGTTGGAGCCTTGAATGTGATTTCGTTCTTGTTTTTTCAAGTTTGGTGCTTTGTTTTGTGTTTGGAGTTGATTTAGAGTAGTAATTTTTCATGATTTAGAGCATTTAGGAAGAGGTTTTGGCTTCATCATGGAGAGAAATCTCTAATTTTAGGCTTTAATCTTGTGTATGTGCTTGATTTGATTGTATATGCATGTTGTAAGATTCCTTCCCAGCCTCTCAAGATGTCCAGAATCTTTCCTTGTAATCAATTCTCTCTTCAGAAATATAAAAGATCTTATCTCTACCTGTTTTGACATAGAGAGAGAAAATATTCTAGAGAGAGAATATTCAGATTTTGAATATTTTTAGATAGAAAAATTTTTCATAATATTAAAATGAATTCCCTTGAAACAGAAATTCAAAAAAAACTTTCCAATGTGCAATTAAAATTAATTGAAAATGGGTATAAAGGACCTTAGTCTAAGGGTCTAGATTTTCAGAAAATTTTGGATTATGGTCCAATTAAGGTTCCTGTGGGGCCAATAGGATCAATCCATGTGTGGGGAGGAGATAAATCCAATTTGTAAAAGAAGATACCAAAAAATGAGTAAATGCTCACATAAGATGAAGATTTGACTATGTACAAGGTTTATTAGTATGAGTAATATCAAAAATATGAGATATTTTGGGTATAATGATTCCATTTTGACACATATGTAAGGAAGGGGAGTCCCTTAAAGGAGGTGCATACTTCACATGCTTGAATGAGTTTTAAACTCAAAAATATTGTGATATTTTTATCTCTCCTCTCTCTTGAACCAAACCAAATCAAAATGGAACCAAACCGAATAAAAAAAGAACCAAACTAGGTCCAAATCTAGTCCAAATTCAACCAAACTGAATCTGGAAAATTCTAGAAATCAGTTAGCCTTGGTTAGAGCCTCCCTCTCCTATAAATAGAACATGAGTCCCTTGGAAAAAAGGAGGAGAATTTTACTATATTAGAATTATGCTGAAATAATGCTAATTTTTACTATTCTCTAAAATTCTCTCCAAATTGATGAAATTGGAACTTCCCTCTTTCTTCAATCTCCATTGGTGACTCCATCAACATACTAAACGAATTGATTGGTTGGGGGCCTCTACCGTGAACAAAGAATCAAGCAATTTGTAAGGTAAATGGTGAATTTTGATCTTTTCTATAATTTCTCAATGTTTCTCTCTTCTCAACCCCTCTCAAGCTTGAGAAGCTTAATTGGAATCGTTTTTGAATGCTATTGAAGTTAATTGATGAATGGTAGAGAAGAGTTACATAATTTAATGAATGCTATTGAAGTTAATTGATTAATGATAGTTAAGAATTACATAAATTCCCATTTATGCTTAATTCAAATGGTTTTTATGTAATTTTTCTCTCTCACTCAAGAAATGGTCATACTCATGACCCATTCTCAATCCAAATGAAGCTTTTCATAAAGCTTTTTCTTAATCCAAGATTAATCTATGCTTGAGGCCAAATTAATGGCTTTTTTCTATGCTTTTAGTTTATGTATTTCATGAATATTAATGATTCAATCCATTATGGATTAATGATCTAATTAGGAATCATTCTAATTATTTCCTTAATGATAAGCTTTATCCCTTAGAAAAATTGAGATTTATCAGTCATAGCAGCGGAGCTATGGCAAAAATTTTATAAAAATTACGCATAAAATAATTTCATTCAAAGCATGAAAAGAGGACTTCCTACCATATTCTAAGAATTATCATCCTAGATTAATTGAAAGATATTCATTGTAATCATAGAGAAATTGATTTTTATATTATGCATAATTGATTTTCATGCATAGAGGTATGCATAAAAGATTATTATTTTAACATAAAAGTGTTACTTTTATCATATTTGGATTTCATGCATAGAGGTATGCATAAAAGATTATTATTTTAATGTAAAAGTGTTACTTTTATCATATTTGGATTTCATGCATAGAGGTATGCATAAAAGGTTATTATTTTAATGTAAAAGTGTTACTTTTATCATATTTGAATTTCATACATAGAGGTATGCATAAAAGTTGATTATTTTATTATAAAAGTGTTACTTTTATCATATTTGAATTTCATGCATAGAGGTATGCATAAAAGTTGATTATTTTATTATAAAAGTGTTACTTTTATCATATTTGAATTTCATGCGCCATTTTTTCGGCTATCCACATTACCACAAGGAGCTACCTCGGCCAAGGAAAAATCATATAAACTCTTTGTCATAAATACCTTTTCACTGTAAATAGGCGTGTGTGCGTTAGGGACTTTACCCATATCTTCCATATATTTTTTATATTATTTTAAAAAAAAGTTTTTGCTAGCCATTCATCAAAAATAAATAAAATTATTACGGCCCATTTTGTGTAAATATTTCATTCCATATAAGGGCCTAAATATGGGGGTCTCTATTTTCTCTAGTTATGTAAATACTTTATTAGGTGTGTATTACAAAATCAAATATATTTTTATTTATTTATTACTATTATTATTATTTCTTCATAATACTTTTGGACCATCATTGTACATATGCTTCAACTTCACCATGCATAAGTAACTCCTATGCTCTCACATTTCTACCCACACCATGTAGAAAGCCTACTACCCAAATCACTTTTTCCCTTAGACTATTTCATCTTTTATTCTCTCATCTATCCTAAAATAATGAGGGTTTTCCTCCATTTTGACTTCCATAGTTTAGTATTTTTGTATATATTTTTTACTATTAAATATTTTATATATTTTTATTAAATAATTTTTCATATATCAATTATTTTTGTATATTTTATTTTAGTATTTTATTCACAATTAGATCTCTTTGTTTATTTTATTTTCCTATCATAATAACCATATTGTCATGATATGTTGACTAGTTAAATACTAGCTTGTTTTTTCTTATTATGTAAATCCTTTATAAAATGGAAAGTCCACATACACTTGAGTCTCTAAGGTCAGGGTATGATGTATTGGGGGGCTCACTCTTGGAGCTATCAAGAAATTCCACCAATGGGGACCCACACAAAGATTTAAAAAATTTAGAAAATACATGATTCTGCTGAATTTTTTGCGCCTGTCTCCACTCCGAATTTGGACTGGTCATCAAAAGACAAAAGTTAGCTCGGGAGCTCAGAAATATGCTCAATTTTTTTGAGATTTTTTGGAGCTAATGGCGGTGAGATATGAATTTTTTATTGGACCCCAGTCTGCCCACTTTTTGGCAAGGTACACCTAGTCTCTTCTCACCTCCCTTACACATTCATCACCTACACACTTACTCATTCCTTTCTCACTCCATCAAACCTGCAAACTTCATGTCCTCTCTCACCCTCTCCACCTTTGTCCTCTCTTTCCCCCTCCATTTGCTCTCATATCTACTCTACACCCATACCTGATCTCCATTTCTCTCCCTACTACTCCCATATTACTAAATTATTTTCCCAATCTCAAAAATACATAAAAAATTCAGCATGAATGTATCATATTAACCTCTGCAAATATGGGTTTCCATCTACAAAAACTCCCATGTTCTTCACCTCAATCAACTTTTGTGGCGTCAAATGCAAGAAGGAGACCGGCGGGCGGTTAACTTAAAGATCTACACATGGGAGAATCCAAGCTTCTTTGAGCTTTCAACCATACAAAGGATCTTTCCAAATCTTTACTTCTCTCACTCATTTTGTACATTGTATTACTAACCTTTTATAGTGATTACTAACTACTAACCACTAACATTTGTAAATAAGCACCCACTCTACTACTTTTGGAGTAGGCATTACTACAAGTTATTTGCTCAAACCTCTACATCACACTCTCCTCTCATCTTCAATAATTCTCTCACCTTGAGCCCACAGCCATGTGACTCAAGGGATAAGAAGAGGCCCACTCTCATTTCAAAATAAAAAATCCATAATCTATGATTTTTTATAATAAGCTTGATTAGGCTTAATCCTAATTGGGGCTTCTCAAACCTATAAATAGAGCCCCTTCCATTCCTTGTAAAGAGAGATTACACACATTGTACACCACTCCTAACTCTAGTGTGTAAGGAGATAGTGAAGCTTGAAGCTTGAAGCTAGTTATGTCATTGTGAGAGCTTGAGTGATGCCATACTCCCTATCATAATTGTATCTTGCCTTTGTGCATAAATAAGATTAGTAGTTTGGGTGCAATTGTGTACAAATCTTGGACTCCTACATCTCCAAAGTTTATTTAGCGAAGCAGTCCGATTTTTGATTTAAGGTAATTTGATCCTTGTATTTTGTGGTGTGATTTTATGCTTGGAGGCTTGAGGGCTTGTTTTTGATTTGTTTCCTTTCAATTCATGGTAAGAGGGTTGTATGGTGAGAGGGCTCCCGTAACCTTAAGACCAAGTGCATAGCGACAACAAAATCAAGCTTATATTGTCTCTCTAAGTTCTTCTCCAAGTTTGGTGTGCATCTATTTGTGTTATGCTAGTCTCCTCCACACATAATACCATATGTTATGAGTGTTTGTTGAGTGTGTGTGTGTCTTTTGATTGATGTATATGGTTAGCATGTATTGATTGGCTACAAGGAAAGATCTTTGGTGTCCTAGTTCACAAACATAACTAGGTGGTGCCCCCTTTTCTTGTTGGGTGTGTGGTTTTGGGGTTTTTTATGTTTGTGTTGCGTTGTGCCCCAAGCCCATTGAGCAACACGGGAGCCTTGAGGAGTGCTTAGAGGCCGCTCTTCTTGTTGCCCGCCCCGGACCGCCTCAGTATGCATAAAAGATGATTATTTTATTATAAAAGTGTTACTTTTGTCACAATTGAATTTCATGCATAGAAGTATGCATAAAAGTTGATTATTTTATTATAAAAGTGTTACTTTTATCATATTTAGATTTCATGCATAGAGGTATGCATAAAAGATATTCTTTTTATACTAAAAGTGTGATTTTCATCATGAATGGATTTTATGCATAACTTAGATGCATAAGAGAAATTCTTTTATTCTAAAAATGTAATTCTTACCAAATTGAATTTATGCATAAGAAGATGCATAAAAGATTGATTTTTAATTCAAAAGTGTCATTCTCATCTAAATTGAATTTATGCATAGGAAGATGCATAAAAGATTAATTTTTTATTCAAAGTGTCATTCTCATCTAAATTGAATTTATGCATAGGAAGATGCATAAAAGATTGATTTTTAATTCAAAAGTTTCATTCTCATCTAAATTGAATTTATGCATAGGAAGATGCATAAAAGATTGAATTTTAATTCAAAAGTGTCATTTTCATTTAAAATGAATTTATGCATAGGAAGATGCATAAAAGATTGATTTTTACTTCGAAAGTATTAATCTCCTTAAATGAAATTTATGCATAAATAGATGCATAAAGAAATCTTATATCAAATATAAGAATTCTCTTGTATTCTATAAATAGATATGAAATGTGATAGGATGTGATAAGAGGTGTATAAGATGTGATAAGAGGTGTATAAGATGTGATAAGAGGTGATAAGATGCTTATGAAATAAGTTAGGAGGTGATAAGATGAATTAAGATGTGATAAGATGTGTATGGGATGAGGTAAGAAGTGTATGTGATAGGATAAGATGTATATGGGTTGTGATAGGGCGAGAATGGATGTGATGTAAAAGATTAGATGTAAAGGCATATGGGGTTATATGAATGGGAATGTGAAAATGGATGTATGTATGTGGATGTGTGGATGTGGAGATGGGAGTGTGGATGTATGAATGTGAAAATGGATGTATGCATGAAGATGTATATGCATAGATGTGAATGTGGATGTAGATGTGAATGTATAGATGTGAATGGGAATGTGGATGTGGATGTATGTAGATGTGAATGTGGATGTAGATGTATATGCATAGATGTGAATGTATAGATGTGAATGGGAATGTGGATGTGGATGTATGTATGTATGTGGATGTAGATGTGGATGTATAGATGTGAATGGGAATGTGGATGTGGATGTATATATGTATGTGGATGTGGATGTATGAATGAGGACGTGATAATGGAAGTATGCATGTAGATGTGGATATATGGATGTGAATGTGAATGAGGATGTGGATGTGGATGTATGGATGTAGATACGGATGTGGATGTATGAATGTGAATGTGGATGTGGATGTATGGATGTAGATACAGATGTGGATGTATGTATGAATGTGGATGTATGAACGAGGATGTGGATGTATGGATGTGAATGTAGAGATGGATGTGGATGTATGGATGTGGATATGGATGTGTATGTATGAATGCGGATATGGGATTGGATGTATGATGTGGATGTACGAACACGGATATGTATGTAGAATAATGAATGTGAATGTGTATGTGAAATAATGTGTCATCTCGATAGGGGTAAATGGATGAGAATGAGTACACATTGAATGGAATGTGGAATAAGTAATATGGACTGAGGAGGGATAATGTGGTAAGATGAGAGTTCGATATAGAAACTATATTTTGTGACTGTTTGTAAATGACTGTTTTATGTCAAGAATGCTGGGGAAGCATTTTGACTGTCTTGTGGATTAAGTTCATGAAGACCTAACTGATAAAGTTGCAACTGCTGACGGAGAGTCAATGGAGGACGTCTCGCGTAGCAAGGTCGACCGAGGTCTTGACCAGCCTCGGTTCAATTTAAATGGTGAGCTACCGGTACGGTGGATGAGGGACCAAGGAAGCGGCCTATGAGTGAAGCGCTAGGTCACCTGCGAAGGATCCTAGAGGGCTACCTCTTGGTGGCTGGTTATGTTGGTCCCAACATCCACTTTCCACATATCTGGGTATGATGGCTTGTATATTATGTTTGGATCTACATGCCATGTGTGTGAAACATCTGAAGGATAAAACCATATCATTTGAGCCTTTGGCCCTCCCGGACCAGGATGTCATCGCTCTGAGTAGAAGCTAGGGGAAACAACTCCAATAGAGCTTCCCTGTATGTATGAGTTGCACTTAAGTCTTCCATCAATACCTCCCAAACATTTGACTTTTGAGTTCAATGGGGTTCATCTAATGGCCCACATTGTGCGTCCAACGGCCTCTTCCTTTACATGCATTTGTCCTCCGCTCATTGTGCCATAATGTTGTTTAGACTCTTCATGTCCGACATCTTTGTTTCCTCCAGTCATTGGACTTTTTGGTCCTCCCCTTGAAGCGTGACTTACTGCACTGTTTGTTCTAGATCTATCTCCAAAACTTACTCTTCTTGCTGTTCCCCGATTTTGACGATGTCTGCTCTGCATGACATAACCTAGACAATGTGAGCATTGGTCTACTTCCGTTGTCCTCACCCTCTTTCGTTGAATAGTCTCCTTATCTCCATGTAGAGGCCTTGATTCCTCATACATAGGAGTATTAGCTACTGTTTCATGGATCATGCGAGCCACTTGTGGTGGTGTCGGTCTTGACCTTGCTGCCACCCTGTCTAGCAACTTGCTCAAGCTTGGCCCCTCACCTTTGTGCTTCCCCATCTGATATGCATATTGCTTTTTTGCATTTTGTAGTAAAGCGTTTGCGATATCTAAAATGCACGCATCATACAAGCTAACCTTTTCCTTATATCCTTCACCAGCAAGCCAACTCCCATGTACACTTTCAGATAAGTTTGTTTGAGGGGTTTGTGCTAAATCCACCGAGCTTAAGACCACCTGCACACAAGAGATTTCATACATGAATTCACAAAATTGACTCCAATGCAAATACATCTATACAACATATCATTTCTCCATAAAATTTCTCACTCTTGACATGAGGTTGCCCCAAAGTGCTATTCGTACTTCCCACCAACTCATCCATGTATCCATTACTGATAGTTTTCTCTCATGAACATGTCCATTTCTCCACCACTCATGAATCTCTTTCTTATTGGTTGCCAATCTCCATTCTTCACACAAGTCAATATGGTGTTGTCGACTTTTTGCCTTCACGCATTGTTTAGCATGCTTCATCAAACTTTGTTTCCAATGGAATAAGCACATTTGCTCCCTGTCCTCCATAATGTTGTGCAGACCCCCATTGAAAACGGTCCTAACTGCACACCAATTTGACCATAGAAGTGTGTGGGTGCATAACCGCATTGCTCCATATTGTGCTATTCAGCATTTCCCAAAATAGTACTTGGCTTTTTGTATCCTCCTCCTTCATTTTGCATGTGGCAATTGTCAACAGCTCTTGAACACTATAGGATTTTGGAGAGAATTTTTTTCAATCAGCTATCATTCAAGGTAAATGAAAGAAAGGAAAAAATAGAAGTACGTAGTCTCACCTTGGGTCGTAAACATGACAAGCCATTGTTGACCAACCAAAAACTCGATGAGTGTGATCAAACAAAACCCAGGACTTTGCCAAGTCACCTCCACTATCACACTGCATGCGATTCACCAAGTCCACGCCTGCTGATGCTGGTCCTCGCAAAGACATCTTAAAGACATAACATTTGTCATCAGGGCCACCTTGTCCTGGGAAACGGCTACCTTGTATAAATGAATAGCGAGATCTTCTCTATATAAGAAGGATGCTATCAAAGCCCTCTCCTGCCGGCATCTCTTCTCTATATAAGAAGGATGCTATCTTCTCTATATAAGAAGGATGCTATCAAAGCCCTCTCCTGCCGGCGCATCAATTTTCTTTTCTCCTGGGATACAATGTGTCTAAACCTAAAAAATATAATTTCACAATAAAGAGAGGACCGAATGTAGAAAAATACATCCAAATATAATTAAGTTACAGAATGAATACTCACCTCTGGTTTTCCACAAGAGGACTCAACTCCTCCAAAAAATTGCAGAGCTCATGATTCCCAATACTTGTATGTAGCTCATCATTTTGATTCATCATGGAGGAAAACAACATATCCTTCACAATATCCATCTGTATTTTTCGAGGACCTGCACTTCTCTGGGCTTTCAACACTTGAGAAACAAACATTTTCACGCGCTCTAACATTGACCTTGAAGTTCCTGGCTGAACTGGATGTTCATGCAGCCCAGTGTGGAGCATCATTCTTGTAATAGTTGTGTCACGAGGCATTACATAATACACAACACATCTACACACTTGCACACAGTGTGCAGTTTTGCGACAAAAGTGACAAACTATTTTAGTTTTCTCATCCTCTGTCAGAAGTCCTACTACAATCTTTTTTGTTAGATGTCCATGAACGAAGGTGTTATTATACCTTTTATTGTTCAAGTAAAAAGGACAGCTGAGCCTATGGCTCTCCAAAGTATCAACACAATAGCTAATACGCACGGTACAAGTTACAGACATGTTTGATGTTACTGGACGTGTCCATAGGTGACCATCATATTTTTGCTCCATTCCATCCATATTTCCTATTTTGCCATATGTTGGTGGAAACTCTAGGATGGAATCACCATCATAATGTCTTGGCACCTCCTAGACTTGGATGACTCGAGTAACTTTTTCCAACAATGAACGTAGAAGAGAAGGTTGCTCCTTCTTCGACGAAGAACTAAAAGTATACTCTCTGAAGCAATACATTCATCTTCAGAGATATTGTGCTTCGAACCTTTTGGATTGCTTGTGCCTTCACCTGGTTTTGCTGAGCCATTCAAGTCACTCTCAGAGGAGGAGCTCGAGATATGAACATGGGTGTTTTGTGTCCCTAATTCTTTCTCCACTGAGGTCTCCAAATGTCGGACATCTTGGGCAATGTCATTAGCACTAGAATCAAGACTATCAGCAGCACAGAGAGGACTACATTGTAGCATATATGTTTTACTTCGAGTAATATCTACAAGGTAGTTTTTATTGCCCTCCATATCATAATGAGTGATGATTTCCTGTAGGCTTCCATTGGTCCTAGTAGCAAGCGTGGTCTGGTGGAGAAGTATTAAAGTTTGAGATTTTTTACTGCAGCCATCAAGCTCCCACTCACAAAGGTGACAGTGTGCTCCATAGGGAAGGCAATACAAAGATGCAGATAGGACAGGAGAGACGAAAATGTGAAATGAAAATATAAAAACGAAGGAACAGGTGGACTTTATAAAACAAAAATAGAAGATCGGGTATCTAGGCCGAATCAATCATTGTCACGTAAGGTGGCTGAAATGATAAAACAAGGTGGAGCAATCACGATTGAGAATGAAGGTGGTTGAAATGATAAAACAAGGTGGAGCAATCACGATTGAGAATGGTCAAAAAATCACGATAATTTTTTTTAATAAAAAATATACAAATATATATATTTATTGGTTCTAAGTATTATATGTATCTTTTTATATTAGTTCCAAGTCAAAGATCCACTCCTAAAACATATTCTGATCTCATGAATGTTCAATGCGAATTTCGAGCAAGTCAGCCAACAACTGAGGATTTGTAAGCCTTTTTTGTTTTGCTACATTCGCCCATAATGTACCCTCTCCAACCAATGGAAGTAATTCTTCTAAGTCAGGTTGAGGGGCACAGAGAGGGTATGGTACATTATGCTGCCTTTCTTGTAGACGAATCCAACAATCGATGGTACGAATGTGTGCACCTATGAGTCTACTTCACTTCCCATGTTGAAAGCTCGGCGAGTTATGGTCTCCACGAGCTGCTAGAGCTCCTCCACAAGCAGAGGGTTGAGCTCCACAAGGAGAAGATAAGAGAAAATGAAGATTTTTGACCTATTCTACACCACAAATGTGACCTACTCAACCAAAGCTCTAGATACCATGTTAAGAAAATGTGGTGCTCATGCTAGATCAAGTGTGTGGAGGAGAGGGACTCACAAAATACAAGAAAAATATCTTGCTTATTAAGTTGTTTATGTATACAACTAGGCTTCTTGCTCCATACAAAATGCCTCCTAGCTTCACCTTTAAATAGGTGAGCTAGTGGACCTTAAGTCCCTTCACACACACACCCTTCTCTTCCCCTTCTACATAACCTTAGCCTTTTAACAGGCTCATTGTGACTCTTTACAACAGATTGGTGCGCACTAGTGTTACACCCACATTGTCACATGAGATCTTCATGTTTCAACGATTTGGAATGGCGGACAAATCATCCATATTGGACTACCTTGGTGATGAAGATGTAAGGAGGTGGGATTTAATGGAGCTTAGTTTGGAGCGACGAAGTGGAGAGCAATGGTACAATGCTCCAGCTACAATCTTGGCACAGAGCTTGTGTGGAAGGTAGTGTTTGTATTTCCCATCTTTTATTAATAAACGGATTATTAATGTTGCTTGCACGAAGCATATAAAGGTCCACTACCATTTTGTCAGAGAGAAGGACCTTTTGGCAAAAGATGTTGACCTTGTTTATGTCAGCACACAGGATCATGTCGCTGACATCTTCACCAAAGCATTGGGTATATAGAAGCTCCGAAGATGCAGGGCTTCGCTTGGTGTACATGAGATGGAGTTCGAGAGGGAGTGTTGAGATATCGAGCTCATCTAGTGAGGCAGTGGACACTGATGATGACCCACCTAGGGGATAGGCCCCACACTTACACCACTGGCATGGTTGGTGAGATCATGGGTGATATGTTGATTTCTATGCATAAAAGAATTTTTTTTATTATAAAAGTGTTACTTTTATCATTATTGATTTCTATGCATAAAAGTATGCATAAAAGAATATTTTTTTAATTATAAAAGTGTTACTTTTATCATTATTGATTTCTATGCATAAAAGAATATTTTTATTATAAAAGTGTTACTTTTATCATAAATGATTTTTATGCATAAACATATGCATAAAAGATATATTTTTTTTATTAAAAGTGTGATTTTCATCATAAATGATATTTATGCATAAACATATGCATAAAAGATATTTTTTTATATTAAAAGTGTGATTTTCATCATAAATGATTTTTATGCATAAAAGATATTTTTTTATATTAAAAGTGTGATTTTCATCATAGATGATTTTTATGCATAAACATATGCATAAAAGAAATTCTTTTATATTAAAAGAGTGATTTTCATCCATAAATGATTTATATACATAAAAGAAAGTCTTTCATGATAAAAGAGTGATTTTCAACATAAAGGATTTTTATGATGATAAAAGTGTGACTTTCATCATAATTAGATGCATATAGAATCTTTATAATTAAATAAGGGATCTCCTTAATCCTCTGTTTAATTTTCGTAAAAATTGAAAAAATGAATAAGTAGATAATCTGTGAGAAGAAATGCTACCGTTTCATATTCACTAAGATGGTAATGAGAAAATTCAATTAAACTATCCAAGTCGGAGATCGAGATAAATGATTATTTTATTCCTCATAAGAAATTCATGTTTTAGAAATCTGTAAGCAAATATTCATCGAACGAAATTTAGAAAAAGAGAAATTGAAATAGTACCTTTCGAGAAAGATAGTTTAGGAAGAACCTTTCCAGACCCTGATAGCCTCCGATTTCGGCACCGAAAAGGCTAGAAGATGCAAGTTTTCGACAACAATTCATCATTTTTACCCATGTCCTTATGGCATCTAGGCCTATGTGTACCTTGTTGCTTTATTTTTTGCATGGCATATTTATTGTAAATGCTTGGCTATTAGCGGGTCCGCAATTGTGAAGCCAAGGCATGAAAACTCTCTCTTGTTTTGAAAAGTCAAACCATATACCATGTGCACACAAATAAAGCCTTAAGCCTAAGGTTCAAAAAAAATGTATCACTTTTCAAGTTTTGAATAAAGAAAGGAAAAAAGAGAAGGTCGTGTGATCTTGGGGGTTGTGGGAAGTTGCAACCAACTACCTATATCTCTCCTTGCACGGCTCTTTTCTATCTCTCTTGGTTTGAGCACAACTCTTGCCTCTCTCTTGTCTCTTCCTTATTCTTGAATATTTCCTAGCTATGGAGGAAGAAGAAGAAGATGGTGAGGATGATTGTTTTGTCTATCTTCTGTGTGCTCTACATTAGGCAGCTTTTCATTGTGTGTGCATGGATGTGGTTCCTTAGAGAGAGAGAGAGAGAGTGTGTCTGCCATTCTTGAGTGCATCTTGAGTGATTCTTGCAGCTTTCATGGCTATGGGCTGAGCCCAATGCATATGTTTAGAGCCCGGATTTGTTGCAGATTTGGTGTGCTTGGAAGATCAATCATTTGGTGCGTTCGTCGGGAGAAGATGGCCATGAAAACTGCTGATGTTCGTGTGGTTTGCAGAAGGTGAGAGCAAAGAGATGATGAGGAAGCCGGGTGGTGGGGCAGTTTTACAAAGAAGAGAAACAATGCAAAGCAGATCGAGAGAGAAATGAGGAGATGGAGAGGAATGCCGCCCTGAGGAGAGAGAGGAGCAGGTCGAAAGTGGAGGAGAAGGTGAAGAGACAGTAGGCAATGGAGATGCACTTTTGCTGCAGATGGAAAGAGGAGGACGAAAGCATCAGAGCCGGCCGTGCTGAGAGCGGATCTTGTTGTGCTGTTGATGTGTATGAAGTGCCGATTGGGATGTGAAGCAAGAAGGAGAAGGGAGGAAGACCCGCCATTCTTCTGTCGATGGGGAAGCAAACCCGGGCGCTGTAATTGTTGAACACTGTGAAGATTTGTGGAGTTCAAGAGAGGAGAGATGGTGAAGGGGCCTTGCGGCCTTGCACGCAAAAGCAGTGAGCAGGAGATGAAGAAGGCAGAGGCGAGGGCTGCCGCGTAGAAGGACATGTTGGAGAGGAGTCGCCTGCATATAATGAGGAAGAAGACGTGAAGCAGGGAGTTCTGACAGCTTGACAACTGTGTATTGCTATTTCAAAAACTTCTTTATACCAATGGCAACTGTTGACCTCCTTGCAGCACACACAATGTCTGCACAACCAATCTATGTTCCTATAGTTCTTAAAACAGAGTTTTGTAGAGAATTGATGACTTACCTGTAGTGCTCGAAATCGCCTGCTTTATGAAAAACGGAGGTCCTAACGCGCCCGAAACGATTTTTTGCCCCAAAAAATATTATCCAATAGGACAGTATAGTTGCCCTATAGCTTTACTCCCATGAAGAAAGCTCCTCAATCAGAGATCATTTGCCGGTGCCTCCCGTAGAGCTCCCGAGACAAGGGTGTAGTCGCCAACACAAATAGGGAAAAGTAAATGAAGTTGTTACCCTCGTACCGCTTCCTGTGCTTCTCTTGCTTGCAGCTCAACCCTTAGCATGAACCATGCTCTGATACCATGAAAAGATGCAGGGGAGAAGAGAGCTTGAGCTCTTGCAAGCACACACACACTCACAAAACCCTAAAAGAGAACACACAAGAAGGTGAGAGGGTGAAAATCTTCTTCTTCTTCACACAACACTCAACACACCATATACAAAGATAAGAGTACACACAATATGAAAGGTACTCAATGAAATACATACTAGGGTTCTCTATATAGTGTGAACCCAACTAAATGAGCTGGCGCTATAACTATGCCAGTCTCTAGAATGGCTGTCACACAGCCTATCATCCCACTGGCCGCATATCACCCAAGCCTTGATTGTCATAATGCTTATTCAAGGTGCCATAATCAAACTACAAACATTTTTTTGGAGCCATCTTTTGGGATTATGGAGCATACGGAGGGAGAGGCAAGCTGGAAGTTCAAGGGCCACAAATCTTCAACAATAAGCTTCTATCTCAACCATTGACAAGCTATACAAGCTTTGGGAGATTAATGGTGCATGGCTATTGGCATTAACTCTTCATCTTCCACATTTTTTCTTTATTTTGGAAGTGATTTGGGGTTTGACACTTGGAAACCCTAATTCATGGGTATTGGATACTTCAATCTTACCAAGCTATGGACAAAGATTTGTGGTTGGTTTGCATTCTTGATGCCTAGTGTTGAAATGTTTGAGGATTTTGCCATTCTTAACCTCATTCATTAACATCACATAGCCTTGGAGTGCATTTATGCAAGGTCAAGATACTCATTGATGCTATGTGAATGCATTTTGATGCATCTTGGTGAAATTGGAATGCATTGATGGGCATTGAAGGTATGAATCAATACTTGTAATGGCACATGGTATGCTTATGTGAGTGCCTAATACACATGTACATGGAGGTGTTGATTGCCCATGTTTTTGACATGCCTATGTAAGAGGCATACATGTGTTTTTGATTGATACTTTTGGAGTTATATGCTAGTGTGGAAGACATTGGACATGATGATATTGACATTATGACATTGTGCATGAGTTCATGTAAAACATTGTAAGTCATCCTATGCATATCTTTGAAGTTCAAATCACACCTCATATCACTTTGTACCCACATTCTATTCATAGAATCTTGATGTGTGAGAGGGTACCTTGGCATTTGGTTGGAGAGGCCAAGGGGAGCATGTCTTGAATCTTCCTTTCTATGAGTGCCATGGTAAAGCAGTAAGGAAGAGGATTAGGTACTCGGAGAGTGAAGAAATGGCCCCAACTCTTGCCATTGGGGACTCTAAACTTTAGTAAGAGGGTAGAAAGGTATATTGAAGACAAAGAGGATCATCACCCAAGTTTCCATTCTACTCATGGTGCTATGCGCAAACCAATGTTTACATACACACGAAATGATACCAAAGGGAAATTTCATGCATCTCCATATGAAAGCTCAAGATTTCCAAGGAGTAATGTTTGTATTTCATTCAAGGGAAATACTCATCGAGGTGGTGCTTCAAGACCTCATATTGAGGAAGGTTTTGATGATGAGTTTGAGCATAGAAATGGTCAAATGCCTTCTTATTCACAAGCAATCGATGGAAGAAAGCAAGGTGTTAAGTTCCATGGTAGAGCCACTACTAGTGAAAGTAAGAAAAGGTCAATTAATATATGTGAATTCTTGGTACCATTTCTTGGTTCACCTCTTACTTTGAGAGGAGATGGAAGAGCTATCATACACTCTATTTTGAAAGAGGTTGGCTTTCCAAGGACAAACGAGGACTTCCATTCACAATCACATTTAGTCATTGCATATAGAATATGACTATGCGGATCTTTATGCATACATTATGGGTGTTGAAGTGGATGAGATGCTTGCTGTAATTTTTGGACAGCAAGTACATGAGGAGATCTCGATGCCAATTCTCTCTCGAGACAAGACATCACCACTGTATTCGTGGCCAATGGAAATACACAAGTTGGAAATGGAAATTCTTGGATTACTTCCATAAGTGCTTTGATGGGTACATTTGTAGTTTATGATATGATGCCACAAGATCATAAAGACTTGATCATTGATGAGGACATATTGGATGTGCATGCAATTGTGTTTAACACAAGGGATGATGAGTCATGTGATGATGCACATGCCTATAAGGATGAATTTGACATATGCCATGCACATAGGCATGAAGATTTACATATGGTGAAGACATATGCATTGTTGATCATGGTGACATTAGACATCTTGATGATGATGGTTATGCAAGTGTTGATGATTCATCTACCATCATTATTTGTGATGAGGAGAGCATTTACGTTGATGTGAATGATGGTAGTATGCATGCTACATATGATGAGGATGAGTTTTATAATGCTAGTGAGCATGTGGATGACATTATCGGTGTGGATGACATTGATGATATGGATGACATCCATGATGAGGTTATTCATGCATTTAGTAATGAGAAGCTATTGGATATTTCATGGAGGTTTTATGGGAATCCAGTCTATGACCCTTTCTTGGGAGATGAGTGGAGAGTCTATGATTGTGACCTCTACGAGAGCTTTATGGATAGTGATGAGGATTATGCCTTGGTACATATGGATTATGCTCAGATAGTCATTTGTGATGTGGATCATGCCTATGGACCTATGCATGATGATGGATGTAGTGAGGACATGGATTCACATTTGATGGAGCATGCTATGGAGTATGAGGCATACTCTTTTGATGATCATGAATGCCTATGCATTGATACAGACATATGTTGAAATATACAAGTGAATAGGGTGTGTGCGGGAACAAGCCCTTGGCTAGAGGCTGTAAAAGAGAATGTGTAAATGTGAGAGAACCTGTGAAAAGATGAGAAGAATCTACTAGGAGAGAATAAAGGGTAGCATGAGAAGATTTAGGAAGTGTGGAGATATTCTGGAAAAAGTGAAGAGGTGGAGAGAATCAAGCAAAAGAGGTGGAGATGTTCTGGGAGAGGTGGAGTGAATCAAGGAGAAATCAGTGGGATTAGATGTAAACTCTATAAATTGAGGCATTGGCCTAATGAGAATTTGCTGGTTTTTGATTATCCATGCTTACATTAAGCTATTTGTTAATTACTCACTAATCACATCTTAATCTAATCACTTTGTTAATGATGTTGATTCTAGCATTTGATCCACCATAGCTCATCACATTGCTGTAATTTTAACATGGTATCAGAGCCATGCCTAGAATCCATCAATTTGTGAGCCCATTATCTTGCTAATCATTTTGCTAATTAGGATTAGTAGAAAATTATAAATTTTTCCTCTTTTTCAACTATTCTCTGTACCCCCAGCCAGTGGAGGAGCTCCCTCTCCTTGCACACATCAAATTAGCTCAAACCCTTCTAGCCCAACAAAGCCATGATCCCCATGATTCAGCCCATCAAGACAGAAGCGCAAACCGCCAAGCATAGCTCTGCTAATTTTCACTGATTCGCTAGCGTCGTTTTTTTGGAGAAGAATGGAGATGTTGTCTTGCTCAGCTACAATGGGTCTAATTCCTCTTAGCCCCGGGGGTTTTCAAGCATGCTCTACAAGCTGGTGAAGTCAAAATTCAATTTGATCAAGTCTATAGTGAGATCCAAGCTCTTCATCAAATCTACAGGTGACTTTGGTAAAACAGAGATTAAGCATTCAATATTTGGTCAAATCTTATGTTTATTGGCTTAATCCTCTACTACACTCATTGCTATTGATGGCCTTGAAAGTATTTGAGCTCACCAGTTCTGGACTCCCCGCATACTCTATTTTCTACACACAAAACAGTGGACTAATTTGCTAATCAGTGCTAATCACTGTATTTTGGTACAATTGAGGGTTCAAATTAACCATTAGGTATCTGATACACATCCCTATAACTTCAGATTGCAATTCAGAGTTGGTTTGATACTCCAACCATTCCGTACAAATTGGTTACCCTTGATTTAATGCAATTTTTGGTGATTTTATGCTGATAAATTTGTTGTAATCATCTCTTAAACACCAGATTGAGTTGTAAAAGGGTAGACATTGCCCTTGAATCTTGAAATTGGATCGAGGTAAGACCCCCTTCACATCATCATGAGTACAGCACAAGAAATAGCCAAATTTAATGGGGAGCAGTTTTACACATGGCAGACAAAAACCATGTATTTGCTTAATGAGGAAAAATCTGTGGGGGCTAGTTGAGGGAAGAGATGAATGCCCAGAGGTGAGAGGAAAAAATGAGTGGAAGAGCAGGAATGAAAAAGCATTGGGACTTATTGCACTCAGTTTAAATGATGAAATCATTCATCACATCATAGGGATACAATGGGCAAAAGATGCATGGGATGAACTCAATAAATTATTTGGCACACAAGCTAAAAATTCAAAGATAAATCTGTTAATGCAATTCTAAAAATTGGATATGAAGGAAAGTGAACCTTTAATCACACACTTGAACAAATATAAAAGCATTAAGCAACAACTGGCAGCTATTGGCAAAGAGGTAGAAGATGATGAGGCACTAGCAGTGCTTCTGAAGAGTGTGGACAAAGGTGAATATGAAAATATTATAGCAACACTAAAGAATGTACCTGAATTGAAGCTACACGAGATAGAAGGAGCTCTACTAGAGCAAGAGAGCAGAGGCAAAGAGAAGAAATGGCTCGACTCAATAGCAAGAGAAGAAAAAGCATTCTTCACCCGAGGAGGATTCTCTCGAGGATGAGGACGAGGAAGAGGCAGAGTAGGAGGAAGGACCTTCACTTGCCACAACTGTGGAAAGCCAGGACACATGGCAAGAGACTGCTACAGCAAACCCAGTGTGTGGAGAAGGAACGACATCGGCAAACTTCATGGAGGCTCCAAAGGAAGTGGAGTTGGATCATCTTTTCTGAGAGAGAGAGAGAGAGAGAGACCCCACAACCCAATGTAGCTTGCCCCAACAAAGTAAAACCACCTCTGAGCCACCGATGATGTAGGCCACGTGGTAGATATATGTGTGAGCACTTTAGTCAAGGTCGCGGGCACTTGAGTAAGCCTTGAACACATTGAGAGAGAGAGTGTGTGTCAAGGACTATGAGTTTAGGGACTTGAGGCACTGGTCGCGGGCTATCAAGTAAGAGAGAAACTTGGTACAGGGTCCAGGTGTGCTAAGTTAACTTGAGGGGAGGATTGCTAGACACTGGTCACGGACTATCAAGTAAGAGGGAAACTTGGTATAGGGTCTAGGTGTTCTAGGAGTATTCACTTGAGGGGAGGTGTTGAAATATACAAGTGAATAGGGTGTGTGCGGGAACAAGCCCTTGGCTAGAGGCTATAAAATAGAATGTGATGTGAGAGAACTTGTGAAAAGGTGAGAAGAATCTACTGGGAGAGAATAAAGGGTAGCATGAGAAGATTTAGGAAGTGTGGAGATATTCTAGGAAAAGTGAAGAAGTGGAGAGAATCAAGCAAAAGAGGTGGAGATTCTGGGAGAGGTGGAGTGAATCAAGGAGAAATCAGTGGGATTAGATGCTTGGATGTAAATTCTATAAATTGAGGCATTGGCCTAATGAGAATTTGCTGGTTTTTGATTATCCATGCCTACATTAAGCTATTTGTTAATTACTCACTAATCACATCTTAATTATCATCTAATCACTTTGTTAATGATGTTGATTCTAGCATTTGATCCACCATAGCTCATCACATTGCTGTAATTTTAACAACATAGTCTATCAGGCACTCACTCTTGGACATGATGTATTCATCTATGATCCGAGTGGGTGGTGCTATATGGACTATCATCGCATAGTATCCTATGCATGGATGCATTATCTTTTTGACCCAGGGGGATATTGGATGTATCTCATTGATGGATGTGGTGCATTACATCATACATTTGATCCAGGAGGATATATGATTGATACGGTTATGGGTCAGGCATGCCATGGATTTCCATTTGATTTCCATTTGATCCATGCATCATTATCACTAGCCTCACCATTGATGACACCCTCATATCCTTTCCATTTGATCTGGGTGGGTGTCGTGGACATATTTTGGCGGATACATCAAGACCATGAGTGCATTTTTGGCTTTTGTATATAGCCTTTTGTATATCCTTATGCGCGACCACCCTTCGATTTTGAGAATGAAATCATTATAGGAGGGGATGGTTTGTTAACGAAGTAGATTTGGTGTCACATGCACATGGGGGATGGGGCCTAGGCAAGGTTGTTTAGAGTTATTTACATATGTGCCTTTGGGGGCCTTGGGCTATAGGATACATTGGGCTCATGGGCATTGTACACACAACTTATGATCATTTTTTACTATTACTTTCTTGGAGCTCTCATGCTACCCAAGCTTCATGGTGAAATTCTCCCATATGAGATGTGAGGATGGTGACCCACACCCATGTTGTCACTATTACTTTCTTGGAGCTCTCATGCTGCCCAAGCTTCATGGTGAACTTCTCCCATATGAGATGTGAGGATGGTGACCCACACCCATGTTGTCACTCCATGCCTTGAGTGGCCAACCCTAGTTTCTTGTAGCAGTGACCCACTATATTTTATTCTCAGACTACAAACTGAAGTAATCTTGATGACTACTAGGCAAGATGTTAGGATCTAATGCTCTATTTATGTGTATCAAGCTAGCTTGCTCACCCTTCACAACCTCACTCTTATCAAGCCTTAAGATAAATTTTAGCTTTCCTCAATATTCTCTAATAGACATATATAATTTTACCATTTTTGCTTGTAATAACTTGCATGTAGGGTACAGGGAACTTCTTTTGAACCAAACTTATATACATATGTGGCACAAATGTATAAGTCACCAAATAGCTCTAGGAACTTACAATTCATCAATAATTTTTGTGCTTGTGACACATGAAATGGTTTAAGGAGCAGCAAAATCCTTCTCTTTTGCATCATTGCCCTACTAATTAGGGGAATTTTGAGGTCATTTTTCTGCCCTGTAAGGAAGTTTGACCATAATATTCTCGCAAAAATTGGGCACACGGACCTTGCATTTTTAGAACCTACTCATCAAGAGCTTTTCGATGATATATGGCATGCTTGGGTATTGAGATTGGATGGGCTAAGATTCCCACAAGATGCTTTTATGCTCTCAAAAGATTCCGTAAAACGAAATCTTTTGAGAGCATAAAAATGTACACGTGCCTTCGTTGCAATTGTCTCTCTAGCATTAGTTTCTTGTGACTATTGAGAAATATGGTGCCATGCAGCATAAGACTTGGTAGGGGAGTGAGTGTAAACCTAGCATGCTACCGCATGAGCAAGCAAGAGTAATCCCACATGAGTAAGCAAAGCTAATATGTACCTCCCTCATATAAAAGGGGTCATTTCTAAGCAATGAATCAAGCAATCTATCTCAAGTCTTTCTATGAGTACAAGTCTTAATCTTGTAACCTAACTTAACTTGAATCTAAAGCTTCATAAGCACAACACACTCATCATCTCATGAATAATCTTAGACTTCATCCACCTTAGTATTCTCTCAATCATCATAGCTCACACCATAACCATTTTTGCTTGAGATTCTCATGTCTTAACATGGTATTAGAGCCCAAGGATTAGTTTTATTATTGGTCATTAGCAAGTGATTAGAAAGTTGTTTAAAGTTTTTCTCTATTCCTGTTAATCTACTTTAGGTTAAGGTATTGGATTAGAGAAGACTAGAGAGGAAACATCTTTAATCTAGAGAGAGAGAGAGAGAAGAGCTTTGGGATTTGTTTTTGTTGTAGCAATTAATGAGTCTCTTCCAACAAGGAGAAGAGAGAAGAATAGGAAATTCCCTTGTGACAAAAAGCCAACTCTGTCAAGATAGCCAATAGAAATTTCCTCTCCTACTCCACAGTGTGCTCAAGAGCAATGTTGATGCCTATAATAATTGCATCAGTCATAGTAGTTGCTTGTGTTTAGCTACCTCTATTGGTTAGGCCATGGCCACATGCATCTTCACTTTCCATTGCTCTTTGTCAATAGTAGTGACCTATGTATGTCAATGTGCTCTTTGTTAACCTTCAATCTTGCAGAGAACTGTGCACCTCAACAATTACACACCTCCATTATCCTTAGTCAAATGCCATCTATCTTGTCTAGAGCCATAACTATTCACACGTGTACTTTTATAAGAGGGTTTTCACATGAATTAATGAATAACTTCATATTTCTTGTGTTATAGCATCGAATCTAGCATCTAGGTTTTGGGTGTTAACAAGAAGCAACCTAACTATGGTTTGCATTGCCACATTGTGAGCGACTAGACATTGCCTAAGTGAAAACTTGGGTAAGACCTTCACAATTAACATCACACATAATGAGTCAAGTTGAGAAGTTCATGGGTTTCACACTTGGGCCACACGAATGAAATACCTCTTAATGCACAAAAAACTATGGTGAAGATGGTTAAGGAAAATGCACCTAATGAAAACCTGGTGATGAGTGGGTAGAGAAAGATGAGCAAGCATTCACCACATTGATCACAAGGATAATGCCAAAGATGCATGGGAAGAGTTAATCACTATGTTTGGTGCTAAAATAAAAAATCAAGAAATTCATCTCAAAATTGAAATCTATGGGCTAGAAATAAACTTCAGTGTGAGTCTCTATTCCAAATTGTTATAACAAGATAAAAAGTATAATGACATAACTAGATGGCATTTACATAAATGCCAAGTGTTATGGCCTACTACACCTCCCAAGAGAACTCCACACATCACATTCACCAATGGAACAAGCAGATAACAACCATCATAGGGTACTTACCAAGTTCTCAGCTCACGTCCCTTGAGGCTCTCCAAGCTCGCTTGTAGAAGCTCCAATTTTTCAATCTCCACCACCTCCACTCTATCACCACGGAGTCGCTCACACCACAATGCAATGCAACCGTCCTCTCACTCTCCCACACCCAAGCATAAAAGAGGCACATGCACTAGAGTACACACACACACACACACACTTTCTCTCTCTCACACATACACAAGATAAGACAAGATCTCTCATAGCACAAAGGGGGATTGTCTTTCCATTATGAGAAATTTCCTTATACACAACTAGCCCTTATTCAGACTTGGGCGCCCAACTAAAGCCTTGGCTGACCAATGTCTCATAATGTACAGCCTTTATAGTGTCGTTACATAACACTTATTAATGTCCTCAGTGTGGGAGGATCATCTTTGTTAATCCAAAATGGGATTAACATCCCCTTACCTGATGTAGGTTCTATCCTCAAAACCTCTTACCTAGGTCAAAGGACCTGATGTAGGTTCTGTCCTCAAAACCTCTTACCTATGTCTCTAGAAGTTGCGAATGTGACTGAACCTTTTTGAGGGTTCCTCTGAATGCTGAGTAGAGCTGTCTAGCTCTATGGATTCTTACGTGCCTACCTTGAGGCATCCCTCCATCAAATCCTTCAGATCTTTCCATAAGCTTGGGCTACCTCTTGAAGCAAGGTGCCAATGGGGATTTGAATCTAAGAAGAGAGGAAGAAAGAGAGACTAGCAATGTCTCTAGGAGCGGAGGCTGTTCCATGAGGAAGGTCGCCTTGGCTTGTTCTTAAGCTCTATTGTGTATATGGTATCTGGATGGGCATTTCTATGTCCGTTCTTTTAAAATGGTCATCCCCTAGGTTTCTAAGATATTCAGATACTCGTCGATTTCCCTCGTGGGGGGTAGCTATCATAGTAGTGGGTGTTGCTGCTTGTGTTGGCCTATGTGGGGGTGATAGGTTTGGGCATATACCTGAGCTTCTTCAGTGGGTCTCATGTTGGAGACCGAAGAGCATGGCTCAAGGCAAGTAGTAGGAGGCTCATCTTCTATCTGAGCTTGGCAATCCCTGACCAATTCTTGGGCTACCAAAAGTCTTTCCTTCTCCTCTATGGGGTTAGGGTATTCAGCAAGCTTTTTAGGGAGCTGGTTAGTGTCAATCTGTTCCTTGGCTCAGGTGAATGAGCATAGCAGATCTTCCTCTTCTGATAAAGAGGTTGATGCATGTGTGGTTGTGCCATCTTCTAAACCACTCTCGATAATTACCCGGCTATCTTCCTTGTCGATTTTTGTGGTTTTCTTTCTCAAGCATCTAGTTGCTTGTGCTTGTTTAGGGGCGTTCTTTAAAGATAATACCTTTGCTTGTCCCTAGTCTCGTGAGGTTTATGCCTATTGTAACATAAGCTGTAGCCCTCTATCTGTTTTCCAATATGGTTACGTCGTTGAGAGACCGTGTGGATGAAGCCATCTCTTACACTCAGTAGGTTAATGCTGGTGTTGGGATTACCTTCACTAGTCTTCCCTGTTGTTCCAGGTCTCAGTGGTGGACAACCCTTATACATATGGTCTATCCCACACCCAACAACACACAAAGGGGTTAATGCAGCGCCTTTAGAGATGCTTGCCATCCCTTTCTTGATTGAACACTCAGCCACCGATGAGGTCTTGTGTAATGATAGCATTGCATGGGTGCTCGTTTCGCCATTATATTCATGTCTTGGCCCCATGGCATTGGGGCAGCTAAGTACACTGTGTACATTTGGTCACCCTCCATCACGTAGTGGCTTAGAATTTGGGAGGGTGGACTGGTTGTGGCTCCAAAGGTTCATAGGTAGGACCTTCAGGAATTTCCCCCTCATCCCCTTCTTCAAAGATTTCCATTAGGGTTAGCTGACGGGTGTGATTCGCAACAATGGGGGTTGAGGTGGGAGAACCGGGGGTGGTAAGGACATTTCGGGTACCATCAAAATTTCTCTTTGGGCCACTTCTTGGCCTGGTTGAGGTACATTGTGAAGAGTAGGTGCTGGAAAAGCCAGCGGTTGCCTTGGGTTTATAAGCAGGGCTTGAGGTAGAGTGCGGGCTTGAGCAACCCTTTGCTGATAACAGTTCGTGACTTCGTGATTGCCGCATCTTTGGCAATATGTGCAATAGAGGGTGGGATGGGTTTGCAAATGTGGACACTCCGTGCTAGTATGGTTAGCTTGACAGATCGAGCACCATACTAAATCCAAGCCAACGGCGGTTGCCTTGGGTTTGTAGGCAGGGCTTGAGGTAGAGTGCGGGCTTGAGCAACCCTTTGCTGATAACAGTTTGTGACTTCGTGATTGCCGCATCTTTGGCAATATGTGCAATAGAGGGTGGGATGGGTTTAAAAATGTGGACACTCCATGCTGGTATGGTTAGCTTGACAGATCGAGCACCATACTAAATCCCTCTTTGAGGATAGAGATGAGGTTTGCCAACCACCCGATCTCGGCCTCGGTTCTCCAATGTTGAGTCATTTGCTGCATTAATGTAGCAGCCCTAATTGCTCAACTTGTTGTCTCCAGATGTGGACTCCTTGCTCTTTCCATCAAAATTTGTGCTAGTGTTCTTGAATGAGATGTACCCTCATGAAGCTCTCAAGAACATATTCCCTTGAAGTTGTCCTTAAAGTCCATAGCACTCCTATAGCATTGCTCAAAGGAGGTATCGGCCAAGGCACACAATGAATTGTGTAGGGGTACATCATCCCCAGAACTTCCAGAAATCTCCCTATTAACCTTTCATCACACAGATGTTGTCTCTGGCACTACAGCAGAGCAGGAGTGGAAATATCTTATTCTATTGATGTAGTCTTAGATGGTTTCACCATCCTTTTATCTAACGTTGTGCAGCTACTCAACAAGACTCCATCTGCTACCCTGACGAGAATATCCGACCTTGAAGGCCTCTGTCAAGGCTTTGAAGGTGGCCTTGTCCTCAACTTTACAATTATTCTCTTTTTAATGCTAACTACCAAATTAAAGGCTGAAGATTTCTTAAGATTTACCCATAAGGAATGGTACGGGCATGGCACATTTTCCACAGCCGTGTCCTGTGAATGGAACGACTGTACGCTTCTCAGAGTTTCATCCAGAATGGGATTTTTGCCTTCTTTCCTCCTCTAATTTTTGCAAATTCAGGTATCTGCCTAGTGTTTTTTGGGATTTTTGTTTTGATAAGGAGCTAGAGCTAGTCTCTAGCTACTTATTGATGCCTAGAATGCTTAAAGAAGCCTAACAAATAAAGATTAATTTGATAATTAAACTATGATGCAAACTTAATGAAAAATGAACAAAAAAAGTAAAATTTGTATGAATGTGAAGGGCAAAGATTGAACACTTACTTGTGTCTCCCGCACTTGGTGAGAAGACCTCAATGCTCCAATTGACCTCCATAGCTCCATGGAGGAACACCATCAATCAAATAAACAACAACTCAAACACAAGCAAACAACCGATGGATTTGCACTCCAACCAGGCCAAATGAGAACTCTAGCAAATGAAATAAATGGAGGACCCTAAGCTAAGTGCTATCCCCGGAGCAGCAGCACCAAAGATGTTAATCCAAACATACAACCTTGCACACAAGAGAGGGAAAGAAGAAGAGAAGCAACCATGGAAGGGTCGGGTCGAAGAGGTGCACTTAGCCAACCCTAATGAGGGTTAACTCCCCTTTGTGAGGCCTCTAGGGGCTCACTCCACCACCACTTGAGTCACCCAAGTGGAGATTCAAGAGCTAGGTGAAGAGAAAGAAGGAGGGAGCTATGGAAAGCTTAGCCTTCACTCCATGCCACATGCATGCAAGAGGGACCTTGGTAGAGAGATAAGTGAGGGGAGAGGAGAAGAGAAGATAGATCATCACCATCCCTACAAGCATAAAATACCACAATCAAACATGCAAACATCAATAATACAAGCATGTATCCACAAGCTCAAGAAAGAGAGAAAGAAAGAAAGAAAGAAAGATTTTATTAACGTCTTCCAAAAGACCGAACTCGGCCTATGAGACAAATCGGAGTACATGTATGGGGTATCCTCTGTCATCCCAACAAAATGAAAAAGTACTGAATAAAAAAGCTGAATTTGGGTGTGTAGGGGATGGAGCTCTATTACTAGGAGAATGCAAAGCTATATGCATGGAGTATACAATCATGATATGCAACCTAGCTAGCTCCATCCTGTACCATACTAGGGGTATAAAATGGTATACATCAGTGAAGGGGGTGTCCACAGCTCCCTGAGAGAGAGAGAGAGAGAGAGAGAGAGAGAGAGAGAGAGAGGAAAAACTCAAATGAGACTAGTGGGATTATCCCTTTTCATATTCCATAAAATGTCTTATATAATACAAGACCTCTCATTTTACAATGGTCAGCTGCCCATTTACAATTGGGGGCCCAAAACTAGCTTCCTAGCTCTATGTACATCTCTTTCCTATGACCAGCATTACACAAGCCATAAGCTCGATCATCCCATATCTTTTTTATCATTAAGCGCTTTGCGTGGTTACAAAAAGATAAGTTACAAGGAGCATAGCCACACTTGAAGAATAATGTTAACCAGAGTGGTTAACACTACTCTATAATAGGGTCGAGGTGGCAGTTGTATGTTTTGTACACTCTCCGCACCCCAATGCCAGACATGGAAGAATTGATGCCAATGGGCAGAGAAGGAACCTTGTGGGAGAATGTGGGGCACACCAAGGTAGTGAACCCACACCTAACCAATATGCTGGAAATTAGGTTGTGACATTTATGATAAGTTATTATTTCTGCAGAGGGGAAAAGCAAAATCTAGTGCATACAAGGAGTGCATACAAGGGGTGGGTATTATGCAATAGAAATAGATGGTGACAACCCCCACCTAGAGGATTTTGGCATACAACCTGACTGGCACAAGGAGTACCTCACCATACCAAAATACAGTTGGGAATACCAAATCTCCGCACCAAACCAAAGAGTCAACCTCCTGTACATGCCAATCAAGTGGCGACTCACACCATACCAATTCAAAGAAGCAAAACAGAGGGAGTCACGTGTATGCTACAACTTTCCAAAGTTCTCACCCTCAGAGTTTCCAGATATCTCCAATCAAAGGAATCAGATACTCACATGGATTTGATCATGGTGTAGAATCCTTGATCCTGACATAGTGGCTACAGTTCGATTTTTGAAGTTCCTTGTAGTTCTAATCGATCAGCCAAAAGAAAGATACAATGGGCATGATACAAAACATCTTTGCTTTGACATGAAGAGAGGCCTGGAGGAATGAGGGATGATAATCTACTACCATCACCTCAGGTGTCTACCAGGATACATGCATGTCACATTCAAAGATATAATAGAAACCGAGTTTTGGACTTCACAGCTCATTGAACCCCACGAGATCACTGGCACCCCTATAGTTCAAGCAAATAAGCTCAGAAAATACTTTGAAGGTGATGCATTCAATGCGGCATTTCTGATAACCTACGATGGCCTCTAGGTCATCACAGTAATCCTGGACAGGGGGGCATGAGTGAGCATTGTTACCAAACAATGCTGGGAAAAATGGGGAGCACCTGCCATGGATGACACAACATTACTGGTCAAACTCGCTGATGGAGCCAATGCTAGACCCATTGGTCTATTGAAGGATTTGAAAATAAAGATCCTTGCTGGGACTACCTTTTGCCACACCTATGTGGTGATGAACTTTGGACGTCAGCCAGTTTCATATAACTGCATCCTTGGGCAACCATTCATGAGGGAAACCAAAATGATGCATAATTGGGATACCGACCACATCTACATTCGAAGGAAAGATCAGAAAATGAAAATCAACCTATGCATGTGGAAGGTACATCCCATGAGTGGCACACCCTTCATATAGAGGACTCGGTAATAACAACAACCAGATCCACTGCAGTCCATCTGTGCAAACATGCCACAAAATACTAGATAATGAAAAGGATAGTGAGGAATGTGCACCTCTTCTAGAGTGAGAAGACTTTGAGAATTGGATGCATATCCTCGCTACCTTGGAGATACTTCTTCCTAGATGCACGGAAATTAGGTTCTCTATGATTGACAGAGAGGTAGGAGATCACATCTCTATACATGCTTAGCACACTGTATACCTGCCTATTGTCGCCACTCAAGAACTTGAATAGGCCATTAAAGTGGAACCATCAAGAGAAACACGCTCACATAGAACTCATAAGCCTGATGGATTTCCTGGGCCAAAACACTATGTTTTCCCTAACGATTAAGACACCCACTAGCTAAAGTATTGGGGTAGTTGAAACACATGACCACTTCAACCAAATATGGCAACAGGAGTTCACAAATAGCTCCCTCTTCTGATCCACTCTTCTGATCCACACGACCACCCTAAAGCCAATGGAGAGTGTTAGTCCCAAACTCAAACTAGAAAAACTTTGCCACTCTGTGCGCAAAGCATGCAATAAGAAGTTAGTGCTGGTGGAAAAAGAAGCCAAAAAGCTTATAGAAGAAGAAAGTGCTAGGGCAGAAGAGACCAAATAGGTGCCCAAACACTTCAAGACCTTTCAGATGGCTGACAAATTTGTGCAATATGACTCGGCCCAAAGGTCCCCCAACTAGGGACCTCATATGATGGTTCGGCCAAGGTAAAAGAAATCAACATGGCAGGCTCGAGCGAAGACATGAGGCCAGTATACATTGGAGATGACCTCTCTATAGAGGAAGAGACCGAGCTCATTTCTCTACTCACAGAATTCCAAGATTAGAAGTACATGGATGTGAAAGGTGTACCTCCTGAAGTCGTCAAAGCACACCATTCCGATGGAGTAATATCGATCAAACAAAGGGCTTATCCTATGAACCCAAAGTATTCCAAGATGGTCTGGGAAGAAATCAATAGACTCATTGATTCCAGATTCATCTACGAAATAGAGCACACAAAATGGGTACCACCCATTGTGATAGTGCCTAAAAAGAATGGGAAGGTAAGAGTGTGCATGGACCTCAAAATGGTCAATGCTACCACCATACGATATCATTATCCCTTGCCCTTCACTGAACATGTGCTCAAACGGGTCGTAGGAAAGGAAGCCTATAGCTTCCTTGATTGATTCTTTGGCTATAACCAGGCATTGATTGACCCCAAGGATTAGCACAAAACAGCCTTCGCCCACCACAGAATGGGGAACTTTTGCATACCATGTCATGCCCTTCGGGCTGACCAATGCCCCCCCGGTACCTTCTAGCGCGACGACTAATGTGCACGGCCTATGATGAATATCTTTGAAAATTCCTCGATGTCTTTATGGATGACCTCTGTGTCAACTCCTTGTGAAAGGCACACCTTGACTGCTTACGTAAGGCGTGGGAAAGATGCAGGCTATATCGCATTTCATTGAGCCCACTAAAATACGTAATACCATGGATGATGCAAGGTGCAGCGGCCCCACCCACCAATTTTAAAGGAGTCTAGCATTTCATGGAACATGTTGGCTATTATCAACGTTTTATTTTTATGTATGTTGATATAGCTCGACCTCGTTATTACGGACTCTTAATCCTTTTTGAGTGGATGGAGGAATGCCAACAGGCTTATACGACCCTCAAGAAAGCCTTGGCTAGTGCTCCAATTCGAAGGTCCCCCAACTGGGAAATTATCTTTCATGTCCACATCGATGCTTTTGCTTTTGCTGTTGGATGTGTGCTGGCCCAACAACCTGGTGAATACAAGATGGATTTCCCATCATCTTTGCCAGCTGCCAATTCAACGAGGCCAAGAGAAATTATACCACGATTGAAAGAGAAGGGTTGGCCACCATGGTTTACACCATTAAGTAGTTTTGCCATTACCTTCTAGTGACCAAATTCATCTTCTTTGTAGACCATCAAGCTCTTCTCTATTCCTAGTAAACAAGCCCTATACAATAGTAAGGATCACCAGGTGTGGCTGCTAATCTTGCTTGATTTTGACTTCACTGTCACAGTGTGGAAGGACTCACAACATGTCTTGGCATACCACATGTTGTTGTGTATATGCGTTTGCTGAGTGGTATACTCAGTGGATTTATGTATTAGCTGAGTAGTGTTCTTAGCGATTATATAGTCCATACTATAGTTTGTTTTGGTTGTGATATCCAAATACAGTCGAAACTCTACAAAATTCAAGCAAAATCTTATTACACAGAATTTTGGGCTACACAAAAATTTGCATGTGAGCTGTTCTAGGGTTAAAGATGGCATCCTCTTCGGAGAATACATTGTACAACATCGAGAAGTTAGATGGCACTAACTTTTCATTCAAGAAAGAGCAAATTTATAATGTCGGTGCAGAAAAAGCAGATCAAGCCTATCAAGCTAAAAGGAGTCAAACCAGAAGTTCAATGTCAAAGACAAGACCAACAGTTATGATTTATGGCAAAAATTATGTGAACTATATGAGAAACAGACTGTAGCTTCTCAGGTTTATTGGCTGAAACAATTGGTTGATTTGAAGATGAAGGAAGAGACATCCATGTCCAACCATCTTAATGAGTTCAACACTATTTTCAGTCAGTTGTTTTGTTAGCACATGGCATTATATTCAATGATTCTATGAAAGCTATGTTCTTATTGGTCACATTACCAAAAAGCTAGGACACTTTTCGGCGACAGCTCTTAGTAAATCTTCCTCTGCTACTGTTCATGGTCTTACTAGTGCAAATGTTGAAGGCAGTTTGCTAACAGAGGAAGTAAATAGAAAGAACATGGAACCAGCCAAGGGTTCCAATGCCCTGATGGTAAGGGGGAGATCCCATGCAAGGGGGAAGTCTATAGAGAGAAATCAGTCTTGTGGCAAATCACGTGGTCATGGAAAGAATATAGAATGCTATTATTGTCACAAGAAAGGCCACATGAAAAAGGACTGCACAAGAAATGGAAGAACGACAAAGGAAAGGACAAGAAGCAGGATGAAGGCAAAAAGGAGACTGGCTCTAGCATGAAGATTGAGGACGTGAATTCTATATGTGTTTATGAGGATGGAGAAATCCTATTCACCTCATGTCTAGACGCTGCACAACTTGTTGCCATGGATTCATATGTGTTCAGTGATTGGATCATTGATTCAGGTGCTTCCTTTCATGTTACCCAACATCGGGAGTGGTTTATCACATATGATGCATCAAGGAAAGGATGCGTACATCTTGGTAATGTCTATGCATGTCAGATTATAGGATTTCGCAATGTGCATCTAAAGTTTCAAAATGGATCCTCTTTCATCTTAAAGGACGTCAAACATGTGCCACAATTGACAAAAAGCATGATCAATACTACAAGACAGCTGGATGATGCAGGCTATCATTGCACTTTGGTGTTCACTCTTGGAAGTTCTCCAATGGTTCTCTTGTTATAGCTCATGGGCCAAAGTGTGGTACTTTCTACACACCTCATGTATCATCTGTTAAAAATCATGTAATTTGTGTGACCGAGCAACCAAACATCTCTTTGTGGCATTGCCAGTTGGGTCATATGTTTGAAAAAAGAATGAAAGTATTGTCTCATTTTGGTTGTCCCTCGCTCAAATTTTTTGACTTTTCTATGTGTGAGTATTGTTTATATGGTAAACAGACAAGCTCACCACATAGAAGAGGGGGTCAACACAAGAGTGAGCCACTAGAACTCGTTCATAGTGATTTATGTGGGCCTATGCCTACTTTATCTTTGGGTGGTGCATCATAATTTGTCACGTTCATAGATGACTTCTCATGCAAGGTGTGGGTGTATCCCTTGAAGAAAAAAGATGATGTTCCGACATTGTTTCAGAAGTTTGTCACCCTTGTGGAGAATCAGTCTGGCAAGCGACTAAAGTGTCTGAAAACTGACAATGGTGGGGAATATGTCTCTAAGGCATTTCAATCATTTTGTGATTCAAAAGGATTCAACAGCTGTCCCATACACTCCTCCACAAAATGGCATTACTGAGAGGATGAAACGTACTATCCAAGAGAAGATGTGTTGAATGCTATCCAATGCAAAATTGCCTAATGGATTTTGGGCAGAGGCAGTCTCTACTACTATTCACCTCATTAGGTCTCCTAAAAACAAGGCCATAGATGAGAAGGTTGCTCAAGAGCTTTGGTTAGGAAGGCCACCTTCTTATAAGCATCTTAGAGTTTTTGGCTGTTTGCGAGGCATATTGCCATGTTCCTAAGGAATTTCGAGACAAGTTGGCTCCAAAGTCAAAGAAATGCATTTTTCTTGGCTATGGTGATTCTAGCAAGATGGGCTACCGCTTATGGGATGAATAAGAATCTAGGAAGGTTATTTGCAGCAATGACATGTATTTCAATGAAGAAAAGATTCATAAAAAGCCTACATCTACTATGGAGATAAGAAGGGTTATCTTTCAAGAGGATAAACATGTGACTGACACGCAACATGCTGGTCAAAGTGAACAACAAGTAGTCCTCCCTAATGTACCTCAAAGTACAAGGTGATGGAGTGGAACAACATGAAGTTCAGGCTCAGCCTGTGTTAAGGAGGTCTACACACGTTTCACATCCTCCTGACCATTATGTTCCATCTCTTGACTATGTCACGGTGATGGATTGTTGAGAGCCCTCCTGCTATAAAGAGGCCATGCAAATGGATGATAGGAAGAAGTGGGAGAGAGCTATGAAATTGAAAATGGACTTGCTGCTACTGCAAGGCAAGACTTATGTTTGCTAAAGGCTTTAAGCAACATCAGGGTATTGACTTTGATGAGATCTTTTCTCCAGTTGTCAAGATGACTACTCTGTGGTGTGTTCTTGGGTTGGTTGCTAGAGAGGACATGAAACTTGTCCAAATGGATGTTAAGACGGCGTTCTTGCATGGTGACCTTCATGAGAATATCTATATGTAGCAACCAGAAGGATTTGTTGAAGAGAAGGGCAAGGATAACTTGGTGTGCAAGTTAAAGAAGAACCTTTATGGTTTGAAACAGGCACCAAGGGAGTGGTATTATAAGTTCCACTCATTTATGCTCTCTCAAGCTTACAATAGGAGTGACACAAATCACTATCTCTATACAAAGCAAGCTCACGATGGTAGTGTGACATGAAAATTTGATATCTTTTGTTTTTAATTTTGTGCATATTTTGATGGTTTCTCAATGGTAATAAGGTGGAAGCTTGTCCAAGAAGATTGCGGCACCCACAATGAAATAACGGCATGGTGATGCGGCGGCTTGGCGGCTACCTTGATAACAACATTCTATCTTCAAATATAATGGTTTTACTTGATTTAGGGTGCACACATTGTAAATGCCACAAGTATGCTTGATAAATACTTTGGTATGGTAGATAGGCTAGTGATGTGGAAAATAAAAGTGGGCCTTCATGATCACATGGATTTTTATTGTATTATTAATATGGTATTCACCATAAGGCTACAAGTTGGGGAGTGTGGAAGGCATGTGGAGGAGTGTGTGTAGGTGCATAATTGGGAAAGATTCTTCTAGAATGCCTACATGGAAGAGGAGAATTTCGCCATGTGTAAGTGGGATCTCCACCTACATGCCACTTAGACTTGGCTATTATCTCATCACACTTTCAAAGTCAAAAAAGTCTTCAATTTAATAATCAATAGAAGACTTAGCCTAAGAGGACAATTGATGGTGACATCTACCCTTATGTCACTGAAGAGTTAAAGATTTTTATGTTGTAATTTGTAACAATGGAAGAGAGGGTGATTCTCCACCTATAAAAGGAGCCCTCCTCTCCCTTTCAAATAAAGGAATGAAGCCTCTTCAATTGAGCATTTTGTGTCATTGGCGTTCTCTTATCTTTCAAACCCTTATTCAAACACTCTCTTTACATATGAATATCTCATTTAGCATTAGCTCCTCATGCTTAACCCAATTTTGGACCTCTTTGATGATTCATGATAAGTGGGATAAGGAGTTATTATCTTGGTGGGCCTGTGACTTCTCAAGGTAGCCCTTGCCTTATTGTCGCCCTCCTTTGGAGATACCAATGGTTTTAGCGGTAATGAGCATGTGGAAAGACTTTGGGGACCATAGGTAAATCTTTACGATTGTCCACTGAGCAATGTTAACCCTTACCCTCTAGCTTGAATCATGAAGGAGATGAGAAGCAAGAGGCTATGTAAAAATTGAGGTTTCATGCAAAGAGAGGGAAGTGCAGTTTTTGTGGTCCAATATCCAAATTTCAACCGGTAATTACTCATCACTCGAGTATTGATTTCTAAAATTGATCATATGGCTAGGAAGCTCTTTATATGCTCTTTCCACTCATGTAACTAATTTCTTAATCCCTTACTTCATTGATGATCAGAATTTCTCCCAAAGTTGCTAACTTTTAGGCGAATTTTGGTAGTTTTATAGTCTTGTAGTAAAATGCTCTCATAACTTTTTGCTCGGTTGTCCGTTTTTGAAAGTTTTTATATGGGCACGAAGCTCTCTTCAAGCTCTACGCATCTATGTAATCTTCTTTTGCACAGCCTATATGGATTTAAAACTGTAATTCTTTGTGTATCTCTATTTTTATAGACTTTTGGTCATTATTTCTTCTTAATCATGATTAATTTCTCCTAATCTCTTATCAAAAGGCCAATCCCATGTGTCTTATCCTCTTGTAAGTGATTGCGATATTCATTTGCTTTAATATGTTCCGACCAAATCATCCAATTCGAACGCATGAACCTTACCAATATTCCCCGTATGTTTCCGTTCACATAATCCTTAGTCGGAAGATTTTCTTCCAACAAAGAATCGCCCTTTTGTTTGGAGCTACAAGACTGGCAGAAATTCTTGCTTCTCCGGAGCCTTTTATCTTTCCTTCCATGAATTATGATCTCACCTTTGATGTGTATATCTTTATCTTAACCTAGGGAGAGAAAGGGAGGTGAGGAGGCTGTGAGGTTTCATACAAGTGTGTTTTGATTCTAAGAAGTGACCGAAGTCCAAACCCCAACTTTGTGTCACAATAGTTTGCTCATTTTAATCCTTTATGTGGATGATATACTAATTGCTAGGAAGATCAGTGGTGATATTTCAGCTTTGAAGTCAAAATTACATGCACATTTTGACATGAAAGACTTAGGTGAGGCAATTCATATACTTGGTATGTGCATTCTGTAAGACAAACATAAGAGATTGCTTTATTTGTCTCAGGCTCAGTACATGTCCAAGATGCTCAAGCATTTCAATATGGAGAGGGGGAAAGCATTGAGTACTCCATTGCCTCCATATGTAAAACTAAGTCAGAATGATTGCCCAAAGTCTCATGAGGAAAAGGTTGAAATGTCAAAGGTGCCTTATTCATTGACTATTGTGAGTTTATGTATGCTATGATTGCCACACATCCAGACATTGCTTTTGTAGTGGGAGTGGTTAGAAGATACATGTCAAACCCTGGCAAGAAACATTAGGAGTCAATGAAAGGGGTCATGCAATATTTGAATGGTATAAAGGACATGTGCATTTGCTTTGGAAGTCAAGGAACATGTGTAAGTGGTTACACATGCAGAATATGCAGGAGATTTGGACAAGAGAAGGTCCACTTCGGGCTATGTTTTCACATTCATTGGAGGCACAGTTTCATGGCAATCTCGATTACAAGATTGCATTACCACGTCTACTACTGAGGCTTAGTATGTTAGTGCTACATTGTGATAGTCAAAGTGCTATACAACTAGCAAAGAATACAGTGCTTCATGCAAAGACAAAGCATGTGGCTATGAAGTATCACTTCATTCATGAGGTGTTGGAGAATAAGCGGATGCAGCTTGCCAAGGTTCACACCAGTGAAATCCTTGCAGATCTTCTTACAAAAGGGCTTCCTTCAGAGTGGTTCACACATTGTCAGACCTTGATGGTTGGGCATTCGGTAAATTATCATTTCTACCATTTTTGTATGTATATGTAGATATATATATAGTAACCGCATTACTTAAAGGCACATTGGCCTTTAAGTGGGAGGTTGTTGGGGTGGTAAAGCCCATTGTGCCAGCCCTAAGTAAGTGGGTGACCGGACACCATTCTTTGTAGTCTAACTAATATAAGGACTCTCTCAAACCCTAGTCACTCTCACATTGTGACAAGGAGTCCACATCTTGTGTCTTCTCACATTGTGACAAGGAGTCCACATCTTGTGTCTTCTTCTTCTCCATCTCTGTGCCACTCCACACATGCACACACGCTCCACATGCACTCTTTAGGGCTTTCTTCCATAGACTTTGGAGGTTTGATGGTCTTGATAGAAGGCTTGCATAGAGATACCCATTCTTTCATGGTGTGTGGAGCCAGAAGGTCCTCTAGCATGCCAAAGGCATAGTACATTAGCCTTGTTAGAAAGTGTCCACCATTCAAGAATGACTTGTTCTTAATCTTCATTGCACTCGCATGTGCTTTAGATCATGTAGGATTAATTCCATAAAGTTCACAGAGATATTTATATTCTTGAATGCACTCTTGGAGAATGTATGTGCCACCCTCCTATGTGACTATGTGTAGCAGTCAGCTCTTCCTAGCTAGAATTGCTACGTGAAGAGGTGCAATGATAGCTCGACCGGACCAAGTTCTTGAACGTTTGGTCCTACTTGCCACTCATAAGAAATGTACCCTATGCCTCTTCTATTGAAAGCTTTGTGAGCTGATTTTGATGGCCCCTTGGGAGCCTGAGAGCTTCAGCAACAACTATCTCTTCATTGATGGCCACAATGCTGATGTTGCCATCTTTGTCATCGATGTGAGCTTAGCGACCATCTTCAATTGACGTCATCAATTGATACATCCTCTTGAAGTCTATTCCCCAGCTTGGAATTTTAAAATAGCTTTGAAGTCTAACAGTTTCGGAACACTTCCATGATATCTTTGTGTTTGTGCATCCTTCAAAATTTCTCTGGAAGCATCTACACTCCCACCTTTTGGCCTCTAGGTGTCTTGAACTCTCCTATGAGAAACACTGCTATGTCAAAAGCTTTTAGATTCTCCTTATCCACATAGCAAGTGTCTTGGAGCCTGGTGTAATGTAGGACAAAGGGCTCACTTACTTCTAGAATCTTTCTATTGTCTTTGGGTCCTTGTCGAGCTTGAGAGCTGGATGCCATCTCTTCTACAAGTAGAAAACATATACAAGAAAATAAGGAAAGTTTAAAAGCTTTGAAACTTCATCGTTTGATCCTTGTTCAAGCTCATAGAAGCACGCATTCGAAAAGCGTTTATGACATGTATAGCCATATAAAAAATTCTTCATATCTTTTTATGCAAGTGTCCGTTTGCAGTGAAACTTCATGAGAGCACTTTGGGGATGTAGCACAATGAACATGTGACTTCATATGTGAAATATGCAGATCTTTGTAGAATCGTGATTCTAGAAGTTTTGTCATTTTGGAGAACTGATGGGCTAGGCTTATTTGTGGTAGGATATGGAGCATATCCCCCAACCCTTGTGGCATTTGATCATCAAAAACTCTTCCAGCTCCCAAAAAGGACTTTGCACTCTGAAGTCTACCTAGTTGTTGCAAAGTGTAGTTGTTGCAAAGCATCATTTTGGCATTTTGACATGCTAAATGTGTTCCAATTGAGCCCAAACTTCATAAATGGTGTCTAGTAATGTGGCACAATATATGTGTGAAGTTGGAATGTCCTTTGGTGCACATGTCTAGAATCGTGATTCTAGACAGTTTAAGCTTTGCTGACTTTGATTGCATGGGCATGATCCCTACTGCTTAGGGAACATGTTTCCACATTCAATATTTGGTTTGTGCAAGTTTTTGGTTATGTTGGACCCTTTCTATTATTATTTTTCCCACGACTTGATTCTAGCTAATTAAACCGAGATTCCAGGGTTTCTAAACCTACATGCATATGCATACACACACTCTAATTAGGTGCTAGAACATACCTATAAACTGGTGTGCACTGTGGATTGCTCTGTAGTATGTATGAAGGCTTGGAATTCTTTATATCTCTAGGTCACAAATAGCTCTCTCTCTCTCTCTCTCTCACACACACACACAAACAACACAAATGAGAGAATTCTAGTGCTAAGTGCTTATACTCCCCGACCCGGCCAACTAATGCATGTGATATTGTTACACATTCATGCTCCCTAGACCTTATACTTATGCCTCGACTCAAATGGTTTGTCATTTGGATGCCCTATGTCTCCTAATTAGTTCCATTTCATTTGTTGAGTGCTATTGAGATAAGTGAAATTTTGAGTGTTGTCAGATGGACCTCTAGTTCACCCTATTGCTTCACCTTGATATGTAGATTAGGTGTTTGCGCTCAAAATTATTTTTCGAGCTTCTTTGTTTTCCATTATTATTTTATTAAGAAAATTAGGTAGAAAATAAGAAAAGTAAAAGGAAATTACCAAAAATTGTTTAAAAAAATCATCTAAACAACTATCAAAACAAAACAAAAATGATGGTATCAAGTTTCAACCTGTTTGATGAGGTTTAGAGTCTGAAACTTAATTTATTTGTTATGAACTACTAAATTGTCATTATTTACATATATACAACTCACACCTAGGGTTTACATGTGACGTTGCCCCCATTCTTGTACCATATACATGGGCATACTCATACAAGAGTTAAAAATTTTAAAATCTCACAATAAAATGCAAAAATTACTCCTAAAAACTGCTCAAATACAATGCCCATTTTATACAACTATCCATGTGACTTGAAGCTTGACTTGTCTACATGCAATGCCTCCCCCCCACCTATTGGATGAAGTAGGCATCAACAAAAATTACTATGGTGCACAGGTAGTTAAAAGGTGCCTATGCAAGGCCGTGTAGTGTGGCCCTATATGCAACATAGTCAATGCAAGTTAAAGATTCATACTTTCCAAGAAGAGGTCTTGGATGAGCAATGTGATCCAAGGGCATCTTCTACTGACAAAGCTTGAAGATAAAGACATCAAAGGTGAGATAATAATTCAAAGAAAAAAAGATGAAAGGATTGGGAGAAGAAAGGATTTTGGCTAATCCAAATAAGAGGGCAATCCTTTGTTAGAATCTAATCTTTCGACTTAAGATTATGTGGATAGATACATAGGAAGAGTATTGGTATGGCTCATCCATGAGAATTGGGTAATTTGGATGAAATATATCACGTAAAGAAAAGGTAGAAATGTGTCAAAGGTCAACAGATACATGGGAAAGGATATTCCATAAAGAGATATAAGAGAAATAATTAGACTTATTTTAAGAAATAAATGGTAAAAAGAAGACAAACAGAGAAAATTGTTCTTAAGTCAAAAGGTTGAACAAGTATAATCATATAAATGTTGAGCACTTGAAGAGAGCTTCATGGCCATATAATTTTTTTGTTTAAAGACAAGGGAGTAAAAAGTTATACCCATTTTACTAGAGGGTTGAAAAACTATCCAAAACGCCTTGAAAACAGTAATAAATAGAGAATTATAAAAATTTACCCTTATGGATTGGAACAAGAATGAATCACATAGGTGGATAGAGCTTGAGCATGGATGTCTAATGCTAAAGGACATAAGAAAATCATTTTTCTAGATTTAGGAGAAAATAAAAGAGGAAAACCTAATTGATAGGGCTAAAGTGTAAGGATGGAGTAGCAAAGACACAAGAATGCACAAATGAGGAGGCTTTAGTCATCCATTCCATTTTTCTTGATTTGACAGGGAGAGGAGGTCTCCTTTTATAGATGAAAAGTGACCCTCTCTCACCTTGTTTTACAACTTACAATAATAGGAATCGTCAACCCTCTGTGACATAAAGCCAAATGTCACTATACATCAGCATATCTGAAGCAAGCTGCATCTTGTAGGCAAAACACATGTACTCAAACACCAACTTCTCTATTATCCTTAATATGCAATGCAAGGTGCAAAAGTGGACCCTTGTTAAGGGTATTTCTAAAATAGGATCCCACTTAGAATCTAATGGCACCAACATTCCATTCCTTTGAACACACTGGTCATGTGTTGGAGCACCACGTTGTCATGTCCTTGCAATCTGTTGTTTCTTCCCATTATTGCCTTTCTTCTTGGATTGCATGCAATATAAGCAAGGGAACTTAGCTGATGCTGAATTTGAAACACTAAACATACATTTCAATGCTTTCAAATCGCCAGCAAGATGCCATTCTACCTTGTATTCACCAAATCCATTGACATGAAAAGCTTCAGCATTGTTTTGCCATCGTACAATATCTGGTATCTCTGTTAAGTTTAATGCTCCATGTCGTCAAGTATCTGTCTGGACATCTCGACCCTAATCAATGGGTCGGACCAAGTTAATGGAGTTAAGCAATCTTGTCCATACAGAGCTTTAAAAGGGCTCATCCCAATACTTCAGTGAAGAAGCATTGTAGGCAAACTCGACTAGGTGCAGATAGCTTAGCCACTCCTTGGGTTCCCTGCCAACAGCATGACCGAAGTATATCTTCGATTACTTGGTTTAACCTTTCAGTTTGACCATCGGTCTCAGGAAATATTCCCTAGAAAACGAAAAAGCATACAAACAAGAACCTGGATAAGAGAGAAATCATCGCCGCCACTCTCATCTGCTGTAGGACTAGATTCTCTATCACATTCAAAGCCTCCTCATGTATGCCTTTCTTATGAGCTCTCAAAATAGGTGTGGATTGATCAACATCACATATGGTAGTCTCCACAATATCAATGTCAAGATTAGTATCATCAAACTTCACATCCTTAGCCATGGAATTTTCATTGACTATTGTACTCATCACACTGGAAAACTAGCCATGGAATTTTCATTGACTATTGTACTCATCACCACATGTCACAATGCCCCAAATTCAAAAAGTAACAAAAATTACAGAGACTGAATTGCTGACATCAACTTCACTTTCATAACATTCCTTTAGGTGAAAGTATAGTGCAAACTATCTTAGCAATAAGCTCTTTGTAGCCAGGGCTTGCACATATCTCTTCCTTCATTTCAATCCAACCCAACAACAAAACAAAATATGTGGTATGGTGACCACATTGTAGCATGTACACACAAAGAATATCGTATGTAGACAAAGGACGACCACATGCAACACAAGCACTTGGCATGTTAACTTTAGCCTTGGAAACATGCAACACAAGCACTTGGCATGTTAACTTTAGCCTTTGACTCTTTTGGAAACATGCTAGGTGAGGGCACAATCAAGAAGGGCTTTCTTGATTTAAGATGGCCCAATAAACTCATAAAATTTTAGTTGCTCCATATGGGTGATCTCTTCCACCTCATATTAGAATACTTCAATCCGCAATTATATCAAAAGAAAAAAAAGTTATTACACGGGTAGTGAGGAGAGAAAATAGAAGCTCAAGCTACCTCTACACCCAAGCTCTCCCACACCTCACTAAGGAATAAGAAAGGGGGTATCACCTAGCATGAGTGGGCTAAGACTGCACACAAAACATGCAAAAATCTAAGCTCACAAACACAAGTCCAAACACTAACACAAAACCACCAACACAAACACAAATAATGTGACTAGCATTTGAATAATGAGAGGTATGGGGTGTCAATAGTCATGTATCGTTACTAGAAGCGTGAGAGTAGGAGCACCAATGAGCATGCCCAATGCATAAACCAAACAACAAAATGACAAACTCCTTAAACACCTTAAGTGCCCACAGCAAGGACACAAGTCCTTCCTTCTTATAGAATCGATGCTCACTCCTCCCTTGAAACAAAAAGGAAAATGACTAGAAAAGGCACAATATGCAATAGAGATGAATGGGTCATGTAGCATTAGAGTGTGCAAGGAGCTACACACAAGAAAGTGGTACATGGAGCCACCATGGAGCTAGAGCAAACACACCACCACAAGTGTAAGAAGTAGATTTCCCAATGTATGCATTTGCAAGATTCAAGCCATGGAGCATGAGAAGAGAACAAAAATGGTTGGAAAGGCTAAGGAAGGGGCTCAAAATTATGTTGGTATTCATGGAGAAGAAGAGAAGAGGGGAAGCTATGATACACCATCTAAGAGAGGGCTAAGAGAAGCAAGGGTACATGGCCAATGCATAGAGAGAATGGGTTCTTGAGTAGAGATTTGGTGAGAGAGAGAGAGAAAGAGTGAGAGAGAAAGGTGGGCTAAGCATGAGGAACTTGAGAGGCTAGCTTTTAAGAGTCATGGCTTTGTTACCCAAGATGGAGGTCCTTAGCTTGTGGGAAAGGTAGATTTTTGATGCTTTAAGGAGGTGCCCCCTTTTATGCATAAGGAAGGGGGTTATTTATACACAAAAGTGTGGAGGGGATAAGAGTGGTTGTGAATGTGTGTGAGTGGGGTGTATGGAAGTTTCTTTTTAGCATGTGGGGGAAAAAATTCAAAAATAATGGTAAAGTGGAGAGAGATAAGGTGAGGTGGTCATGAACTTTGTCATGGCTAGTGAGTGGAAATAATTTACAAATGGGTTATGCATTTTTAAAGGAGGATTTTTACAAAAGAATTTTTAAAGGAGGATTTTTACAAAAGAAAGTGCTTTGGGTGGGTTTCATGCTAATTTACTAGATTGCTCCACAAGAGAGCCTTTGCCCATCGTGATTGTTGTTGCAAAGAATATGCTCTAGGTATGGAAGCTGCATTCGAATACCCTGATGCACACATGCCAAATGCCTCATTGCAAAATCTTCTGTAAATATTGTCTATCATGTCATAGACAGATGTCACACATGGTCGTGTGGCTTGTGCCTACAGTAAATCCCTAAAGGCATTTTCTATATATCATTTATACATGGTTACTTGCATATATGTATGAATAATATGGTTTCTATGTTCTTTTGGATGATTAGGCAAAGGGCATGCCTATTCTCAAATGTCATACATGTCCTAATGGGCTAGATGTATGGGCATGTATAAATATGGGTACTCAAATTTCATCCATGTCCTAATGGGCTAGATGAATAGGTAAGTATAAATATGCACATACAAGCCTTACACTTGTATATGTATGCACATATAAAGTATAAGGGGTGTTTCCCTCCAAAGTCAAAAAACTACTCTTGAATACCTTGCATCTACACGTCTTATGATGCTAAGACATGGGTGATATATGCGGGCATGTAGGTGGGTGCCCAAGATATATTACACATGGGATATGTTGAATAGATGAGGGAGTAGACCCATGCACTAGAGTTACGTGGAAGTGCTTGCATGGGTGTACATGTTTATGCCTTTGTGCTAATTGTTTCCTTTATGTATGGCTAGGTGTCCACATCCCTACAAGTATATTTATATATAAGAATATATGCATAAGTACTTATGATACAACCATTGGAAATATTTTCCTATTTTTTCATGTGTGCATATATATAATATATTTTTTAGGTGTATGGGTCATGTATATGTAAGTATATTTATATATTTACATATGTGTACATATATGTACGTTACTACGTGGGTGTGTATATATAAGTGCATACATGTGTATGGGTGTATGTATGTCTCATAGTGTATGTGTGAAAGTTTAGAGAGAGAGTGGATAAGTTTCCAAAGAAGGTGGTGAGTGTTTTTCAACAAGGTGAAGGAATATATATGTGGCTTGACTTCAATGGAGGTGGTACATAACTTTTCACCACCTATAACTATTCTTTTCTTGCCTCTCAAGTCAAAGAAAGGAGATGCCTCTTTCCTAATCTTTCAAATGTCACCTCACCCCATAACTAGCATGCCACATAGCATCATGCTACACACTCTCCCTTTTCTTTTTTTTATTATATCTTTTTTTTCCCAAAAGAGAAATCTACTAAGAGGAGATTCCCATGGGAGAGAGTTGTACTAGGGCAGCAAGGGTATGTACAAGATGGATGTTCTATGGGTAGGAAACCATGATGATGCAAAAAATTAAAGTGTGAAAAACCTACATCATTAGCCTTCCCCTTAGGCTGGAGGCATTTATGCCTCTAGCTAACCAATCTGGCAATACCATCATTTCTTCTTAGAGTTGAATGCATCTGAGTGGCAAAGGCACTTCATCTAAATAGGCTTTTCTCTCCATCGTAGGCAAACTGCTTGCTTCCTTATTCTTTAGATCCATACACTTGTTGAAGCTTGCTAATAATGAACCATTACTTTTGCCATCATAGTCGCAAACATCCTACAATCATGAGTAGCGTACTGTGAAGTGATTTCACAAAAGCTCAACGGGCTTACTTTCACAAAAGCTCAATGGGCTTACTTTCTTCACCTACCTGGGTCTTTGCATTTGCACACGTAGGCTTCAATGTAGCTCCTTGCCTCCTCAATTTGATTTAATGATGGCTTTTTCACCAAATCTATTTCCTGACCTTTTGTAGCCCATCTCAGGATGTCAAACTAGCACTTATGAAATTGTGTCTTTGGTGCGCAATGGTAGCTTGGCTATTCCTCAGTTTGCCTTAATGATGGCTTGTTTATCAAATCTATTTCTTGACCTTTTGTAGCACATCTCACGATGTCAACCTAGAAGTTATAAAATTGTGTCTTTGGAGAGCAATTGTAGCTTGGCGACTTCCATTCTTTCTCAAAGAGATAGGGTAGCTAAACACCTCCTTTTGTTCTCTTCTTTGTCTTCTTCAGGCCAGGAAAAAGACTAGAACCTTTGCAAAGTGGGTGGAATGTCCTTTTATAAGACTAGAGTGTTTATTCTTCTATCCAAACTCCTTAGATCCATGCAATAAGCCATTCAAAGCTTTGATTCCATCCTTTGCCTGGCATAGACTTCTTGATTTTGATAGATTGTTTGGACCTTCTTGGCCAACATGGGTACTTGATTTCCAAAGTGCTATCTATCTTGAAAAAAGACTCATCAACAAGGAAAATATGATAAAGATGATCGCAAAGGTTCTTGTATCCATGAACTCCTCCTTGCAAAGATTGAAAGCTATTGTAACATCCACATCAACACTTAGATTTGAATCAAAACTTGCATCACAAAAGCTCTTCACTCTTTTCCCTAGAAGAGATACTTGTTGGCGGTAGTGACTCTCACACCTTTCTACCAAATAATTAGAGCAGAAATCGAGTCGCCTCTAGATCATCCATTACTAAGCCATGTTCATCTCATGAACTTGTAAAGGAAGAGGAGGGTAGAATGTACCAAAACTCATTGCTCCAAAAGAAAACCTATTTTGAGACCTCAGCACACTTTCTTCAAACAAGAAAAACCAAAGAGAACTAGCTGCATGCCATTCTCGATAAACAAATCCCCATTACACTAATCCATAGCATGGGCACTATTTTCTGTGACTCGGCAAAACTACTACCTAGTGCGTGCCATTCGATGAACAAACATCCATTACACCAATCCACAGCTTTCATGGGCACTATTTCTCATGAATCAATGAAACTACTACCTAGTAAATTAAGGCTAGAGGAATCACCCATCTTCAAGCCTTCATCAACTTGTAATGGGTGGTAAACTGAAGGCATCACCCATCCCCAAGTCATCACCAACACCTAAAAAGAACATTGCCTATAATTGACAGCTAGTGCCATTTCTTGCTTCTCATTGTCAACTTCAAAGACATTCTCCTTACACAAGGAGGTTGCATATGTGCATGCATCATGACGTCCATTGACTAAACCAAACAAGATGACATTATTGTGTGCTATGTCAACACATTTTTGAGGCAACAAGCCTACCACTTTTCCTCCAGTAATAGACACCTTTTTAGAATATTATCTTAACCTCAATGTTTGGTCTTCTCTTCATGGGGCTTCCTACTGATCATAGATAAGTCGATCTGCCTCCATCTTCTTCAAACCTCCTTTTTCTCTTTTGTTGCTATTTGCCTCTTAGAATGTTATCACTTGAACTTGCTTATTTATGACAAACACAACTTCATCTTTTTCCACTGTGGGTTGACTTGCCAATGGCAAATAAGTCCATACACCATTTCCTTAGCCATGGATTCTTCTTCACACTTTGAGTTCTTGATTTCTTCTTCTTTTTCCAATCTATCTTTGCATTTTGCACTATCCATCCATGGATCCTTTTCATCATGCGATTGCAAAAGAGGGGGGTAAGATGCACTAACATTCATAGGTTCAAAATGAAAACTAGCTTGAGACTTCAAAGCATTGCCTTCTATAAGAAACATCCATAGTGAGTTCTTTCCTTGCCATTTAAGCTTCAAACACTTCTTGATATCAAACCTATTAGAATCTTCATACAATATTCCCAATGACTTGGCAATACCACACATAGAGCTACAAACTCGATTGCCCATACTAAAACCAATGAACTTAGACTGGAGGAATCACCCATCTCCAAGTCTTCATGAACTTGAAAATATGGTTTGGAGGAATCATCCATCGCCAAATCATCATCACCATTAACTAAAAGTTATTCTACACATTGCTTTTCTCACTAGAAACTATTGTCACTTCTAGTTTCTCATCCTAAATGCAAGTACTATTGCACAATAACTCACTTGATATGCATGCAAGTTCACTCTCACCACCAGTGAAAATACATGGAACACTAAGTGCCAAACCTTCATTTGCATTGGCCAACAAGTCCCTCCCCTTTTCTTCCTAACCCCTATGCATCCTCAATCAAACATGCTTGATGCTTGCACTTTCTTATTGATTGTTGGACAAGTCAGCCAGCCATTATGTGTGCTATGGATTCTCCTTTGCTCTTCAATTCTTCTCTTTGCTCTTCTTCTATGTGACCACTTTGGGATGCAACTATATCCATTGCTTCAAGAATGACCTTGTTCACTTCCTTGATGTCTTCTTGTTCTTCTTGTGGTAGCATCTTGTTGGTTTCTTGTGCTAGAAGAAGTTGGATTCAAGGTTGCGGTTCCTCGATCTTCAATCCATATGTGGAACTTCTTGGAGGAAGACCAAATAAAATGCCAATATTTTCATACCAACCATGAGATGGTAGCCTTTGAATTAAAATGCCAATATTTTATTTGGAACACTGAATAAAATTCCAATATTTTCATACCACCCATGAGAGGGTAACCTTTCAATTATCACATCTAACTTGTGTAGTGTATACATCATCTTTGTAAACTTCCTCCTAGCTACTTGTATAGCTTCATGGAAGGTCTTAGAAAATTCAAAAATCTACCTTCTCTTTGAGAGTATTGAAGAGGCCACTGACAAAATACTTCTTGATAAAGAAGTTTGGTATCTTTCCATTTCTTCCCAAGCCATATCATAGTGTACCAAGAGTGCTAAAAAGCTTTCCTCATATGAGAAATAGCTACACATGTCCTCTTGTTGTTGATGAAGACATTGTAGCTTCTCTAAGAGCTCATTTGTAGAACCCTTTGGGCAAAATTTTTAAGGAAGTCCTCCTTGAGGAAAAAACAATTTAACAATGTTGTTGATGCCGTTGTACCATTCTTTTGCCTCCTCCTTCAAGGTGAGAGGAAAGAGCTTCAATAAAAGCTTCATCATCTTTTCCTACCATTATGCATGATAGCTCAAAGCTATCGACGAAATCATCACCACTTTCACCCTCCTTTCTATAAAATTTTGACAATCCTGTGATTATTTTGTAAACTAGAAGGTGTGTATGAGAAATCCTCAATGGGTAGGGCACCATTTAATGACTTGAGGTTGTTGTCAAAGCTTCCTCAATGGGGGCACCAATAAATGAGGTGGAGAAAAAGAAGCTCAACTAGCCTGTATACCCAAGCTCTCCCACACCTCACTAAGGGATAAAAGAAAGGGGGCACCACCTAGCATGAGTAAGCTAGGACTGCACACAAAACACACAATAAGCTAAGCTAAGCTCACAAACACAAGACCCAACACTAGCACAAATCTCACCAACACAATCACAAATAATGTGACTAACATTTGAATTATGAGAGGGATAGTGTGTCGATAGTCATATATGGTTGCAAGGAGCGTGAGAGTAGGAGCACCAATGTGCATGCCCAATGCATAAATCAAACAACAAAATGAAACACTACTTAAACATTCTAGTACCCACAAAAAGAATAGAAGATTTTCCTCCTTACAAAATCAATGCTCACTAAAGGTTTAACCTCCCTTGAAACACAAAGGAAAATGTCTAGAAAAGGCACAATATCAACATAGACTAAGGGGTCATGTAGCATTAGAATGTGCAAGGAGCTATACACAAGAAAGTGGCAAACGGAGCTAGACGAAAAACACCACCATAAGTGCAAGAAGTAGATTTCCCAGTGTAGGCATTTGCAAAGGTGCAACCATGGAGCATGAGAAGAGAAAGGAGAAGGTTGGAAAGGCTAAGGAAGTGGCTCAAAATTATGGTGGTGTTCATGGAGAAGAAGAGGAGAGGGAAAGCTATGATACACCTTCTAAGAGAGAGAGCTAAGAGCAATCAAGGGTACATGGCCAATGCATATAGAGAATGGGCTTTTGAGAGTAGAGATTATGTGTGAGATAGGAGAGTGAAAGAGAGAGGTGGGCTAATCATGGGGAACTTGAGAGGCTAGCTTACAAGAGTCATGGCTGTGTTGCCCAAGAGGTAGGGCCTTGGCTTGTGGGAGAGATAAAGGTTTTTTTACCTTAAGGAGTTGCCTCCTTTATGTACAAGGGAGGGGGTTATTTATACACAGAAGTGTAGAGAGGATAAGAGTGTTTATGAGTGTGTATGAGTGCGGTGTGTGGAAGTTTATTTTTAGCATTGATAAGGGTTTTTTTGCAACACACTCATGCACTTAGTACGGGTATATTTACCTCATATTATACATTTCATAAGGCTTTGCATCGCTACCACACTTTAGGGCAATGCCTTTAGGTAACCACATTTCTTATAGTCTCACACAATGCACTATCTTGTATAATATCATATACTAAATTATTTTAATTTTCCCTTACCCTTAAGTAATAACTATACCACCTATGCACATATTTAGACCTCACATTAGGATGCACGATAACATCTCAAAGAAAAAAAAAAGAAAAACATCTCAAGACTATGTACACCCACCCTAGCACACTTCTTTCTTACCATTCACTCTAACATGGAGTGAATACAATGTAAATTATTTTTTCTCCATTCCTTGTAGATTATCCTCATATTTCTCATCAATTATATTTATTTAGAATTTTATTTTAGATTATTCATATTCATGCGCTTAAATTTAGGCATTTAATGATGTAGTCAATAAATCTATATTTTTATCACAAAAAATAAAAAGAAAATATCTTATTTAAGATTGGTATTTATATTATTATAGTTCTTATTATAATCCTTGTTTTTTATTCACACCAATCACAAATACCCATTAATATTTAGTACATATTGATTATCACAAAGGATTTGCAATATACATCATTTCATCAATTAAATATAATTCCATGGCAATATTTCATTGGCTCTTATTTCGCTCTAGTAGCCTAGAACATGTGTTGATTACCTCATTGTGACCTCCCGCCCAATCCACCGTAGCCACACATGATAAGATGTCAGTATCTTGCAACAACCGGGGTGTCCTTGTTTATGCAACTTCTTTTGGAAAGCGCTCGGGTGTGGTCTATAATCACTTCTCCTCATATGGTGCCTTCTCAATATCAAACCTATATGGATGCACGGGCCAAAGCTTTACTTGTGCATGGCATGTCTACATCGGTTGTGTCTCAATTTCTCTCTACAAGGAGTACAGCTCAACAATTATGGCACGCTATACAAATGCAATATGGAAGACTTTCAATGGTTAAGATGGCTAAGTTGGAAGAAGATTTGGATAAGCTTTCTATCTCCGAATCCGACAACATTGTGGAGAAGCTCGGAGAATTCAATCGAATCAAGCGGCAACTTGAAGAGTTTGGTACATTGGTAAGCAATCCGGTCCACAAGCTACTTGGTAAATTGCCTTCTTCTTTTGAATCGTTCAAAGATAACGTCTTTCGTCGAGTTCCTTTCCCTTCCTTTGAAGAGACTATGGGTCTTCTTCATGATAAGTGCCTTACTCGCAAGCAAAACAAAAAGGACTCGGCTTTTGTAAGCCAAGGCAAGGGCAAAGGCAAAGGCAAGGGGAATGATCAACGCAAAGGCTCTATTTCCAATGCTAAAGATTCTTCAACCAAAGGCGACAAGGACAAATCAAAGGATTTTTCCAAGGAGTGCACTTTCTGTGCTCGTAGTGGCCATACGGAGAATCGTTGTTTTGCTAAGAAGGCGGCATCCAAGAAGGTAAAAGCTGAACTTGAATCCAAATCTAAGGGTTCTTCTACATCAACATCTTCTCACGACAAAAACAAAGACAAGACGGAAGACGGTAACGCCATGATTGCATATGTTGCTATGTCTTCTACTTCTTCATGTGACACATCACTTGTGGTAATCAAAGATCTTGATACGCATACTGCGGATGAGTGGATTGCCGACAGTGGTGCTACCTCTCACATGACGAATAGTTCTTCCTTATTGGAAAACTATAAGTCTATCTCTTCATCAGTACACATTGGTGATGCTTCGTCTCTCCCTGTGATTGGTATTGGTGATGTTTCTTTTGGAGATGCTATCTTACATGATGTTTTGCATGTGCCTAAGATGTCTGCCAACTTATTTTCTATCTCTAAGGCTACTTCTAAAGGTCTTGGGGTTTACTTTGATGATGAAGTGATTGAAATCATTGATAGACAGTCACTTTCTTGTATGGCACATGGTTATCAAAATGCTGGGCTTTATCATATAAGCTCTTTTACAGCACAGTTGCCACCACATGAGTCTCATCTTCATCAATTATTTGCTTCTCCTATATTACTTTTTACTAATTGAGACTATTATTCTTTATAAATATAGAGCAAACCCACTAGAAACTACTTCATTCCATTGTAGCCTCCTTTCCAAACCCTCCCCCTTGCTAGGTTCTCCCTCCCCCTCTCTCTCTCTCTCTCTCTCTCTCTCTCTCTCTCCCTTCGTATTTATTTTTTTGATCATCATGGTGTTTTGTCTTTTAAGAGCCTAACAAGTGTTGTTGTGTGTGTTGTGCCTTCAGATTGGCCTTTACATGAGGGTAGAAGATGGCTCCTAAAACTCGTGGAGCACTTGTTTCTAATGAAGATAGTGATCTATGGCATTTCCGCTTTGGCCATGTTCCTCTTGCTACTTTGCAACATCTTGTCTCACATGACATGGTTACAGGTCTACCAAAGCTTCAAAAACCTCGCCATCATATTTGTTCTTCTTGTGCTCAAGGAAAGCAACATCGGGCTTCTTTTCCAGAGGAGGCTACTCATAGGGCCACACGCATACTTGAGCTTATTCATGCTGATCTTACAGGACCTATGGAAGTACAATCGCTTGGTGGATCCAAGTATTATATGCTTCTTGTGGATGACCTCTCGCAAATCATGGGTTTATTTCTTACCTAAGAAGTCTGATGCTCTTTCTCATTTTAAGGTTTGGCTTGCCCAAATGGAGAATCAAGCAAGTCAAAAGGTATCTTTTCTCAGGACTGACAATGGAGGTGAGTTTATAGCATTTGAGGATTTTCTAGCTTCAAAAGGCATACAACGACAAACCACCATACCCTACACTCCTCAGCAAAATGGTGTGGTTGAAAGAAAGAATAGAACGGTGAAGGAAATGGCCCGCTCCCTCTTACATCATGCGAAGCTACCTTCCTCCTTTTGGGGTGAGGCTATAGCTACCTCAGTTTATCTTCTCAATCGCTCTCTTACGAAAGCAGTGGACGGCATGACTCCAGAGGAGGCTTTCACAGGCCACAAGCCTACAGTTTCTCATTTTCATGTCTTTGGTTGTGTTGCTCATGTGCATGTGCCTTCTAAGAGGAGGACTCTTGATGCTAAGTCCAAACCTATGATATTCACAGGATATGCTTCTCGCTCCAAATTGGGATCCTTCTCGTCGTGAGAATATTGTTCTTTCACGTGATGCCATCTTTGATGAGCATGTTTTTGGTCTTGATGAGTTACCACCTTCTACATCTCTCTCAGATCCATTTCCATCTCTTGAGCTTGGGCCTCTCTCATTCCCTACAGTCTCATCCTCATCTACACCATCAGTTCCTACTTCATCCCCTTCATCAATTTCGATTGCGACACCTACTACTTCATTGGATTCTACACGGACTTCTGGTCCTCCAAAATGGGTTCGCTCTCTACTTCAAGATTCAGGTATATCACTTTCAAATGTTTAACAATCTACTACACGTGTCTTACGTACACGCCCTTCAGTAAATATTGCCTTGATGTCTTATATTGGTGATGTGTTTGAGCCTGAAACGGTTAAGGAAGCTCTTTCCTTACCACATTGGTGTGAAGCAATGCAAGCAGAGATTTCTTCTATTGAATCTAATAACACATGGTAGTTAGTTCCACGACCTTCACATAAAAAGGTCATTGGTGTTAAGTGGATTTTCAAAGTCAAGTTTCATTCTGATGGTACTCTTGATAAGTACAAGGCACGCCTTGTTGCTAAAGGTTATGCTCAAAAAGAAGGTGAAGACTTTGATAAAACTTTTGCTCCTACTGCCAGATATTCTACTATTCGTGTTGTTTTTGCTCTTGCTTCTCACTATGCCTGGCCTATATATCAAATGGATGTTAAATCTGCCTTCTTGAATGGAGATTTAGAGGAGGAAGTTTATGTGGAACAACCTGAAGGTTTTATTGCACAGGGTCATGAACATGATATGTATTTATTACAGAAAGCTCTTTATGGTCTTAAGCAAGCTCCTCGAGCTTGGTATCAGAAGATTAACAGTTTTCTCCTTTCTCTACATTTTGAGAGGACTCATGCAGATCCTAATCTTTATGTGCTTATTGTGGATGATGATATATGCATTCTTGTGCTTTATGTGGATGATTTAACACTCACTGACTCTAATTTGGATCTACTCAAATGGGTTCAAACTCAAATCACAACATCATTTGCCATGACTGATCTTGGACTACTCCACTATTTTCTTGGTTTAGAAGTGTGGCAATTTGCTTCAAGCATCTTTCTTTGTCAAAAGAAGTATACTTTAAGGTTGCTTCAGAAATATGGCATGCATGATTGTGCATCACTCACTTGTCCCATGGATCCTAATTCTAAATTATCCAAAGATGATGATTCTCCTAAGGTTAATTCTACAGAGTATCGCCAACTTATTGGTCCTCTACTTTATTTAGTTAACACTCGGCCAGATCTCTCCTATGCTATGAGTACTCTTAGCCAATTCTCTTCACAGCCTCGTCGAATCTCATCGACAGGCAGCTTTGAGGGTTCTTCGATATCTTCATGGAACTCTTGAGTATGGCATTTCTTATGCATGTGGAGATACACTTATTGGTTACTCAGATTCTGATTGGGCAGGGTGTATTGATACTAGGCGTTCCATGTCAGGCTATTGTTTTATGCTTTGATAAAGGACTTGTTTCTTGGAAATGTCAAAAGCAACGAATTACTTCTTCTTCATCGACCGAAGCAGAGTACAAGTCATATCTTGATGCCACTTCTGAAGCACTTTGGCTTCAGCAAATTCTGAATCACCTTGGATGTTCATCTACTCCGACACTCATCTACTCAGATTCACCGAGTGCTATTGCTTTAGCCAAAAATCCAATTATTCAAGGACGATCCAAACATATTGATGTTCATTTTCATTTTGTTCGTGATTGGATTTCTGAAGGTCGCATTCAGCTTGAGTATTGTCCTACCAAAGATAATGTTGCTAATTTGTTTACTAAGCCTCTTCCTCGACCTACCTTGGATTATCTTCTTCAGCGCGTTGGCGTTGGTCCTCCCATCTGGACCTGAAGAGGAGGTGTTGGATAGGTGTCATCTCCAGATGGTGTCACGCTAGTGGCACACTCTTTAGCCTCTAGGCATTTTTGGGATTATAGCATTCATTTCCATTCTTTCCTATTTACACACATTTTTGGGTAGAGGAACTTTCCTATATATATGAGGCATTGTAGTTCATTTCTAATGAAGTTGGCTAGTGGTTCATTGATGAGTTCTTGAGTACATTGTCTCTTCTCTCATCTCTTCTTTCTCACATAGGTGACAATTGCTAGAATAAATATGGGCATGCAAGATTTGGTAACCATGGAATTGTACTTTTAAGTTATTGCATCTTGATTAAGTATTTATTATGTTGTTTATCTCTTGTGAGTGAGAGAGTTTGGAGGTATAGAGGCCACTTCCAAAAATTTCTCCCTTAGCATGTAGGGGAGAAATTCAAAGATAAGGGTGAAGTGGAGAGATAAGGTACTAACCTTGTCATGGCTAAGTGAGTGGAAAAAATTTATAAATGGGTTATGCATTTTCAAAGGAGGATTTTTACAAGAAGAAGAAAGTGCTTTTTTGGATGGTTTTCATGCTAATTTACTAGATTGCTTTATAAGAGGATCCCTGCCACCATGATTGTTGCAAAAAATATGCTTTAGGCATCGATATTGTGCTCCAATACCTTGATACACACGCCAAATGCCTTGTTGCAAAATCTTTCGTAAATATTATCTATCATGTTGCACATGATCGTGTGGCCCTCATACTCGTAGTAAATCCCTAATGGCATTATTTGTACATCATTTATACATGGTTGCTTACATATATGCATGAAAACTATGATGACTTTGTACTTTTGGATGACTAGACAATATTGATGCCTATGCTCAAATGTCATACATATCCTAATGGTGGGCTAGATGTATAGGCATGTATAAATATGGGTGGATGGCCAATCTACATGCTAGCTTAGTCTACAACTAGAGCTATAGTAGAGTAGATTGTCATAGGTATTTAGCCAAGCCTTTTAAATGCCAATCTTCAAGAGCATAGAGGTGTATGCATGCACATATACAAGTGTAAGGGGTGTTTCTCTCCAAAGCAAAAAAAACTACTCTTGAATACCTTGCATCTACATGTCTTATGATGCTAAGATATAGGTGAGTATATGTGAGCATGTAGGTGGGTGCCCAAGATATATTACACATGGGATATGTTGAATAGATGAGGGAGTAGACTTACGTGTTAGGGTTACATGGAAGTGCTTGCATGGGTGTACATGTTTATGCCTTTGTGCTAATTGTTCGAAATTTGGGGCTTTTGATGTATTTGTGCAATTAAGCATTCATACATGCTGTATGATGTGAGAAATCGCACATTCGGGCAAAATTGCAGCAAATTGCAGTGCAAATCAAGGGGCTTTTGTGCCGATTGGATTGATTTGCATGCAGGCAATCGCATTTGATGCTGTGGATAATGTGTTGATGCCTGACAAGCACTCAATGTGCCTGTAAATCAAGGGGCTTTCATGTATTGGATGTATACGTGGCCAAGGGGAAGCATCGCGAAGACTCTGGATGCCTTCATGTGCGTCAATGTACCATGTATGATCAGCAATTGATCTTAAATCAAGGGGCTTTTCAAGATCGTATGCTTGTTGAGCTTGGCAAAGCAGCAGGCAAGACATTTATGCCTTGAATCCTCAGAAATCAGCTTGCAGTCAAGGGGCTTTTGCCCAATTTCTGTTCGGGACTGTTGTATGCAGTGGTCGGGACTGTAAAAGTCTGATTTTCACTCATTTGGACAGCCAGGATAGCATTTATTGCTACTGTACCTGTTGGTACAGATTTGGTACAGCTTTGTACAAGTTTTGACATGGCTACACATTGATTTGAGTGAGCAAAAGGTTCAATTTCAGCTGCTGTACTTGCCGGTACAAGTTTGGTACATCATTGGTGAGCACTTAGTACTGCTGTACAGTACTTTGGAAGGGCAACAGAGCACATTTAAGGTGCTGTCCTAAATCTGCAGCAACCAGATTTTGGTGATTTCATCACATAAAGTGGGAGTAGAGTTGCATTTGTGCTTCCGCAGTGGGAGATAAAGCTTGGGAGAACAACTGTGAGCACTTTGTGTGCTTTTGGTGCAGTGTTTGCACATTTTGCAGGGAGTCAGGCATTGACAGGTTGCATATTGCTATGGCAACCACAGGTGAGAGCTCTTCATTGCTTCACATCAAGAAGCTTGAAGGCTCACATAACTATGATATTTGGCAAACCCAGTGCTACAATGTGTTGCTCCAGAAGAAGCAGCACAAGCCTATCAAAGAAAGGGGTGTAAAGCCCGCTTCTCTTACTGCTGAAGAGTGAGAGATATGGATGAGCTGGCAAGATCTACTATCATGTTGTCTGTGTCAGACTCTTTACTTTTCAGCATTCGTGAAGAGAAGACCGCTTGGGGAATGTGGCAGAGATTGCAGGACTTGTATGCCCAGCAAAGTGCCTCAAGCAAAGTGTATTGGTTGAAGAAACTCATAGGTCTTCAGATGAAGGAAGGGGCGTCTATGGCAGCCCACCTCAATGAGTTTAATGGTATTGTCAGCCAAGTTATAAATCAAAAGTTGGCAATGGACAATGAGTTCAAAGCCACTTTTCTCTTATACACTTTGCCAGAGAGTTGGGACACATTCAGGACAGCCACTAGCAATTCGAATGCTATGCTGTCATATGCAAATGTTGAGGGTGCTCTTCTTCAAGAAGAGATGAACAGGAAAAACAACTCTGTTGGAAAGTCCAATGCAATGAATGCACGTGGGAGATCCCAGCAAAGGGGTAAAAGCCAAGAATGGGGAAGGAGCAAGTCTCGCTTCAAAAAGGACTTGGAATGCCACATAGTTGTCACGGTACGAAAATACGATACCGTACGGTACGATACCGTACGGGAATATTCGGTACGATATGAAATTTTGGGATACGGTACGATAAAATACGGTTTTTTAAATTAACACCAACAAACATAGACATTTTCAATTTGGAAGGGTAGAGTCTAGAGAAGTTGTTTCAAACCAAAATATCATTAAAAACAACTAAACAAGTTTGAAGTGACAAACAAAAGTACATAAGTATAGAGGTGCGATGCGATCATGCGCGCTAGGCGCGAGTACAAAAAGAGAGGCTAGAGCCAAGGCCCAAGGAGAGACTAGACAAAGGCATCACTATCAGAGCTCTCGCTGAAATCATCCTCATGAGAAGAGGACACATCAGTGGCCTCGCCGAAGTCGCCATCGCTAAGAAGGTTGCCCTCATCATCGAACTCGGGCTCTCTAAGCTCATGTGAGAAGCCAAAGGGAGCATCCTCATCTGCAAGAGCGAGTGTGGAGCTACCCGATCCACGCCGCACATAGGTATGCACTATGTCCCTGGGAGCACCACGAACCGTGCATCCACGGCTTCCTACTTGCACTCCTCTGCCACTACCTCCACGCCCACGACGAGTGCGAGTAGGTCGTCGATCAAATGACTCGAGCTCTCGATAGATCTCTGCATAGATCCTCTCCTCCTCCTCATCCTGCACTTTGTTTACACTCTGAAGAGTGTCCCCTGTGAGCTTGAATGCATCCACATTCACCTACATTGTACAATGATCAAGTGACAAGCAATGTATTAGAATTTGGTTCCAAATTTCAATAAACATTGAAGTTTGAAATTTGAATGCTTATAACTTATAACTTGTAAGTTGTAACTTACACCTGTCTCGCTGATTCCATCTTTTGCATTGCGCGCAGCATGCGCAAGTTAGCGCGGCAATACACTAGCCGCTCTAACTGTTGCGTGCTCAAGCGATTACGTAACTTCGTGTGTACAAGTGAGTAGGAACTCCAGTTCCTCTCACATGCACCTGAAGAGCAATCCTGAGCTAGGATTCTCAAAGCCACCTTTTGGAGGCTTGAGAGCGCATACCCAAATGTCTCCCACCAAAAGAGGGGCTTCACAAGGGATTCCCTCTTCCAACAGGTAGTAGATGCAAACGCGGCTCCTCCCCTTTGGTCATTGTAGCTTATGAGCTCCTCAAGGAACTTCCCATGGCGATCCTCCGGCAATGCTTTGGGCAAGTAAGCATCTCGGGCTTCAAGTAGCTCCACGTTGGTGAAGAGGGCGGGTGATTTGTAAGCCGGATGCAATAAAGCGGCAAGACCATGGATAGGTCTTCGCATCCACTTCCATCTCTTCTCCACAATGGCCAACATACCATCGCGCTTCTCCTCGTCGATGGAAGGAGAAACGCGTAACTCTGCTATGGCCTCTCCCATGAAGTGAACAAGAAGGCCCATGGTGGCTCCCTCCATGTCGGTCATCCGCAATACCCTATAGAAGGGCGTGACCGCAATGACAATAGTGCGGACCGACTGCCAAAACTCCTCCTTTAGGCAAAGCCGTTGCATGGCTTTGGCCTCCGCCGATTCTCGCTCATCCCACTCATTCCACATTGTGGAGACCACTGTTTGGCGAAGGGAGGATTTCACATCGTGGAGGCGCTCCAAGACGAGCCACATGTAGGCGAAGCGTGTAGATGAAGGCTTCTTCAATTCCAACTTGTTATGTTCGCGGAACATGGCAAGCACCTTCACCTTTGTGGTGAAGAAGGTAACAATAGAGATAGCTTCGGTCATTACTTCCTTCATCCACACTAACTTGCCCATATCCTCCATGAGCAAGTCAATGCAATGGGAGGCACAAGGCGTCCATACTATGGAGGGATAGTCCTTCTCGAGCAACTTCCCCATCCGACGGCAATTTGAAGCGTTGTCAGTGATGAGTTGCACCACGTTCTTCGATCCAACCTACATGTCACAATGCACATGAATGGATGCAATGAGCGTATGCCGTATGAGACTTGAGTCATGACTCATGATATAGCCACATATGATCATATGATTCATATCACATATACCAAAGCCTAAACTTTAAAGACTTTAGTGCAATTTGAAAGTTGAAACTTACCTCCATGATGGCTTGCTTGATATGGCGATATATGAATGCACCCGATGTTTTCCTCCCCGCCTTTCCGGAATCCACGCCCCGCACAAAGTATGTGCCAAGAGGGCAAGAGACAAGTATATTGATGATGCCTCTCTTCTTCCGGTCACTCCATCCGTCGGAGAGGATGCTACACCCATACTTGGACCATGCCGCCCGCACCGGATTGAGAGATCTATCGATTCTTTCCCTCTCGTCCACAAGCCTCTTCGTGCGCATGTCATGATAGGAGACGCCGGTCCATCCTTCACATGGGCCCACATTTGCAATGGCTTTCACCATTGACTTCCATTGATCTACCTTGAGCACATGGAATGAGAGATTGCACTCAATAATGGTGCGTGCAATCTCTATATCTGCTAGCCGTTGCCGTTCTCGGAGATGTGATAGAGAAGAAGAGAACCCCCCGGTGGCTTGGGCTAGAGTGGCTTGCCTCATGGGAGACTCAAGCCTTTGTCTCTTTGAGGAGGCGGAGGCGGAGGCGGCACCGATGGAGGTGGCACCGATGGAGGCGGCGGGGGAGGATGTATCACAAGGCGGGGAAATGACCTCATCATCCGCCCTTGAGCTTCTACCACTATCATAGTGAGCACCCAATCCACCCTTGATCTTGTTGAAGATCTCATCGGATATAGCAAGGGGGACTTCCTTGCATGGCGCAACTTGCCCCCCCACCTTTCCAACATGTTGGAGAAGCCTAGTAACTCCACTTGTGTATTGTTTGCCACAATACTTACAAGTCCACCTATATGACTTGGACTTTCCATCGGCTTTCTCTACATGGATAGCATGCACATTGAAGGCTTCATTCTTCTCCCTTGTCATTGTAATAGAGAGAGAGAAGTTAGAAGATTCAAGAGATGGATAGGCTTGAGAGAGAGAGAGAGAGAGAGAGAGAGAGAGAGAGAGAGAGGCTTGAGAAAATGAGAGTGAGGCTTGAGTCTTGACTCTTGAGAGAGAGAGAGCCTAAAGGCTTGAGAGAGAGAGAGAGGCTTGAGAGAGGGCCTATGGGGGAGAGAGTGGCTTGAAAGTTGAGAGTTGAGAGAGAGAGAGAGGGGGGGGGGGGCTTGATGGTCACTTGAGCAAGACTCAAGAGAGGGGGGGGCTTGATGGCTTGAGTAATGAGCATTGAGAGGCTAGAGCTTTGAGAGAGGCTTAGGGGGTGGGCATTTTATAAGGCCATGTAGCATGGGCCATGGCCAATGGGCACATGGGCCACAAAGCATGCCCAAAACGGCCAGCAAACGGCTACAAAACGGCTACAGCAACGGACAGAAACGGCTACAAAAATGCGCAGTCAGCGGCAGCGCAACGGCTAAAAACGGGCAAAACTGGCATATCGTACCGTACGATATCGTACGGTATCGTACCGTACGAATCGTACGTACGAATTGATTCGTACGCGTACGAGAAACAACCCTGGAATGCCATTATTGTGGCAAGAAGGGACACATCAAAAAGCAATGCTACAAATGGAAAAATGATCAAAAGGAAAAAGGAAAAGGCAAAGACAAAGACAAAGATGAAGCCAAAGATGTAAAGCCAAAGGGCAAAAGTGGAGTCAAGATTGAAGAAATCAATGTGTCACATGCAGGTGACAGTGAGGATGAGGTCCTATTTACGTCTTCACTTGATGCCCGTTCACTTCTTATAGGAGATGGTCATGGTATGCACTCATGGATCATTTATTCAGGTGCCTCCTTTCATGTCACAGGTTGCACAGAGACTTGTTTGTCAGGTATATTGCTGGCAATGAAAAAGTAGTTTATTTGGGTGATAACCATGCATGCAAGATTCTTGGCAGAGGTGATGTGAGGCTTGTATTTTCAGATGGCTCACAGCTTATGCTCCATGATGTCAGGCATGTGCCTGAGATCAAGAAGAACCTGCTTTCTACTGGACAGCTTGATGATGCTGATTATGTTACCACATTTGGTCGTGGAAAGTGGAAAATTAGTAAGGGCTCACTGGTTGTTGCCAGAGGCTCTAAGGTGGACACTCTTTACTTCATGCATGCGGGTGTTTGTCACCATGCTAATGTAAATGCAACCGAGCTGCCGGAAATCTCTATGTGGCATAGCCGGTTGGGACACATGAGTGTCAAAGGAATGGAGCAATTGTCTCGTTTGGGTTACTTGCCTTCTCTAAAGTTTTCAAGTTTTCAGTTTTGTGAGCATTGTATATATGGTAGGCAACTACAGTGCCCCCACAAGAAAGCTCTTGGACAGAAAGATGCTCAGTTAGAGCTTGTGCATACAGATGTATGTGAGATGCCTCAGCTTTCTTTGGGAGGGGGCAAAATACTTTGTGTCTTTTATGCCACACGCAAGGTGTGGGTTTATCCTCTTCGTTTGAAGAGTGATACATTCTCAGTGTTTGAGAAGTTTGTTGCTCTTGTTGAGAACCAAACTAGCAAAACATTGAAGGCTTTGCGTTCCGACAATGGTGGAGAGTATATGTCCAAACAGTTTCAGGACTTTTGTGATGCTAAAGGCATCAAGAGGGAGCTCTCTACTCCTTATGATCCTCCACAAAACGGGACAGCAGAGAGGATGAACAGGACCATTCAGGAGAAGGTCCGTTCTATGTTGTCACATGCTGCGTTACCTCATGGTTTTTGGGCTGAAGCTGTTATGCCAGCCGTTCACCTTATAAACAAGTCACCTAACACGAGGCTTGGTGGGAAAGTGCCAGAGGAAGTATGGACAGGGAAGCCTCCGTCATACAAGCACTTGAGAGTGTTTGGTTGCGTTGCGTACGTGCACATACGCAGGGAAATGCGCACCAAACTTGATCCTAAGTCTCACAAATGCATATTCCTAGGATATGGTGACAGAGGTGAAATGGGGTATAGACTTTGGGATCCCGTGAATAGAAAGATTATACGCAACAATGATGTCATTTTTGATGAAACATGCATGTATAAGGAGCCTGCAAGGCAACAGGAGCCTGGCAGAGTCATCTTTGATGATGATGGACATCATGGACAACAACCAAGGGCTGTAAATCAGCCATTACAGCAGGAAAACCAGCCCTTAAATGGTGCTGAAAATGGTCCAAATGGACAGCCAGAGATGGCAGAAGATATCCCAATGGATATCCCACAGTTAGAGGAGATACCGGGCATGATATTTCAGCCTTATGGCATGGAACAGGAGCCACCAATAGGAGATATGCAGGCTGGACAGCAACCTGCAAATGATGGTCATTGGGTACGGAGGTCCACAAGACCCTCCAGAGCCCCTGACAGGTTTGTTCCAGGGGTTGACTACTTGATGCTCACTGACTGTGGGGAGCCCTCATGTTATAAGGAGGCTTTACATAGGGCAAACAAGGCTCTTTGGGAGCGTGCCATGAAGTCAGAGATGGATTCTCTGCACAAAAATGGAACATGGAAGTTGGTGCATTTGCCTACAAACAAGAAGGTTTTGCCTTGCAAGTGGGTATACAGCTCAAAGTTGCACCTGATGCAAAGCCAAGATACAAAGCCAGGCTAGTGGCTAAGGGCTTCAAGCAGGAATATGGTGTGGACTTTGATGAGATCTTCTCTCCAGTGGTCAAAATGACCACACTTAGAGCTGTGTTAGCTTTGGTTGCACATGATGATCTGGACTTGATTCAGATGGATGTGAAGACTGCTTTTCTTCACGGTGATCTCCATGAGGAGATATATATGCAACAGCCAGAGGGTTATGCAGTTAGTGGAAAGGAGAAGCTTGTATGCAAGCTGAAAAAGAGTCTTTATGGGCTCAAACAGGCTCATACGTGTACACTATGAGGTGAAAAAAGAAAGAAAATCCCTTGCCCCTATAGCCTTTCAACCTTCAAACTTGGAACCCATAGACAACACCAGGCACCAAAAACCAACAAGATAAACACATAAAACACCTGACAGTCTTCCATTATAGAGAGATTGACATAGTGTTTGAGAGAAATCCTACTATTTATTTATATGAAGAAGAAGAGGAAGGGAATATGATCCACTCATACACTACTTCAATGGCTACAAAACACATGAAGAGGGGCTACACTAGCCGCACAACCCTTTTCTACACCAAATTTCAAACATGTGTAAATCTAGACACCCAACTCAACCTCAACTCCTCAAATAACTAGACATATGAACTTCAATGCCACCTCTCACAGCTCCTATTCCTTGCTAAATTCAGCCTAATTGAGGCCACCAATGCATCCGCATGGCCAAACCAAGATACAACCTTCATTTGCCCTAATCTAACATTGCATGAGAGAATTAGAGCCAAATTAAGCTTCACAAAAGCCCTCTCTCACAGTAGAGCGACTCTTCTTCTTCTTCCTGGAACACTCATAGTGCCTCAACTGATGTGGCAAATCATTTTTTTACACTATATAGTCCCCATTTTCACTTGGGTATACTCATGCACATTTGTTTCCATAATTTGAACCCTAGAATCCAAAAGTGCATATTCCTTGCTGCCACATCATAGATTCTTTTCCCACATTATTTATACATTTGACATTTTTTCTTTCAACACCACCTTTTGCACTTCCATCATGCTTAGGCATGCAATCGCATCAAGGCGACCACCCATGGCCTTCATGATGACATTTCCCTCATTCTTTTCCAAGAAGGTAAATAGTGCATGACTTTATCTCATAGATCTAGTAAAATTCATACCAAATATGATTAAATGACATCACATATATGTCTAGTATATATTAGCACTATTATCCTCAAGTGACCATGCATGAAGCTTCTCACTAACACGAAGCATCATTTCACTTCAAATGTGTGTTCAAGTCGAAGGTAGTGAAGCTTTATTGAAAAGCCCAAGAAAATCCCAAACCATGAAATAAAACCTATAAATAATGCATGCTTTGTGCCAATATGTACAAAAGTGGTCCTGCGCTTAACCACTGGACCAAGGAAAATAGGCATCCATGAGCATCAAAATGCATTCATATGTACACATGCCAAAAAAATGCATCACAAAAAAATTCATAGCATAGTTTGCCCATCCCCTAGTCTACTAGATCATTCATAATCATTAGCAAAGAGTGAAGTGAGGCCCATTGCCTCATTTGTCACATCTTCACTTGTTTTAGGCTCACCCTCATAATTTTCATCCTTAATTATTGTCATCAACTTGGCATAATATTTCTTGAGGAAAATGCCATTTACCCTTGGTGCATGTAGAGTTCCATCAAGAGTAGCTAACTGATAAGTACCATTAGCAAAGCATTCCATCACCATTCATAAAGGGACCCTATCCAAAGATCTATCTTGCATCTTCTCATAATGTTCTAAGGAAACTAGCCTGTCCGATTGCACCTATTGTAAATGCATGAGCCTCTCTTTGAATGCATCTTTTGGTCCATCCATGAACTTCTCTAGCATCTTTACAGTAGTAGGCAATTCAACAACTTTAATAGACAACAAAGCTTCCTTACCATATACCAGATTGAAAGAAAGTGAAACCTATACTAGTCTTCACCAATGGCATGCATACCCATAATGCACCTAGCAACTTCTAGTCCTAATTCCTTTCTTGATGCTTTGTGACTTTGGACAAGATATGCACAAGCTCACCATTAGACCTTTCATTCAATCCATTACATTGGTGGGGGTAAATGCCATGGTATAGTTGTGCTTGATTTTCATTTTTTTGCATAAGTAATTCATTAATTTGGCTCTGAAACCTGGTCCTTGATCAGAAAGCAATTCAAGAGGCACCCCAAACTTACAACAAATGTTCTCATAAACAAATCTAGCAACATCTTTTGCACTAATTTGCCTCATTGTCTTTGTTTTGTCCATCTAGAGAGATAATCCATTGCAGTCAATATATGGCTTTTTCCTATACTTGTGATAGGCAATGGACCCATAGCATCAATCCCCCACTTTTCAAATACATCAAATGCTAAGAGAGTTTTCCGTAACTTAGGCTTAAGCACTCTCTTCACAAAAGCTTGCCATTGTTTACATGAAGTACACCAATGACGCACAGCTTTCTGAACAATTGGCCACACATAACCTTCTTGCATGAATTTGTGCAGTGTAATCTTCAAGGAAAAGTGTCCACCACATGCCCCTCATGATTCTCTTCAAGTATCTTATACAATTCCTCCTTCCATGGCACATGCCATAAAACCAAATGAACTCTTTGCATATATAATATATCACCAATTATTGAGAGTGTACTTGCTGGCCCTTCTTACAAAGCCATATCTTTTAGACTTCTCAATGTCATTTGGTATTGCACCTATCAGCAAGAATTCTTCTTCCTTTGCCAAACTTTCCCTTCCACTATACAAAGGCATATGAGCTTTTGTCATAGACACTTCATTTATCATACTTTGGGCAACTTCGTGTGCTTCCTCATTTTGAGCAATGATCCACATGTCTAATACTCCATGCTTCAAAGTTTTTGAGCAAACCCTTGATCCTGAAACACATTTCCTTGAGGGAAGAGTTTTTGCTTTTTCAAACACCAAGAAAGTTGACCACAAGAAGGGCATCTCCCCCACTAATACATAACCTTCGCACAACATAACTTAGGCATATGTACAATCCATACTCTATAGTGGAGCATTTAGTCTCATTATGGCTATGTGCATTTACTTTGAAACCCTTCTTAAAAATCAGCTTTCCCTCTAGATCATACAAAGCTACACCTCCTTAAGCAACATCCTAGCTCTTGCTATATATGAACCATCAAAGAACATAAGATAAGCTTTCCCAATCTCCATTGTAGATTCATTAGCTTTCTTTATGGTTTCCTCTTTGATGACAAGTGGGCTTTCTTTATAGAACAATAGATCTATTAAAGTGGCTCTAGTCCTCTCCTCAACTAAGAAAGAAAAAGTGAACTATAACTCAATTACCCATTTCATAATAGCCTTTGACATGTTGGTACCATTGATCAATCACGACAAAAAGGTTTAACTACTCAGAAACACAAAAGGTCGTGGCAATAGATAGTAATGGAAATGCTTGCAAGCAATCACAACACTTACCATCACCAACTCCACTTTTGATAATTTTCTCTTTGCTACAAACTTTACCTGCTTGCACAATACATGGCGCATATAATCAACCAATGGCATCCTCGCCCATAGAACGATTCACATAAACATATTCCCAATCAAGAGTGTGTATGACTTGCATTTTTCCCAATACCTCCTTGACATTTCGAAAGACTATTTCACATTCTTCACTCCATTGTAATGGGTCATGTTTAGCCACCTGTCATAGAGGGTAAAGTAGTTATGAAGAAAGAGGAATAAACCAGGCCATGTACTTCACTTTCTGGATAAAGGTAGCCAATTTCTTTGTATCCTTAGTTGAAGGAAAAAGAATAAGTGACTTTATCTTGGCAGGGTCATCAACTTCAATTCCATTATCTGACACCATATGGCCCAATAACTTCACCCTTGGTTGTGCAAGGAAACACTTCTTAGGATTTAGCTACCCACCACCACATTCATCATATCTTTTAAGCACCAAATCCAACTTATCACAATGTTCTTGTGTCTAGAAATATAAATGCAAAAGTCATCAATAAAATCCCTAACAAATTTCCCAAGAAATGGTGCCAACAACCAATTGGCTCTCTTTTGGTAATAAGCTGGAACATTTGTTCATCCATAGGGGGAGAATTTTATAGCAAAAACACCTTCAAGGTGTAATGAAAGTGGTTTTTCTTTGATTTGCTTGAGCTATTTTTAACTGGAAACAATCAAAAAAACCATCACAAACACTGTACCTTTCGTAACCGGCCATTGTATCAAGGATTTCGTTAAGGAAGGGAAGTGGGTATGGATCTTTCTTAGTAGCAATATTGAGGGGGTTAAAGTCTACACAAACCCTCCATTCCATCTTTCTTTGGTGTAACTACTACTAGACTCACCTAGTCTCTATTATTGTGATAAGGGTAATGAGACCTACTTGAAGAAGCTTGTCCACTTCCTCCTTTAAGGCTTGCATATGCTCACATCCCATCCTTCTAGGCTTTTGCCTTATTGGCTTTGCACCCTCTTTCACTCAGTTTTTAGTTCCTCACCTTATAATCCTCTTATTTCCTCATATGATGTAATAAACAAGTTAGGAAACTTAAAAAGCATCTCTATATACTTGTGCTACATCAACTCCTCTATTACCTCATAAGGCCCTCAAGAATCCCCTTCATCCACATTTACCTATGCTATCATGCCATCCTCATTATTCTCTTTATCTATCAAAGAGGAAGGCTACCTCCATCTCCTCTTCACTAGTAGAGAAGAGTTGTCACTATCCACATCAGAGGCCGAAGGAGTAGTAGAATCTTCATCACTAGAATCACCTCCATCTTCATTGACATGCTTCAATAGCTTACTACTATCCATATCAAATAGCTGTCACCAATTGGCAGACCATTTGGTCCATTCCTAGTTTTTGCGTCTCGTTCACTTGAGGCCAGGCCGGTGTCTCATGTGAAGAGGCCAGTATTTTGCTGACATGGACGGGAGCCAGACTGGTGCCACCCGTGTTAGCAGGATGGTGTCGTATGGACGGGAGCCAGATCAGTGCCACCCGTGTATGACCTGGACTGTGTTCGACCCATGGGACTGTCACGCCATGGAAGAGCCAGTATTCGTGCCGTGTTTTACCTATGGGACTGTCACACCTAGGGAAACTCGTGCCTGGAACTGTGTCTTACCTATGGGACTGTCACTCCATAGGAAGACCAGGTTTTTATGTATTAAATGTCGTGCCAGTTTTGTGCCGACAGATATTTTGTACTTGTTCCATGAACGGGAGATATGTCCATGTTACTATTTGCACATGCACACATGATTTGCATGCTTGAAACTGTTTTCGCATGACATGTATTTGTGTGTTTGCCTGCCTGACGTGTTACTTACTGAGCGGGGACGCCTGCCAGTGAGTCGTGAAGTCTGCTCTGTATTCTGACGAGTTTCAGTGCATGTGAACAGGTGGTAAGTATATGGTACATGTTGTTTAATGTTATTTTATTCTAACCCCTTTATTTATAAGGTTAGGTGTTCACACTTATTTAAAAGTGGGCACCCCCTTTGGGCACCCACTTTGGGGCCAAGGTGGGGAGCCCCACTTTTAAGTGAGTGTGGGGGTGGGCATGGTCACCTACCCCCACTAATCCCCCACATGCAAACGTGGGTATGACCAAGGTTAACTCCACTTTCAATTTTATTAAAAAAAGGGCCCCCTTCAAGCGTTAAAGCCATCGCATCTACCTGGCGTTGATCCATCACCCATCGCTTCATCTTACGTGAGAATCGGCTACCATCTCTAGAAGCGGCGCACGTTTTGCTTGAAGGCGGCTATTTTTCTGTACTCTCTGCTGGCTACGCCTCTTTTTCTACAGGCGGCCAGCACAGACTGCAGGTGTGCTGCACACAGGCTGCGCATGTTTCTTTGAGGCGGCTGATGTACTGCTGCAGGCGACTGCTTCAACCTCTTCCACACGGGCGCATGCCTTTACCTCTATTGCTGGCGACTGAACCTCTGGATGCTGGCTGCGTTTCTGTACAACCAGGCAACCAACTCTTGCATCTACACCACCTTCTCTCCTGCAGGTGACTGTGCGCCTCCATCTCCTCCATCAGGCTGCCTTTCATCCACTGCAGTCAGCAAGGCATTTCTCTCCTAAGGCGGCTACTCCAACTTCTTTTTGGGCAAGAGGTTGGGTCTTCTTTCATAGGCGGTTGCTCTCTCTCTTCTTCAGGAGGCTGTATCTTTCTACAGGCCACTACTCCCCTCGACGTGCTGTTGCTTCTTGGTGTTCGTCACTAGGAACTGCACACATGGGTATTGGTTTCCTATCAACCATTTACAAGTAAGTGATTTTCAGATTTGAGAAAGGTATTATATGTTTAAATCTGATAAAGGATTCATCCCGCTCGGCCAACACCCGTTCGGTGCCGGGTTGTCCAAGCTGTATTGGCGAACCTCGGTCCAAAGGTGCTGAGATCGGGAGAGCCAGGCGTTAGTACGAGAGCGCCTGTTTGTGCGTGGTCTCGGAACACCAGTGAGGCGCTCTCTGCGGAGTCCAGTGAAAGCACAGGACCGTAGTGATTGGACCACACTAGTGGTCGTTCTGCTTCGAGTTTTCTTCATCGAAATCCGAGCCTACTTGTTTGGTACTGTTTTCATATGTACATGGACATCATCTGGTTCTCAGAACCCATGGAGCATTGTATTCTTTAAATACTCCCAATAAATATATCATATATTGAGGGGGGGGTCGGCCCGTTCCGGCCCCAGTGCTGGTGTCCATCTTTCCATTTCTGTTCATTTAAATTTCAAGTTGTTTTAAGTTGTCTATTTCAAATTTGTGGTTTTAAAGTTGTGCTATTAAGAGTGTGGGTGTCCAACAGAGTCTTTCCCACTTGACGGGATCGGTTTCATTGGTATCAGAGCCAGGTTGTTTCCCTCTTCCTAGTGGGGAAACGAACCTGTGTACTGGACATCCCGCTTTTAGCAAACTTTGAACACAATGGACAGCCAAGGCAACCCTTTGGAAGTACCAAATTCGAGGGGTCCATCTAGTGCTTCTCGTGGGTCTGATGCCCTGCGTGGTAGGCACAAGCCCCTTGAAAGGGTTCTTGATAGTGAATCCAAAGGTCAACTGTCTCCAGGAAAGACAGTTATGCTTGAACAAGAGCCTGATGCTATGAGGGCTGAAATGGAACATATGAGAAAACTCTTGCAGGCTCAAGAGCAAGAATTAAAGTTTTTGCATGAAGATCCACATCTGCAAAGTGCTATTGAAGCCAGGAAGGCTGATGCTATGGTTGATGTAACCTTTGAATCAATGGCTCGTGAAGTGGGCAAGAAACCAAGGGAGTTGGCACTTGCCTATCTCCTTCGCAAAGGTGATATCAAAGAGGGGGATGACGGAGAGCTGAAATTCAGAAATCCACCTCGTTTGAAGCATGGCGATCCCGCATCCCAGAGGCTGAAATCTTTTATGCAAAAGGAAGAGGTGACTGTCACCTCTCGACATGCATCCTCTCCACAAGGCACAAAGCCTGATAGATTTATGTATGCCAGTGCTCATGGAGGGCATGAAAGTCACATGCATGCCAGATATGTATCTCATGGTGACAGGTCTGCTTCCAGAAAAATTTTGCCTTCTGAGTTGTCTCATGGAGAGACTATGCCATATGCAGGTAAGTCACATGCATCTGAGCTTCGAGTTCGTGGAGCACATGCCACCGTGCCCCATGAAGCTTCTATGACGGCCCATGGAGCCCATGCAGACAGGGCTACCCCGTTGGATAAGGGGAAAAGAAAAAGAGAAGACCATGAGCCTCATGCCAGGAAGCTCAAGGAGTTCAAAGCAGGTGATAAATCTGTCAAATTTGATGTCTTTCATGGTGTACATGATGCCTCTAAGGTGTTAGCGTTTGTGGCACAGTTCGACATTGCTTTTAGCGATGAGGACTTTACAGAAAAGTCGAAGGTGCGCCATGCTAGCATGTTTCTGAAAGGCACTGCTGCCCATTGGTGGATCACCGAAAAGATCACCCAGGATCCCATCTCTACTTGGAAAGAATTCAAAGATAGATTTTATGCTCAGTTCTTGCCACCCAATGCAGAGCAAACTCTCACTCAAAAGTGGGATAGGCTGGAACAAAAAGATAATGAGAGTGTGCAACAGTATGTTAACAAATTTTGGAAAGTGTTGCTGGAAGTGACTCCCTTCATGCTAATCACAGAGGATGAAAGAAAGAGGAAGTTTCGTTCTGGATTGCAACCTGCATATAGATCGGGTATTGAATTGCACCCAAAACATACGTTGCAACAACTCACACAGCTTCTGCTCTTGCTACGGAGCAATTGGTGCTCAAGATCAAGCAGGATCAAGGAGGTTCCAAGGCGAAGGACAAGGCTGCCCCAAATCAGCAAAAGGGCGGACAGCCACCTAAAAAGAACTTCCGGGAGCCTTACAAGGGTGGTAAAGCTGAAAATAACTCATCCAAAGAACAGGGCCCAAGAAAGAACAAATTTGGATTAACCCCGCAGCAAAGAGAGCAATATGCTAAGGATGGAAAATGCTTTTCTTGTGGTAGCAAAGACCACATGTTCCGACAATGCCCAGATCGCAAACCAAAGCACGAGGACAAGCACACCAAAGCAAATGTTCATGCAGTTCCTGATGTGCAAGGTAATACAGGTCATGATGCAAAAGAGCATATGGTTTGCAAGGCTTGGGGGCAAATCAAGGATCAGCCCGCACTCTTCATGTTTGATGACTGTGCAACTGACAATTTCATCTCTATGCAAATGGCAGCTGCATTGGGTATTGAGGTTGAAAACATGGGACCTCAGATTGAAGCCGAAGCTGCATTTATTGGTAAAGAGGTGCAGGTTACCCCTTTGATTGGGAAGTTGCGTATCCATATACAGGGTTACCTTGACAATGAGCATTTCTTAGTTGCTCCTCTGAATGGATGTGATGTATTGTTGGGCAAGCCGTGGCACCATAGGCTTGAGCCCCGCAAATACTACAAGTCCAATATGATTTCTTTTATGCATAAAGGCCGCATGCACTTTATTGATGCTGGCAAAGAAGGGGATTCCATCCCAGTTGTATCACACATCCAAATTAATAAAGCAATGAAAAAGAGTCTTTCAGCGTACTTGGTTTTTGTGCGTGATAGTCTTGTGCCAAATCATCAAAATGTGGATGCTATGTCTAATGATAGGCTGAATTTTCTTAATGCATTCAACGACTGTTTTGCTGACTCATTGCCAGGTGAATTACCTCCCCAAAGGCCCGAAGATCACCGTATAGATCTTGTGCCAGGTAGTTCTCCTCCTAACAAACCCGCATACCGAGTGAGTGCTGCACAACAAGAAGAAATTATGAAGCAGGTAAACGAGCTTTTAGAGAAAGGTTTGGTTCAGCCCAGTTCCTCACCTTACTGCTCTCCTGTGCTTCTTGTTCAAAAGAAGGACGGATCATTCCGTATGTGTGTGGACTACAGAGCTTTGAAAAAGCTTACCATCAAGAACAGATTCCCAATTCCACGTATTGATGATATCTTGGATAAGCTTGATGGCTCAGCTTGCTTTAGCAGACTTGATTTGAAGAGTGGTTATCACCAGATACGCGTGGTGCCACAAGATGTCCATAAGACTGCATTCAGGACAGCCTTCGGATTATATGAATTCTTGGTAATGCCTTTTGGTCTCACCAATGCTCCTGCTACTTTTAATCGTATGATGGATAGGATATTCCGACCCCATCGCAAGTTTACAGGAATCTTCTTTGATGATATCTTGGTTTTCTCCAAGAATGAGCAGGAACACAGAACTCATTTGGTCACAGTGTTCGAAGAGTTGCGGAAGCATAAACTTTTCGTCAATGCCAAGAAAAGTGAGTTTTTCCTTTCAGAGATTCATTATCTAGGACATATTGTATCCAAGGATGGAGTTACAATGGATCCTGCAAAGATAGAGACCATTCGGAATTGGCCCGAATTGCAAAATGTACATCAAGTACGTAGTTTTCTGGGATTATGTTCGTACTATAGGCGTTTCATAAGGCATTTCGCCATGATTGCCACTCCTCTACATGATCTCACGAAGAAGAAAACTGTTTTCAAATGGACTTCAAAGGAACAGGATGCTTTCTTGCAGCTCAAGCATGCGATCATATGTGGTCCGGTATTGATTGTTCCTGACTTGCACAAGTCATTCGTGGTTGAATGTGATGCTTGTGGTGATTGCATAGGAGCTGTCCTAAATCAAGAAGGGCATGCAGTTGCATACGAGAGCCGTCGTTTGCATGATGCTGAGCTTCATATGGATATCTATGAGAAAGAGCTCTTGGCTGTAATTCACGCCTTAAAGATTTGGAAACATTACCTTCTTGGGAAGACAGATCATCAAAGCTTGAGATACTTTCTATCTCAAACCAAGCTTTCAGAGAAGCAGATGAGAATGGCAAATTTTCTTTCCATGTTTCATTTTCAGATTGTGCATACTCCAGGAAAGAAAAATGTGGTGGCCGATGCACTATCTAGGAGGCCTTATATTGCTCTGCAGTCTCAGTGGCCTCTCATGGAGATCTATCTGCTATGAGAGATTTGTATCATTTGGATGCTGATTTTTGCCATATATGGATTGATTTGATGGCTGGTCATTCACATGCCTCTTATGTTATCAATGAGGGTTATCTTATGAAGGATAATTGCCTTTGTGTGGTGAAGGATTTGCGTCCAAAGGTTATGGACGAATGTCACGCTCCACCATATGCTGGTCATAGAGGTATTATGCCTACTACTCGCATGATTAATAGGTACTTCTTTTGGCCAAGCATGCGTAAAGGCATTGAGGTTTATGTGCGTGCATGTATCACTTGCCAAAAGGTGAAATTTGACAGGCAAAAGCCTCCAGGTTTGCTTCAGCCATTGCCTATTCCCTTGCAACCTTGGGAAAGTATCGCGATGGATTTTATTATGGATTTGCCTAGATCCCAGCATGGGAATGATGCTATTTGGACTATTGTGGACAGGTTTAGCAAGCAAGCTCATTTCTTGCCCGTCAAGAAAACCATTAAAGCTGATCATATGGTAAAGCTTTTTCTTGCTAATATTTTCAAGCATCATGGTATGCCTAAATCCATTGTTGGGGATAGAGATCCCAGGACTACAAGCCTATTTTGGAGGGCTTTGTTTGATAATATGGGTACTAAGCTTGAATTTTCGTCAGCTTATCATCCCCAAACGGATGGCCAAAGTGAAGCTGCAAATTCAGCTGTGTTGGATTTATTGAAATGTTATGTGGCAGATCAAAAGGCTGCATGGGAGAAGTATCTTCCACTTGTTGAGTTTGCCTACAACAATACGATCCATGCTTCCACAGGAAAGGCTCCGTTTGAGATTATTTATGGCAGAGTGGTCTTGCCACCCATCCTTCGTACAAAGGATGAGATTTTTGCAGCTGATGAATATGTTCGTGACTTGGATGTTGCCTTTGGTCAGGTGCGGACAGCCATTGCAAGATCTCAGGATAAGCATAAAATGGCTGCTGACAAGCATAGAAGGGACATGGAAGTCAAAGAAGGTGATTGGGTATTGCTGAAATTTGAGAAGGCTAGGCTTCGGAAGAGGCCAGGACGAGAAGGATCATATCCTAAGCTTTCTCCTCGCTATTATGGACCCTTCAAGGTGATTCAGAAGATCAATGAAGTGTCCTACAGGCTTGCTTTACCTAGTCATTGGAAGATTCACAATGCTTTTCATGTGAGTCTATTTCGGAAATATGTGGGGCCAGATCCTGATGAGCCTGTCACAGAAGATCCGCCAGAAATTGAAGAACTTGAGGAGATCCTCCAGCCAGAACAGATTGTTTTTCACAAGGAGAGAAAGCTACCTGCAGGAAAGCTTTCCAGGAGATACCTTGTGAAGTTTAAGAATTATTTGCCTATTGATGCCAAATGGGTAAATGAGGATTATTTTGCAGATTATCCGCAATTGTTGCAGGCATATCTTGAGGCTTTTCAGTTGAGGTCAACTCTTTAGAAGCCCGGGGGGATGTCACCAATTGGCCGACCATTTGGTCCATTCCTAGTTTTTGCGTCTCGTTCACTTGAGGCCAGGCCGGTGTCTCATGTGAAGAGGCCAGTATTTTGCTGACATGGACGGGAGCCAGACTGGTGCCACCCGTGTGTTAGCAGGATGGTGTCGTATGGACGGGAGCCAGATCAGTGCCACTCGTGTATGACCTGGACTGTGTTCGACCCATGGGACTGTCACGCCATGGAAGAGCCAGTATTCGTGCCGTGTTTTACCTATGGGACTGTCACACCTAGGGAAACTCGTGCCTGGAACTGTGTCTTACCTATGGGACTGTCACTCCATAGGAAGACCAGGTTTTTATGTATTAAATGTCGTGCCAGTTTTGTGCCGACAGATATTTTGTACTTGTTCCATGAACGGGAGATATGTCCATGTTACTATTTGCACATGCACACATGATTTGCATGCTTGAAACTGTTTTCGCATGACATGTATTTGTGTGTTTGCCTGCCTGACGTGTTACTTACTGAGCGAGGACGCCTGCCAGTGAGTCGTGAAGTCTGCTCTGTATTCTGACGAGTTTCAGTGCATGTGAACAGGTGGTAAGTATATGGTACATGTTGTTTAATGTTATTTTATTCTAACCCCTTTATTTATAAGGTTAGGTGTTCACACTTATTTAAAAGTGGGCACCCCCTTTGGGCACCCACTTTGGGGCCAAGGTGGGGAGCCCCACTTTTAAGTGAGTGTGGGGGTGGGCATGGTCACCTACCCCCACTAATCCCCCACATGCAAACGTGGGTATGACCAAGGTTAACTCCACTTTCAATTTTATTAAAAAAAGGGCCCCCTTCAAGCGTTAAAGCCATCGCATCTACCTGGCGTTGATCCATCACCCATCGCTTCATCTTACGTGAGAATCGGCTACCATCTCTAGAAGCGGCGCACGTTTTGCTTGAAGGCGGCTATTTTTCTGTACTCTCTGCTGGCTACGCCTCTTTTTCTACAGGCGGCCAGCACAGACTGCAGGTGTGCTGCACACAGGCTGCGCATGTTTCTTTGAGGCGGCTGATGTACTGCTGCAGGCGACTGCTTCAACCTCTTCCACACGGGCGCATGCCTTTACCTCTATTGCTGGCGACTGAACCTCTGGATGCTGGCTGCGTTTCTGTACAACTAGGCAACCAACTCTTGCATCTACACCACCTTCTCTCCTGCAGGTGACTGTGCGCCTCCATCTCCTCCATCAGGCTGCCTTTCATCCACTGCAGTCAGCAAGGCATTTCTCTCCTAAGGCGGCTACTCCAACTTCTTTTTGGGCAAGAGGTTGGGTCTTCTTTCATAGGCGGTTGCTCTCTCTCTTCTTCAGGAGGCTGTATCTTTCTACAGGCCACTACTCCCCTCGACGTGCTGTTGCTTCTTGGTGTTCGTCACTAGGAACTGCACACATGGGTATTGGTTTCCTATCAACCATTTACAAGTAAGTGATTTTCAGATTTGAGAAAGGTATTATATGTTTAAATCTGATAAAGGATTCATCCCGCTCGGCCAACACCCGTTCGGTGCCGGGTTGTCCAAGCTGTATTGGCGAACCTCGGTCCAAAGGTGCTGAGATCGGGAGAGCCAGGCGTTAGTACGAGAGCGCCTGTTTGTGCGTGGTCTCGGAACACCAGTGAGGCGCTCTCTGCGGAGTCCAGTGAAAGCACAGGACCGTAGTGATTGGACCACACTAGTGGTCGTTCTGCTTCGAGTTTTCTTCATCGAAATCCGAGCCTACTTGTTTGGTACTGTTTTCATATGTACATGGACATCATCTGGTTCTCAGAACCCATGGAGCATTGTATTCTTTAAATACTCCCAATAAATATATCATATATTGAGGGGGGGGTCGGCCCGTTCCGGCCCCAGTGCTGGTGTCCATCTTTCCATTTCTGTTCATTTAAATTTCAAGTTGTTTTAAGTTGTCTATTTCAAATTTGTGGTTTTAAAGTTGTGCTATTAAGCGTGTGGGTGTCCAACAGAGTCTTTCCCACTTGACGGGATCGGTTTCAATAGCCTTTTGTTACCTATCTTGCTGTGGATGCAAATAGTACCACATTTCCAATCTTACACACTCCAACTACTTTGTTGCAACCATGGCCTTCCAATAATGGTGTATAGGCTCCTAATCCTATTAGCATGACATGAATGTCTACCATTGCCTTGACATCATAAGCTTTCACTTCTTCAAGATTCTTGATGATGCCCTAACACTTGACCTTTTGATGACTAGCCAAGTGTATGCAATAGCAAGCCCCAAACCCTCTATGAATGTGGGAGTGATGACACAAATCTAAGCACCACCATCTACATATGCCTATCCAAGATTCTTCCTTTTATGCCACACATCCACAATACGGCAAATATGTGGTAGCTCATCAATTGAGAGAACTTTCATAGACCCTCATTCTCATTCTTTATCAATTGAGCTAACAAGACTCTTCCATTGTTGCTCGAGCTTGGCACCATCTCTACAAGCTGACCATATGTCACACCTACTTTCCTGTTTTGCTATCAATGTCAACTTTCGAAACATAACTTGACTACCCATCCCCTAGTGGAAAATTAGTGACATGACATTCACATGATGAAGAAGAGGGAGGGAGTATGATCCACTCATACACTACTTCAATGCCTACAAAACACATTGGGGGGGGGGGGCTACATCAGCCACACAAGCCTTTTCTACACCAAATTGTACACACAATATGTAAAGATAGACACCCAAATCAACCTCAAATAAGCAAACATAAGAACTTCAACACCACCTCTAATAGCTCCTATTCCTTGCTAAGTTTGGTTAAATTGAGGCCACCAATGCATCGGTATGCCAAAAACCCTAGTATACAACATTTGCTTGCAACATTTGTTTGCCCTAATATGATGTTGTATGAGAGAATTAGAGCCAAATTAAGCTTCACAAAAGCCCTCTCTCAGTAGCAACTTTTCTTCTTCTTCCTGAAATACTCACGGTGCCTCAACTAATGTGGAAACTCATTTTTTTACACAATACACCCCCGATTCCCACTTGGGTACCCTCAGGCACATTTGTTTCCATAATTTGACCCTCGGAGATTCCCAAAAGTTCATATTCTTCATCACCACCTCACAAGTTCTTTTCCCACATTATTTGTACACTATATATTTGCCCTTTCAACACCACCTTTTGCACTTTTATCATACTTAGGAATGCAACCGTATCAAGGTTACCACCCCTGGCCCTCATGATGAACTTTCCCTCATTATTTGCCAAGAAGGCAAGTAGTGCATGACCTTATCTCGTAGATTCGAGAAAATTCACAACTAAATATCCAATTGTGCATATAGGGAGTGTACCATTATCTAAGATAGATGGCAAAGTGAAGTATTTGGCTAATGTACTACATATACCCAACATTACAAAGAACCTAGTTTGGGCAAATATGTGGTAGTTCATCAATTGAGAGAACTTTCATAGACTCTCATTCTGGTTTCTTCTCAAAGGAACTAAAAAGACTCTCCCATTGTCGCTTGAGCTTGGCACCATCTCTACAAGCTGACCATATGTCACACCTGCTTTCTTGTTGCTAGCAATGTCAACTTTCAAATCATAGCTTGACTCCCCATCCCCTAGTGGAAAATCAATCACATGGAACTTTGTGTGTGACCTTCTCTTCCTTTTTGCTTTTACAACTTTACCTTCGTGAGCCTTTTCCAGCAGTCCTGCAATGCCTCTTCCCTTTCATTTGTGTTTCCCTTCTTCCCAATGAGCATCACCATGCCTCTTCATGCTTTGTTGTCTCTTCTAAGGTAACAACATTTAGCACGTTTTTCTTCCCCTTTTCTTCCATTGATAGACCACTAGAACCTACTTCACCTCTTATCTCAATGGCAAAATCATTTGATCTATTTGGTAGTTGTGAAGGCAATGGCTACATATCACCTCCAATTCTTGGCTACTTGTCACATTCAGGGCTGGTATAACCAAGTTTTCCATAATTATAACATGTAGGTGATTTCTCCAACCCCTACCATATCCACGGCTACCACCACTTCTATCTTGTCCTTCACTATTTCCTTGATTGTACTTCCTTACATTACTTATTAGTAGACGTAAGCTAAGACTATTCATTAAATCTATCACTTGCCTCATGTCTTGCCATAACCCCTCCTCTATTGCTGTTAGCAACTACCCCCCACTGTAGGTACAACCTGGGGCACCGTATGCACAATAGGTGGATTCGTAACATAGACCTCTATGGGCACTCTAGCTTAAGAAAGCTCAAACCTCATTTCATATATTCGAAAAAAGTAATAAATGATCTTATCTCATAGATTTGAAAAAATTCAAAACTAAACATCCAATTGTGTATATAGGGAGTGTGCCATATCTAAGATAGATGACAAAGTGAAGTATTTGGCTAATGTATTGCATATATCCAACATTACAAAGAACCTAGTTTTTGTTGGTGGGCAAATATGCGGTAGCTTATCAATTGAGAGAACATTCATAGACCCGGCTTCTGGTTCCTTCTTCTCAATTGAACTAACAAGACTCTTCCATTGTCACTTGAGCTTGGAACCATCTCTACTAGACCATATGTCACACCTGCTTTCTTGTTGCTATCAATGTCAGCTTTCAAATCATAGCTTCACTGCCCATCCTCTAGTGATGAAAAATGACTGACATGGAACTTCCTATGTGACCTTCTCTTCTGTTTTGCTTTAACAACTTTACCTTCGTGAGCCTTTCCCTTCTTCTTGCTCGGCGGTCCTGCAATGCCTCTTCCCTTTCATTTGTGTTTTTCTTCCCAATGGACATCACCATGCCTCTTCATGCTTTGTTGTCTCTTCTAAGGTAACAACATTTAGCACCTTTTTCTTCCCCTTTTCTTCCATTGATAGACCACTAGAACCTACTTCACCCATAGTTGCCAGGCGTTTCAGAAACGGCAGGTATGAAACGGGTTTCATACGTTTTGAAACGTTTCATAAAAGGTAAGAAACGGGTACAAAAAGGTTTCATACAAAATAGAAAAAACATGTATATTTTTAACTTGAAATATAGAAAAGGAAAGACTGTTGACATAACTTATAAGAGACCACATTGAATTCATTTCAATAAAAACAAAATACATGTAAGATATGATGATATCACAAATCACGTGGGTGATCACTGATGACTAAGCAGAAATCAAAAGGATCACCACGTGGGTGATGAGTCATGACTCAAAATCCAAGATCAAAATAAATAGCATGTCCAAAGTTCAAACTAAATAACATGTCCAAATAAAATGATACTGGCAGCAGCTGCTAGCTACTATCTGCATCCTCATCTGCATCCTCATGCTCATCCTCATCTGCATCTTTTGCCTTTGCAGCCTCACTCTCAAGGTCACTGCCGGTAGCCGAGTCCTCAAATGCCTCATCCACTAGAGGTGCAGGTGCACCACTAGTACTAGCCTCTCGAGAAGATCGTGTAGTGCGAGCCGGAGCCATGATCTCCTCATAGAGCATAGAATAGATGTCTCTCTCCTCCTGAGGAATGTCGGGAATCTCCTTGCACTTCATGATATCAATCTTATCTGGATTCACTTGGCGAGGCTCAATGGGATGACCCTTTTGTTTTAGCAATCAGAGATTGCAATGACAAAAGACAAGCCTCTCCAATTGTGCTGAGGAGAGTCTATTTCTCTTTTTCGTGTGAAAAAGAGCCCATGTACTCCAGTTTCTCTCACAAGGCCCTGAATTGCAATCCTGGGAGAGAACTCTCAATGCAATCCGTCTCTACATTGTACACACACACCAAAAAAAAAAAAAGGATAATGAAAAAAACGCGTTTCATACAGGACGAAACGTTTCGAAACGTTTCGTACGTTTCGAACCTGTATGAAACGCGTTTCTATGCAACTGTGACTTCACCTCTTATCTCAATGCCAAAATCATTTGATCTATTTGGTAGCTGTGAAGGCAAAGGCTACATATCACCTCCCATTCTTGTCTACTTGTCACATTCAAGGCTGATATAACAAAGTTTCCCATAATTATAACATGTAGGTGGTTTTTGCAACCCCTACCGTATCCACAGCTACCACCACTTCTATCTTGACCTTCACTATTTCCTTGATTGTACTTCCTTCCATGTCCATGACCAGCACCTACATTACTTAGTAGACGTAAGCTAATATTATTCATTAAATCTACCACTTGCCTCATGTCTTGCCTTAACCCCTCATCTATTGTTGTAGCAACTGCCCCACTCCAAACACAACCTGGGGCACCATACGCACAATAGGTGGATTCGTAGCATGGACAACCTCTATGGGCACTATAGCTTAAGAAAGCTCAAACCTCTTCATTTCAGCCCTCTTAGATGATGAGTCTTGACTCATCCTTTGTAGATTCCACTCCTTCCTTTTTGCAATCTCTATAGCATCCTCATGTGACCTTGGCTTTTTTAGCTCCACCCTTCAACGGATATTTTCCTTAAGTCTTTCCGGAAATCAATCTAGTACCTCATGATATCCATAAGACTACTTTTCATATGTAGTTTGGCTTGTATGAGTACGTGGTGATGCCCTTGTAGCTTATATGCAGCTTCCACACCACTAGTACTACATGCAATGAGATAATCTACTTGGATTCACAAACTCTTAAAGAGGAGGCATGGCCATTGGTGGCCTTGGTGTTTGCTTTTAAAATCGAAAAAAATAGCGGCCACACACGTTGCATTTCTTGCCACCAAGGGCTTGAAAGTGTCACATTTTTGCTGTGTGTGAATTGGCCCTCTATCTCACTTTGTGTCATGAGCTAGAAAAGTGTATTTTAAGATACCTCAAAGCTCCCTTTGATACCTCAATCTTCTCTCTCTCTCTCTCTCTCTCTCTCTCTCTCTCTCTCTCTCTCTTTCTATACTTTATAATCTCTCTCTCTCTCTCCCCCTTCTCAAAGGATGTATAAGTAAATAAAACATGGTAAGCGCATGGAGTCATCACCCACTCACTTTGCGGTGAGCTTCTGCAGGCGAGGAAAATGCCCAAATGTTCCTGAGCATGTGTTCTAATCGCACTTTCTGAGGGAATATGGTAAATATATGAACTTACAAAATGCTGGCACATATCTTGTGGACACTGGAATCAAAGATTAGACACCATGGCATGATGCTTGTGAGCTGTAGTTGAAACTCTATTGCATATGGTATGAAAGTATGGTTCATCAACATAGGTCTTGTTGGGATACCACACAGGTATGAAAAATTATATGTTATGGGATGTGGTCTAGATTGGCCTTGCTCCTACTCCCATTGTGAGTGGTGCTCCAGACTGGAGGTGGAGGTTGATCTTGAAGAGGTCATTCCCTTGTTGAAGGAGGAGGAGCAGGGCAGGGCATCCGGGCTTTCAAATCAAAACAAGCAACAGGGCATCATACCACAGTCACATGACATGAGAAATTGGAACGGGAAGCCCGCATCCTTTGGAAATGGCATCAGCTGATTCTTGAATATGCACACACACATAGGAAACTGCATTTGCTGATTCTTGAATATGCAAACACATAGGAAACGGCTTTTGTGAATGGCATGCCACAAATTTGTGTCATGCACGCATGCTTAGGAGTTTCATGAGGAATTGGTATCAAGAGAAACAAGTGCGGTAGAGCTGCTAGAAACAATCAATGAAGCCGGAAATGGAGTTCTTTGTGACTATTCAGCATAAGTGCATACATTTGGTGGCTCAGAGAGGAAGCATGGATATACATATTTCTTTACCTGGTGTTCTGCTGGAGTTGTCAGGAATGTTACACGTGCCTATGGCCTCATACCTTGGCTCTAAAGGCCAGCAATAAATGGGACAACGCGAAAATCATCTTGTTTTAAATCTGATGGATGGTAATCGTAGGTGTATGATATGGCCTGAATGGACTCCAACGCCATAGCCACGACAAGGCTCAAGCTCTTGTTCACCATCCAACCGTAGAGAGAATGAGGGAGGCTCCCTAATTGCCAGCTTCTATAGTGGTGGCCTGCCTGCCCATGCCTACACTAGTCCAGCCGCCCGTGGTGCTCTGACCTGGGCGCCCTCACCCCTAAACCCCGGACACATGTACCACCCACACTCTGGTGTGTAGTCCCCTTGTCCAACCGAGCTCCATGTTGCCATTATAGGCCACGTGACAGTGTAAGTTTGTTTTGGAGGCTGAAAACATATGCACCCCCTACTTTGACACCTTTTTTGCTATTGACAGGTGGATTTCTCATTGCATTTCTTAGATTGAAAATATATGTTACCCTTATCTTGAAGGATTTGATGTGAATAGATAGGTTGCTGAAAGCTAGTTTTTGGTGCAAGAATGGTAGAAGAAGAAAGAAACTGGAGGGGCAACAATAACAATGATGACGGTTTGGCCACCATAAACCTAGCCAGAGAATGTTTCGTGTTGTGGTTTCACCAGAAATGTGTCAACTTGCTAAGCCAAAGTGTGCCTGCTGGCGTAGGATAGATATGTATTAGCAGAGGCCTTGCATTGAGGCTAGGATCTTTTGTTTGGAACAAGGTATGAATAAGACCATTGCGCCTTTAATTGAGGACCTTACTGCAATTTGCAGCAGTGCTGCAGAAAAGAGAGAAATTTAGCTCTTGCACTACGCTTGCATTCCAATATTTGTGGAGTTGGTCTTGATTCTCATACATCACTCGGAAACTTCCTTGTTTCTCTTTTGGCGGAAGTTGGGGGTGTGTATCATGCCCAGGAAGTTTTGGACAAGCCGGCTCATAGGAATGATTGTTCATGGAGTTGTCTCATTCTAGGTTATGTCAACTGCGGAAAGCCACGGCAGGCTATTGTCGTGTACAAGACAATGCTGAAGGCTGATAGTTGTTCCCATCCTAACTAATTTGCTTTTGTAGCCCTACTCAAGGCTTGCACTGATTTGAAAGATCTTGAAATAGGACATGTGGTATTTTTTGAAAGAGAAGGGTTGATGGAAAGCAACTTTTTTATCGGCAGTACCTTGGTAGATATGTATGCCAACTGTGATGCCCTTGCAATAGCACAGGAAGTCTTCTACAAGCTCATGATTCGAAATATAGTCTCCTGGAATGCTCTAATTTCCAGATACGCAGACCATGGGTGTGATGAAGAAGCCTTTATGTGTTTTGAGAAATTGCAGCATGTGCGCATTCCTCCCGATGCTGTTACTCTCGTTTGCAGCCTAAAAGCCTATGGCATCACAAGATCTCTACGCAAAGGGGAAAAGATACATGCGGAGATTCTCAAAAAAGGGTTAGTGGAAGAAAGCTTTTTCATTGTTGGTAGCAACTTGGTAAACATGTATATTATGTGTGGTGACCTCGCATCTGTATGCGATGTGTTTGACAAGCTTCTTGTTTGAAACACAATGATGTGGAATGCATTAATATCAGGGTATGTGGAATACGGTCATAAGCACTTGATTGCCTCAAGCAGATGCAAAGCGAGGGATGTTCTCCAGATGATGTCACTTTTGTTTATCCCTTGAAATCGTGTAGCCACCTAGGTCCAATCTACTTGGGCCAAGCAGTTCACATGGATATTGTCATGAAAGGGATGGAAAGAAACCCTCTGGTTGGCAGCAGCCTGGTGGATATGTATGTGAAATGCGGCTCACTCAGACAAGCAAAAAACATCTTCGACAAACTTGGTTGCCTGGACCTCATTGAGTGCAGGGTACGCGGATCATGAGGATGGTGAGAATTCACTTCACACGTATGCCAAAAAAGGATTGGAAGGTGAGCCCTTGGTTAGCAGAAGCGTGATGGACTTCTATGCAAAGTGTGGTTTACTAGCTGGCACAAAATGTAGTGGATATGCTACCAATTCAAGATGTGGTATGTTGGAGCTTATTGATTGTGGGGTACCTAGAACAGGGACTAGGTGCAGAAACACTCTGTACATTCAAGCATATGCAATGAAAGGGTATTGTTCCTGATGTTGTCGCACTTGTTTACGGTTTAAAGGCATCTGGTATTGTTGGGGACACTAATTAGGGCAAACAATTGCACGCAGATCTATGCAATAAAGGCTTGGAGCTGGATCTCTTCATTGGCAGCTCAGATATGTATGCCAAGTGTGGCAAATTCATAGATGCGGAGGAAGCAGTAGACAAAACTGTAGCCTCATGGAATGCTCTAATTTCAAGTTACGTGGAACATGGGCATGATGAGAAAGCACTCAACTGCTTCGAACAAATGCAAGAGGAAGGCTGTGTGCAGGATGATATCACACTCATTTTCAGCTTAAAAGCTAGTTGCAGTTTAGGAGCCGCACTTGATGGAGTACACGCGAAGACTGTCAAAAAAGGATTGGAAATTGAGCTTCTGATTAGCAATACCTTGATTGATATGTACACCAAGTGTGGTTTGCTTGCAGAGGCACTTAATTTGTTCTATACATGTCCATCGCAAATAGTAGTCTTGTGGACCGCGATAATTGCAGGGTGCATTGAGCATGGTCACGCTGAGCATGCACTCTCCCTTTTCACACAGATGCAAGAAAAGGGCATTTCTCCTAGTGCTACTATTTTTCCTTGCATCTTGAGAGCTTGTGGCAGCATTAGCACTATGGACAAGGGAGACGAAGTGTATACCAAAATTGTGAAAAGAGGTATGTTGGAAGAAAGCATCTCTCTTGGTAGCAGCTTGGTCGATATGTATGCAAAAGAAGGTTTTCTTGAGCAAACTCAAGAGGCTTTCAACAAGCTCCCAGTTCAAGATGCATCCTCATGGACCGCACTAATAGCAGGGTACGCTGGACACGGGCCTGGTGGAGAGGCTCTCAAGTGTTTTGAGCGGATGCAACATGAGGGTGGTGTGCCATTTGTTGTCACATTTGTGTCTGTCTTGAAGGCTTGTGGTCGCCTAAGAGCAGCAGAAAAGGGTCAAGGGATACATTCAAAGATTGCCAAAAGAGGGCTCAAAAGAGAGCCTTACATCTGCAACACACTTATGCGAAGTGCAGCTTGCTTGCAGAAGCAAGGCAATTGTTTAAAAACCTTCCAGTTCAGAATGTAATGTCTTGGACCTCACTTATTAAGGGATACATGGAGTTTGGGAGGGATGAGGAGGCGCTAAATTGTTTTGAGCAAATGAAACGTGGGAGCATATCGCAGAGTGCAATTGCATTGATTGGGAGCTTGAAAGCTTATGCCAGCATAGTGACCATAGCCAAGGGACGCGAAACACACCTTGAGATCACAAAGAAAGGTTTGTAAGAAGAGCATATGGTTGGAAACACCTTGGTTGATATATGTATGCGAAATGTGACTCGCTAGCTGTGGCAGAGGATATATTTAGCAAGCTTCTGTTCAAGATGTGGTGTTGTGGACATCATTACTCATGGGCTATTCTCAGCTTGGAATGAGTGAAAATGTGATTAGTGTATTCAACAAAATGGTAGTAGGAGGTGTAAGGCCCGATACTATCACATTTCTTAGTGTTTTGAGTGCGTTGAGTCATGCAAGTCTAGTGGACAAGGGTCAGATGTACTTTAAACTAATTAGCATTAGTAGAGCATTATGGTTGATCTCCTAAGCTGATTAAAGAGATGCCGGTACATCCTGGTATTGTTGCATGGCTAACGCCGCTTGGGGCTTGTCGAAAATGGGGCAATTTGGACCTTGGGAGGAATGAATTTGAGCATGCAGTGAAATTAAACGAAAAGGATTTTGCACCTTATGTCTGCATGGCTAACATTTGTGTGGATGCTGCCATGGAAATCGATGGTAGAATTATTGACATTGGATGATGAGAAAAAAAATGTGGACAAATGCAATTCTATCATGTAGGCGGGGTTGTGAGAGGCTCTCTTGTAGCAGATGGTCTTTCATGTAGGGGCATTGTGGGTGGTATGATGGTTATAGCAGAATCCGCCTTCTTCATCCATTTAGTGATACATTGTTGTTGGACGACATGGTACCTAGGAAGCATCGTGAAGAAAGTGTGGTGCATCCTATCTTTCGAACCACGCGCATTTGATTGAGAAAGTGTGGTGCGTCCTATCTTTTGAACCACGCACATCCGATTGGAGCTCAAGTTGTTACTCTTCTAGGGTTTTTGTAGCTTGCAACTCTCCTCCCATGTGATGCATGGGAGCCTATGGTGTGGTAGTTGTTGAACCTGGAGATGATGTACTCTACTACTTGTATGCATACGTTTTCTTGGTAGAGTTTTGAATTCAAGCAATAGAATTGGGGCCTGGCATTCGTGCTTTTACTTTGAAGAAGTCTATGAGAAAGCACTTCTGGTCAATGCCAAGATATTTGAAGCTATCTACAATTGTTGTAAATTGTAACAGCGTCTTCTTGAGAGTTTTAGAAGGCATGACTTCGGTTACTTGTACATGTACCACCAAACCACAATGTGTGCAAAAGATATTCAACATGCTCATGAAGTAAGAGAAGAATAACCACATTCCCAAGACTTTCCCCTTTGATGTCTTCTTCTTGTGCATATTACTCTTATCATTTGTTCTAGCTTATCAATGCATAATCCAAAGAAGCTAGGAGCATCCTTATTTAAACCCTACATCACTTGTGAAAATCTTGGAGACATTTTCTTCCCATACACACTTGACATTTGACTTGCTCATGTGTCACAACTTGCATGGTCTCTATGTTGGGGTGGTACAGCCCATCGTGCTAGCCCTAAGTAAGTGGCCGGTCGGACACCATTCTTTATAGTCTAACTAATAAGGACTCTCTCAAACCCTAGTAGTCACTCATTGTGACAAGGAGTCCACATCTTGTGTCTTCTTCTTATCCATCTCTGTGCTACTCCACACACGCACACACACTTTGCGCACTCTTCAACTAGTATCAGAGCAAATTCGAGCTCTAGTGTACCACCACCAGCACACAGGGTCACATCCTCAGAACGAGACGCCCTTCGACGAGCGCAACGAGGTCGACATACACTTCGAGATTAGGCGAAGCCCTTGGTCTGCTCCAAAATCGCATCTGAGTTCATTACAGGCCCCGTTTTGACACTATAAGTGCTACACAGGTATTTTCGTCATTTTCTGTAGCAGGTCGTTTTTCTACACAATCTACAGATTTGGTCTTTCTGTGTAAAAGACAGGTTGTAGGTTGTAAGAACCAAGCATATTGGTTCATATCTACAGGTTGCAGGTTGTAGGTTTTACAAGTCGTCATTGCAGGTTGCAGATTTTCGAAGTTGTTGTTTCGTTGTTGACTGGAATCAGATTTGTGGCTCAAATTTGAGTTATTGGCATAGCAAATCTTGGAAGACACAGTGTTTATGCGTTTATGTATTATTACAGTGTCTGCTAGTGCGCTTGTTACGCATATTTGGACATTGCCAGACGTATGCTTACCTGGCTTGTGGTTTACCCTATGTATAAAATTGTGGAATATATCTTTGTTACAAGGATGGTATGTAGCCTTTTGTGAGAATCGAGGTGAGGTTTTGTTGAGCTGGGAGATTCTTAGATGTTGACATCTCTTCGGTGATATACGTTTCTAGAGCGATCCCTCGACAAACCCCTTAAAGTTGAACCTATGTATGGACATGTAGTAGTAAGTCAGTGTTGGACTGCAAGAACACTTTGATGTGTATATACGTTTTGCTGAGTAGTATTCCCAATCAATTTATGTGTTAGCTGAGTAGTGTTCTCAGCAATTATATAGTCCATACTACAGTTTGCTTTGGTTGTGATATCCAAATACACGAGAAACTCTGCCGGAATTCAGTCAGAATCTGATTGCGCAAAATTTTGGGCTACGCAAAAATTTGCAAGTGAGCTATTCCAGGGTTAAGGATGGCATCCTCTTCGGAGAATACATTGTTCAACATTGAGAAGTTAGATGGTACTAACTTCCCATTCTGGAAAGAGCAAATTTATAATGTCTTGGTGCAGAAAAAGTAGATAAAGCCTATCAAGTTGAAAGGAGTCAAACCAGAAGCTATGCCACAGGAGGAATGATAAGACTTGGATGAGCTCACCAGGTCTACCATCATGCTGACACTTTCTAAATCTGTTTACTTCAATGTCAAAGACAAGAGCAGCAGTTATGATTGATGGCAAAAATTATGTGACCTATATGAGAAGCAGAGTGTAGCTTCTCAAGTTTATTGGCTGAAACAATTGGTTGATTTGAAGATGAAGGAAGGGACGTCCATGTCCAATCATCTTAATGAGCTCAATACTATTTTCAGTCAGCTGTTAGTACAGGGCATTACATTTAATGATTTTGTGAAAGCTATATTCTTGTTGGTCACATAACTGGAAAGCTGGGACACTTTTCGGGGACAACTCTTAGCAATTCTGCCCCTGTTGATGGTCTTACCACTGCACATGTTGAAGGCAGTTTGCTAACAGAGGAAGTAAATAGAAAGAACATGGAACCAGCCAAGGGTTCCAATGCCCTCATGGTGAGGGGGAGATCCCATGCAAGGGGGAAGTCTATAGAGAGAAATCAAACTCGTAGCAAATCACATGGTCGCAACAAGAAGGACATTGAGTGCTATTACTGCAAAAATAAGGACCACATGAAGAAAGACTGTTACAAGTGGAAATGTGACAAGGGAAAGGACAAGGATGAGAAGAGTTCAGAAAATTCCAAAGCCATAGTGAAGATTGAAGAGATCACTACTACATGCATTGAGGATGAAGATTCTGATGAAAATGAAAATTTTGATGTACTATTAACATCAAATCTGAATACTACACGACTGGTTGCGTCAGATGGTTAGGATGTGAAAGATTGGATCATTGATTCAGGTGCATCCTTCCATGTTACTCCTCATCGGGAGTGCTTTGCTTCATATGATAAATCTCGCAAGGGCCTTGTTCGACTTGGGAATGATCATGCTTGTGAGATCGTGGGCATTGGTGATGTGCAGCTGAAGTTTCAAAATGGCTCTTCATTTCTTCTCAAGAATGTGAGGCATATACCCAAACTGACTAAGAGTTTGGTGAGTGCAGAACAGTTGGACGATGCAGGCTACGCTTGTGTGTTTGGTGATAGTTCTTGGTTGTTTCGCCAAGATCGACAAAGCCAAACATTATCGGCAAAAATCGTCCATTGTATATTAAAATCCAATCAATTTTGTAATACAGGGGCTATTACGGCTTCCAAGTTGTAAATATGAGCTAGATTAGGGGCCTCTGATAGTGTAGGGATGATAGACTTTGAGCCAACAGTGCTGAATATATAAACCGACACTTTGTAATTTGAAAGGACCATTCTCTTGTGAAAGAATTAAAAGTTGAGCTCGTCAAAAGTTTGCAGTGATCTTCTAGCGCATCTTACGCGCAAACGAGTGAGTATTTTCCTTTAAGCTTTCATGTATGTGTTCTCTAGTGTGTATGCTTGACATTGATGTACTTTATGCGTCGTATGAGTACGTGTGCGTCATAGTTATCGCATGTGCGTGCGAACTACTCGTGGCCGTAGCCGCTTGTAGGAAACATCATTTTTCGACATAAAACCATATTTGGAATCCTTATGACCTGTAGATTGTGGATCTAGCTCAAATCGTCATTTTCATGACACTTTCACGTGTGATACCCAATTGTGTCACGGATGTGTTTTGATGCCGAAACGCTGCCGGATTTAGACCAACTCTCAGGGATATCTCCCTTATACCTTAGAACACTAGTATATGCATAGAGATCATGATTTGGTGTGCCGGATCCTTGTAGATCTGCATTCGTGCTCTCTACCTGCGTCGTGTACTTAACTTATGATTTCTCCACATCTGGTGATTCTAACGACATGGATAGAGTCCTGGTAGCTTAAGCACTCAGTTAATATCATCAAATGTTGATTTGGACTGCATCGCATTAGGGCATTAGTGATTATTGTCCTTAGGTTCATGCATGAGCTCTTATGAATGTCCTCATTGCATTTGGCCTGTTTGATTCACCTAGACTGACAATCTAGTGTGGCCCCCGACTGTCCGAGCTATCGGTCCCCTACGGTATTGACATTGTATATGCGCTGCCGCTTAGGACGCTATACTGACACGATTCCAGTCGCTCCATGCAAGAGTGATGACGAGGACATCTGGCGCCATTGCCGGGGATGTGACCTTAGCTTGAAAATCAAACAGGTGACTCGCTCGTCCTTTGTTCTTTGACTTGGAGAGTGCGTCACTTTCTTTTTTAGCTAGCAGACCTTAGAGTAGGTGACTTTGAGGTCGTAGACTTGTTAGGAGTCATCGGTTGCTAGTTGAGTGAAGAGTGAAAGGTTTTGACGTAACTTTGCTTAAGGTTTTGAGCGAAGTTCGTCATAGCCATTTCGGAGTCCAAAAGTCGTCCGATTGAGTTGATTTTTGGTTTCCATGTACATTCAGTAGCTTAGAATCTTTTTGCATTGTTAGATTAGTGTTTAGGAGTAGGAGTAAGTAGATAATTAAGATTGAATGTGTGCTAAAAATTTGCATTTGGTTAGTTGACCAAAACGCAAAATTGAGCCTAAAGCGGGATTTAGACACTCGATTCATGATCCGATTGTTAGAATAGGTTGTTGACATATAGTGGATGCTAGTCCCAAGTCATCACCTCATTTGACATCAGTTTTCAGCGTAAAGTGCAAAAAAACGCTATCAGAGAGCGAAAAGAGAAAATTGAGTGTTTGAATAGGCAAATCAAGTCCAAATTGCATGAGAAGTGAGATTTAAGATCTACTGAACATAAGGAATATATCTGAGCTGAAAACGTGCAAAACTCTATAAGTGTGATACAAACGCGTTTGTGTCATCTTGCTCAGATCTGCAAAATCTGACATCACACACATGTTCCACATGCTTAGTACATCTCACATATATGATTTGTTTTGGATTTGAGTAAAAATTTCACTGTTAAATTGCCAAAATACAGCTGTTCCAAACGGACCGAAGGTTGATCATTTGAAATGCCAAAAGTGATCATTTTTTGATGAGAAAACAATTGTAGGTAGCCCATGCATGTTAGAAACCAGTAGGTTGGTCAAAGTTGCAAAAGCTGCATGTGTGACACAAATGTGTTTGTGTCATCATGATGGATCTGATGAAATCTGACATTACCAGCATGTTGTGCATGTCTAGCACATCATAAATATATGATTTTCATCAAGTTTGCACATCTTTTGACATGTCAAATAGCCAGTTTTGATCTGCGGTGAATGGAAACGGTACCTGACATTTACATAGCAAAACTGATCCATTTTGGAAAAGAAGACCATATTGGGAATCTACAGGACATAAGGAATCACCTGGTCTCTTTAGATGTTGCAGGAGAGCACCTGGAGACACAAATGCATTTGTGTCAACTGTGCTGGATTTGCTGCTCCGGCATATTGTATTTAGCCTAGGGGTGAAGTCTCATCTCATTTGGACAAGTTTTGGACATCCAAATAGCGAGAAAACGGCTGACAACCTAGCTGAAATGCGCGTTTTGAGTGTTTTTGCTGAGCGTTTAGAGTGCCTGTGTGTATAGAAGTTAGTATTAGACTAGAGTAGTCTAGTAGCACTCTATAGCTAGTATACAAGTGTATAGATCTGGTCAAGTTTTGTTGCTTCGTTAGGACTAGAAAGTATAGAACAAGTAGCCTAGAAGCACAGTTAGAGACTGATCCGATTCATTGGTCTCAAGTATTCATTTGCAGACAAAGAGCAACCTGAGAAGAGGAAGCTGCGACTTATCCTAGTAAGTGGATGTACTCTTTTCTTGAATGTATTTGAGATCAGGAAACTGGTATAAGTCAGGAGGAAAAGATCAAGCGTCGAGCAGAGTGTTACCAACACTCACCGTTTCTTAGAGCCTATCGTTGAGGTCGAGACATTGTCAGAATCAACCTCTAGTATGGCTTCAGAAACTCACTCCACCAACGTGCAAGACTTTTCCATGGCATTCAATGTAAGGCTGGTGTATGCGAAAACGAATGCTCATGAAGCACCGCTTTACAGAGATCCGATGAACCGATGGGTAGTAAAGATTGGAGACCATCCGACTGCTTTTGATGCAGCTTCGTGGGTGAATTACCAGGGAGATTTGTATATGGGTCAAGAGGGTGTGCACTACGTCGTGGTGAAGGATCCAGAGTGTGTTGACAAATGGAGACAAACGGTAAAGGGATTCAAGGAGAAAGAACCACCATATGGGGATTCCGATGAGTTGAAACTCTTGAACATTACAAGGACACAACGAGTGCTAGTGGACGATCCAGCCATCGCCTTGTACGTCAAGGAGACGGATGATGTAAAGACTTGTTATTTCACGAAAAATCCGGATCCAAGCACAATACATGAAGACAAAGTCTTATACGTGTATTTACAGGGAGTGCAGACCATGCGCTCATCGTGGACAAATTCGGAAATATTTTTGAATTTATGGATCAACGCACGGCACAAGGAATGACATCGCATGGATTGCCTATACCAGAGTTAGCACCAAAGGTTGCTGTACACTCGGGACTTCAAGGAAGTCACCAGACCAAGGAGGGATCGAGAGATCGTATAGGAAGCTCTAGGTTGCACAACCATGGCTCGGAAGTCGCAAGCTCGAGAGCTCATGAGAGAAGTGAAGCAAGAACGATACTAAGTGCACCGCTATTAGCAGAACCTAGATATCATTCAGCCTTTGAGCTAGGAAAAGAAGGGTCATTAGCACATGAGGTGCCAACGAGGCCCTGTCATGTGCACAGTGTGTATCTACCGTGTGCTATACGCATGCAAGACTAGTTTCGACGCTTGGGGAAGCTTGGAGCTAGGCAGGCTGATTGACGAGCTGAGTTAGGGAAATACTAACGGGCGGGCACCCAAGTATGGACGAGCGGGCGGCCAAGTGTGGACGCCTGATGACCGGCCAAGAGCCTATAAAAGGGTGGCCAAGGTTAGTTATTGTAATGTAGAGAGTCTCGCGAGTTTGTGAGAGCTCTATGGTCTTGGAGCCTGGATCTAGTGCAGACGTGCACCTGCTTTCTGCAGCCGAGAGGCCGACAGCAATCTCGAGGCCCGCGAGGGCAGCTTCGTGGCGGTATGGGACGTCGCGAGGAGGAGATTGGTCGGTACGTCAACCTAGTTAGCTCAACTCGTGGCTCGGTGGGGACAGCCAAGACTGTGGGCTTGCCCACGGCTGTCATGGTTGGGAGGCGAGTCAGGCCTGCACCCCCTTGTTTGTTTGTTTGTTCGTTTGTTTGTAAGTTTCGAGTTTCGAACCAAGATCGATCACGAGGGGATCCGTGGGGGTTTGACAGTGGTATCAGAGCATACCTCGTGAACGAGCAAGTCGGTAGGTAGAGAAGAAGAGGTCGAAGAACGGTATGTGTTAAAAAAGCTTGCTGTTTTTTCTGTGCATACTGCAGTTTTCAGATTTGGTATGTGTTTTTTCTTCATCAAAGAACCCCATGTTGATGGAAGATGGTAGTGTAATAGGGTTGCTTGCTTTGCAAGGAAGAGAGGGAGTTTTGTGAAGTCGCATGAGAGAAAACAGGAAAAAAAAAAGCATGATGCTTTTCGTTGTTTTTTGGCGAACGAGAGAGAGAGAGCGAGAGACGTGCTGTTCGTTTGTTTGGCTGGCGAGTATTGCAGGCGGTGGTTATCGGCGGGCTGAAGGCGCCTAGGCCAGGCATGGCGGGTGCCCAGGCCACGTGGCCAGGCTAGCGCAAACAGCCCAGGCGGTGCCTAGGCCAAGCGGGCAGCGCCCAGGCCTGCCTAGGCCTACGCAGGCGCCCCAGCCAGGCCTACACAGCCTAGCGCAGGCGGCTCAGGCCAGGCCGGCCAGCGCTCACGCCAGGCAGGCCAGCGCCTAGACCAGGCCAGGCCGACGCTCTTGCCTCGATGCCAGGCCCATTCAAGCGCAGGCGCAGATTGGCGCAAGAAAGCAAGCCGGCAACAGCAAAGACGGCGACCACGGCACGTGTGACGCCTGCAACCAGCCGACGGGCGAATCCAGGGGGAGAAAAAAAAACCTAAGGAAAGCTTTCGTTTTTTTTAGCTTTCAATTTTTTGGAGTTTAAAATTTATTTTTTTTTTTAAGTTTTAAAAGAACCCCCTCCTCCAAGGTTTCTAAGGTTTCTAAGGTGTTTTATTTTTTTTAAGAAAAGAGAATATATATATCCATATATATGTATATTAATATATATATATATATATATTCAAGAAAAAAAAAACACAAAAGCTAAAGCAAAAGCTAAGCCTAGCTTTTTGAGTTTGTTGGCTTTTGGGAAACCTTTATAAACCCCTCACGTGGGCTTCTTGCCACACATCTCTCAAGTTCTCAAGTTTTCAAGCTCTCAAGTTCCCGTGCACTTTTGTTGTGCAAAGATCGAATTTTCTCTCTACGTACCCTCTTCACGATGTCGACCCAAGAATCGGAGTTGGAGCCCCTCGTGGAACGCGAAGGCTTGCCGGCTACGAAAGGAACCGATGCCGATCTTTTTGACGATTTTGTGTCAAAATCAGATTTCCAAGAGTTCAAAGTAGCTCTCGAAGCTTCTTCGACGGAACGTCAGGCACAAATCGCAGCCTAGATGCAAGCTTTGCAGAACTCCATTGCTCTATTGACCACTACACTCTCTACTTTCTCGGGTATGGATACCTTGGCTTCAGCTTTAGGCCCCAATATTACTCCGGAACCGTTCAGGGGTGAGCAAAAGCAGCGAACCAAGGAGATTGTGGACACGTGGCTACACAAGTGGCAAGTTCACTTTCAGTTTCATCCATATGATGATGAAAAGAAGATACAGTTAGCAGCAGGTTTCCTGTCCGGCAAAGCTTTGCTTTGGTGGAAGGAACTGAACCCTAAGCCAACGACTTGGGCACAATCTGAAGACATTTTCAAGAAAGAATTCCTCAAGAAAGAGGATGATTATGATGTTGTTGCCCAGTTTTCAACTTTGACCATGACCTCGCAGCACCTCACTTATGAGGTCTACCTCCAGAAGTTTCGTGACTTGCAGATGAAAGCTACAAAGATGAATCCCACTACTCTTTTGGGGTTTTTCGTAGCTGGTTTACCCGACTCGTACCGATTACAGGTTAAAAATAGCAAATGTAAAACTTTGGACGAGGCCATTCATTCAGCTCGTATCTATGATGATACGATGGTCTCTTCCAAGTCGAAACCCGTTACCGTGCAGGGGAACAAGCATAAAAGAAAGTTCTCCGCACCTATGGCTAACACGACAGAAGGCAAGTCTTCGGACCAACCTTCGAAAAGTTCCAGTTCGACACCAGCGAAGAAGAAACGACTCCTTAGGGCTTTGAAGCTCAAGAAGGAAGGACGACGTTTTATCTGCGAAGAAAAAGAACACATGCGTAACGAGTGCCCGAAGCAAAAGCGTACCAAGTCAAACGCAGGACCCAAGCCAAAGGCAGCTAACTAGTTGTCTTTGACAGGTAAGTCAATTACTGTACTTTCTCGCCCTAGTACTTGTTATGATTGTCTGTTCAATTCTAAGGTATTTGGCATGCATGATCTTCTCCGAGTTTATGGAGAAGTGAATGGCCATAAGGTTCACATTCTTTTAGACCCTGGCAGTTCGCATAACTTTGTTAACTACAAACTTGTGCAGAAATTGAGTCTTGATACCACACTTAGCGACCATACCTATATGAGGTACGTCTACCTGCGGGAAGACAAGTTTGGGATCGCAAGGTGGAGATGCTTCCAATCCAGATTCAGGACTACAAAGACACTCTGGAATGCTATGTTATGCATATGGAAAATGTAGACTTGTTATTAAGGATTGAGTGGTTTAAGACTCTTGACGTCCAAATAGATTGGTCTAGTCATCTTTTTTCTTTTCAGCATAGGGACACCAAGTATAGTATTTTAGGTGATTGTATCCATCCCTCTCAGGGACCTCTTGTAAATACAATTGATTTTGGAAATATAATGGATTCTTCGTTGTATACCGCTTTCCATTGTGTATTGATTCCACTTTTTTCTTTTCTCATCCCTTCCATGGATGTGAATGAATTAAGTGTGTTTGAAAGCAAAGAATTACAGAAGATACTTGATTCGTTTCAAGATGTATTTCCTAAGGAATTGCCATCGGGTTTACCACCTGAACGGGCAGTAGATCATCGTATTGACTTGATCCCTGGTGCTCATCCTGTCAGTATTCCACCTTACAGGATGAGCCAAGCTGAGGAAGATGAGTTGGCTAAACAACTCGAAGATTATTTGAGGATGGGCCAGATCCGTCCAAGTAAATCACCTTGGGGTGCACCTGTGTTGCTTAGGAGAAAGAAGGACAATACCTGGAGAATGTGTATAGATTACAAGAGATTGAACAAGCTGACCATTAAGAACCGTTATCCTCTCCCTAGATCAGATGACCTAATTGACCGGTTAGCAGGAGCGAAATATTTCACGAAGATAGATTTGCGTACTGGCTATCACCAGATACGTATTCATGAAAGGCATGTCGAAAGAACCGCCTTTCGGACTAGGTATGGCCATTACGAGTTTCTCATATTATCTTTTGGGTTAACCAATGCTCCAGCCACTTTCCAGCAAATGATGAACGATCTTTTTCATGAACATTTGGGGAAATTTGTGGTGGTGTTCCTAGATGATATTTTGACTTATAGTCGTACTCTTGAGGATCATGTTAGACACCTCACGATTGTCTTATCTATTTTAAGACAGAATCGACTATATGCTAAGTTAAGTAAATGTGAGTTCTTTATGACCGACATCATTTACTTGGGACACAAGATCACTAGAGATGGATTGAGCATTGACTATGACCGAGTTCAAAAGGGTTTGGACTGGCCTATACCACGAGCAGTGAAAACAACTTCGTTCTTTTCTCGGTTTTGTTGTTTTTAGGAGGTAGGAAAGCTCGTTGGACGGAATTAATGCAAGATTTTGATTTTGAGATCCGTTATCGAAAAGGGTCCATGAATAGTATTGCAGATGCGCTTAGTCGGATTAGAGAGGTGAATTCTTTATCGTTCACCGAGATTTCTACTGACTTATTTCAGTCATTGAGAGGGCTTTGTAGGACTGATAGTTATTTTGGTCCATTTTGGCAGAAGATCCAGGACAGGAGCTCATTGATTGACCAAGGCGCGATGACTGAGCAGTCTACCATTCAGGCTACAGGAGGCCAGTGGATGATTCGGAATGGTTTGCTATTCCGTAATGACAAAATTTGTGTACCACAGATCCCGGACATTAGGTCCAAGATTCTGAGGGAGTGTCACGACGCCCCTTCTGCTGGACACCCTGGGGTACACATGACACTATCATTAGTGAAACACACTTTTTATTGGCCGAAGATGAAAGGGTATGTAGAAGATTATGTTCTCAAGTGTCAGATTTGTCAGGCAAATAAAGCTAAACGCTTTAGACAGCCTGGGTTGTTGCATCCTTTGCAAATCCCAGGTAATAAATGGGAAAGTATTTCCATGGATTTTATTACCGGATTGCCAAGAACACATCAAGGCTACGATTCTATTTGGGTTGTGGTAGATCGCTTGACAAAAATGGCTAGATTTTTACCGACCCGGAAGACTATTACAGCTACGCAATTAGCTCGGCAGTTTATCGAGCAATTGTTTAGACTGTACGGGTTACCACAGGACATAGTCAGTGATAGGAAAGTTTACGAGTGATTTTTGGAAACTTGTTTTTGAGAAGGTGGAAACAACTTTGAATTTGAGTTTCTCTGATCATCCTCAATCTGATGGCCAGACTGAAAGAGTGAATCAGATTTTGGAGGATATGCTTCGAGCATATGTATCCAAAAGACAGAGTTCATGGGAGGATTATCTTCCTATGTTAGAATTTGCATATAACAGTACTAAGCATACGAGTACAGGGTTTAGTCCTTTCATGCTTATGTATGGTTTTCAACCTAGATCACCTGTTACAGTAGGATTCTCAGGACTTAAGCATGATGCAGCACGTAATTTTTTGCAAGATATGCAGGAAATGTTACAAGTTACAAAGGAATCTATTAGAAGTGCTCAAGATCGAGACAGGTTTTATTCTAATAGACATCGTTCACCTAGAGAGTTCTCTGAAGGAACGATGGTGTATTTGCGAGTTCCGAAAGATTTCGAGACTTTGCGGACGGGTAGATCTCCGAAATTATCCCCTAGATACTGTGGACCATTTCGTGTTACACGACGGATTGGTTCAGTTGCATATGAATTGGATTTGCCTTCTCATGTGAAAGTTCATCCTATATTTCATGTCAGTAGACTTAAGGAAGTACTGGGTGGAGCAGATCAGTTAGTTACTCCTCAAGAAATTATAGATGTCCAGGACATGACATTTGTTCCGCACAAACCTGAAAAGATTCTTGGATTTCGTGAACGAAGATTGCGTCATACGCTTATCACACGGAATACAAGATCAAGTGGAAGGATCGTGTTGAGGAGGACGCTACATGGGAGACATTGACTACTCTTCAGAGAGATTACCCTGGCTTTTTAGTGAGCTCTTAGAGAAAGGGGAGTATGTCATGTGCACAGTGTGTATCTACCGTGTGCTATACGCATGCAAGACTAGTTTTGAGGCTTGGGGAAGCTTGGAGCTAGGCAGGCTGATTGACGAGCTGAGTTAGGGAAATACTAACGGGCGAGCACCCAAGTATGGGCGGGCGGGCGGCCAAGTGTGGACGCCCGATGACCGACCAAGAGCCTATAAAAGGGTGGCCAAGGTTAGTTATTGTAATATAGAGAGTCTCGCGAGTTTGTGAGAGCTCTATGGTCTTGGAGCCTGGATCTAGTGCAGACGTGCACCTGCTTTATGCAGCCGAGGCCGGCAGCAATCTCGAGGCCCGCGAGGGCAGCTTCGTGGCGATATGGGACGTCGCGAGGAGGAGATTGGTCGGTACGTCAACCTAGTTAGCTCAGCTCGTGGCTCGGTGGGGACAGCCAAGACTGTGGGCTTGCCCACGGCTGTCATGGTTGGGAGGTGAGTCAGGCCTGCACCCCCTTGTTTGTTTGTTTGTTTGTTTGTTCGTTCGTTTGTTTGCAGGTTTCAAGTTTCGAACCAAGATCGATCACGAGGGGATCCGTGGGGGTTTGACAGCCCCAGTGGTTCATTCAGACCCACAGTTAAGTTCTCGGATCCTAGGGAAGAAGCAAGCGCCTTCGCTCCAGGACGAGGAATGTTCGAATCAAGGAAGGTTAGACCAGCTAACTTTCAAAAGTGGGTCAAGAAGTTTAATGGGTCAAGGAGATCCTTACGATCACATGGCAAGCTTTAAACAAGTAGCCAGAGCCGAGCAAGTTCATGATCTCCACACTAAGGTGGAAGGCTTTGGACTAACGTTGGAAGGTCGTGCACTATCATGGTTTCAGACATTGGACCTATCCTACTATCAGACATATGAAGCGCTTGAAAAGGACTTCGTAGCAGCCTTTTGGAAAACAGGGTTAAAGCATGATGTGCTTTCACAGATCCATGGGTTTGTGCGGAAGTCAGATGAGTCAGTAAGAGACTGCGCTAACCAATTGCGACAATATTGGTCGAGATGTCCTGAAGAGGAGATACCAAGTCAAGAAAGGTTGGTGTCAATCTTCTTAGAAGGCTTGTTGGATAAAGAACTTCACGCAGCATTGTATATGAAACATCACAAGAATCTGAATCAATGCATTTATGATGCAATAGATTATGATGATAATTGTGATCGTGGAGAGTCAAAGGAACCTACGAGCTCAAAAGCTGGCAGTAGCTCCTCATCCATCGAATCACAAGTCGAAGGAATAATGAAAGGAGTTATGGAGAAAATGCAACAATTGTATGGACCGCCAACAAGAGCGATAGAGCAAAGACGAATGGATAGAAGGTATAACTGTGGACATTGTGGGGGTACATCCCAATGTTTGCCTAAGAATCCAGTGATGAACAAACCGGATGCTCGACCTGCTGTATGTGTGACTTTGATAAAAGATGGGGCAACCATACAACAGAAGACTGCTACAGTAGAATTCGTTATTTGAGAGCCCAAGCGATGGGGAATACAGCCAATGTAGGGATGGAAGGTGATCGACCAGTACTTGTGCTGGATAGACAACCTCCATTACCTAAGACTACACCTGTGCGGATCATAGGTCATGAAGAGGATGATAACCATGAAAGAGCTATCGTGCTTGTAATGCCATAGGCTGAGGAACAGTCGATGACTCAAGATGACGAAAGTTTGGATTAGTGGAGGATGCCCAGTATAGCGTCAATGCCAACGCCAACACCAATACCGATGATAAGTCATCAAGAAGGACAGTTTAGTATGGACTATAACACGTTAATGTTCATTGCGGGTCAGGCAAGATCACTAATGCCAATGGCTCCGAAACGAGCTCCTAATGCACCATTGGGACCTTGTTACAACTGTACGGGAGACCATTTGGTAAAGGATTGTCCGTACCCAAGGCAGCCAAGACCTACTAATGTCTCTTCTTCTATACCAGCTCTTGCGCGTTATTGTCTTGATTGTGGAATCAAGCACTTAGTTTCTGACGGTCTGTTGAATCCGGACAAGAAGGGAAAGGCTACGCTTAACATAGCGGAAGTCAGTGGTTGGAAACGAAAGTGATGAAATCGCACCAGTGAATGTAGTCACAAGAGCTCAGGCTCAAAAGAATGCTGAAATGCAGACAAGCGAGGAAAGCAAGTCAGAAAAGACTTCGCGAAACTCGTGGAAAGCACGCAGACAAAGAAGAGCCGCTGCAAAGAGAAGTCGTGAGGGAAAAGCTAAAGCTAACAGTGAGGTCAAGGAAAAAGGGAAATCCTCAGAAATTAAGGAACAACCTGAGGGAGGGTCGGTCTTAGCGGAAAAAGTGCTAAAGCCATTAAAAGCTATGCTAGACGCTTATGAAGCAAGACTGATCCAGACTAATGAGGAAAGATTCAGAGCTTACCCAGATCCAGTGCTTGAAACAAAACGGTTAGAGATCTTTCAGAAGATGATCGAGGGTACACAAGCTCTATTGGGGAAACAAATGGATAAACACGGGTCAATAGAGGGCCATATACGAATGAAACCGGAAATGGGACAAGTGCCTAGTGGTTCAGGGAATCTTGTCTCTGGGGAAGAACACAAAATGAGAGAATCACAAAGAACTAGAAGAAGAAGAAGACGGGCAAACAAGCGAACAGTTGAGACAAAAGAGAAAGTGCCCACAAGTGCTGAGTCTATGAAATGAAACTTAACGTTCGTGCTAAATAGTTTTCCGGATGAAACGAAAGAAGACTGGATGAAAACTCTTTGGGATGAAATCAGAGAGAAATGCGAAAAAAGAGAATAACGGAAAAGCACCTATAACAGAGATAGACCTAGATAAGGAACAAGTGCATTTTGAGATACAATCTAGGTACGGGGTTGCAAGACCATCCTCGTCCAAGTCGAGCAAAGCTTTGACCATGAAAGAATTACCTTCTTTCTTGGGAGATGATGATAGTGAGAAGGACGTTAGGAAGGTTCCTACGCAATACCATCCAAGTCCAAACGTCCTAGATACTGCCAATCTGCAAGCATTGCTTTCCACACCAGTAAAAGTAACGCTACCGTTGGGGCGGATGTACTTAAAGTGAAGCCAGAGTTATGGCAGGAAGTCGTAAGATACTTGACCAAGATGGGAATACAAACTTCTCATCTGATGACTATAAAGGAAACGTTGAAGGATAATCAGACAACAAAGAGAGTGAAGTATGAGCCAGTTCCCATTAACAAAGTAGGAAACTACTGTGAAGGTGAGGATGGCAATACCACTCTACCTGTTGAGTTCAATGGAGTCAAGAGTTTGGCTATATTGGATAGTGGGGTAGGAGTAGCGATAGCAACCAAGCAAATATGGGAATCTTGGGGCAAACCAGCCTTAAGAAAGACACGGATGAAGCTTCAGTTCGCGGATGGATTCATTGAATCTCCGATCGGCTTACTTGAGCAAGTAGTTGTGACTTCATGCGGAATAGAATATGAACACACCTTCGCAGTTGTGGATTTCGGAAGGAAGCCCAACTATGAGATCATCCTAGGTCGCCCATTCATGCGTCAATTGAAAATGATTCAAGACTGGGGCTATAACTACATCTACCTACGTCAGCCAAGTGCCGCATTGATTTAAGAGATCATTCCTTCAAGGATGTTGTGAATACACCGGTCAAGGATATGATTTCCACTGTAGCTCATGAGGACGAATCTGTGCCGTCATGGCTATGCCAAGGAAAGCCATTATGGTTGTGTGGAATAGATGAAAATGGTGATGGAGCTGACACATAAAGCTCTTCAGACTACATACCAGAGCCATTTCCAGAACATGAGTTAGAACCTCATGGTTGGCATGATATTCTCGCTACCTTGGATGTGTGCGCAAATGTACATGCTATCAAACATTGTGACGAAGAGGGTTACGACATCATGTCTGTGAGGATGGTTCAAGTGGTTCAAGCGATGGAAAAGTCTGACATCACTAATGGCAGTTACGATGAGGAGATTATCTTAGAAGGACCTGGAGCGGATTCTTCGAGGATATGGTACGGAAGTACAAGCAATGAGAATCTAAAAGCTTCGGTTATGCCAATTATAATGGAGATCTCTTCATTCGAGGACGTTAAGGATGACAATAAGGCTGAAGGATCAAACGACAAGGAGCCTAGAGTAGAAAGGGAAGAACCTGATGCTGAGGAAAATGGAATAGAATTCTATGATGCATCAGATGAACCTCTCTCAGAGGATGGGTTAAAGGAGCAAAAACCTAAAGACGGTGAAGTGGTTGAAATGGCTCAGGAAGAAGCCAGAGAAAGAGCTAACAAACGCAGGATGCGAGGAGTGATTCCGTTAACCGAGGGGTTATCTAAACGTTGTAAGTTTAGCATAACGCAAAGTCTTGAGGATGGAGAGTCCGAGGATGAAACACCTCCTCTCTTCATTGCCGTTCAAGTGGGGAACCAATGCTTACAAACTTACGCGTTTATTGACTCGGGGGCCAATTTCCTTTGAATTATTTTCTCAACTTAAAAACACGAACATTAAAGAAACGAATGCCATGTTTGAAGCGTTCACTAGAGACAAGATTAAAGCTAAGGGCATTTGTGAATTGAAATTGTTTGTAAGTGAACTAAGCTGCGGGGACAAGTTCTTTGTCACCCAAGTGAATATGTAGGACACTCCGCTGATCTTAGGAAGGACATGGCAAAAGAAGCACAATTGCTTCATCAATTGGGAAAGAAAGCTAGTACGTTGTCAGAGTGCCAACAATAGACTGTGGGTACCTCTGTGACAACCAGATGAAGCTTATGCCGTGACTATCCAACAATTACCGAAATCCTCTCCTAAGAAGCAGCAAGTTCATCATCAAAAACAAAAGCCAAGCCACCAACATAGCCAAAACAGCCAAAGAACGCTAACGCCGACAAGAAGAAGAATAAAGCTCAAACCAACTGGATTTGGGTCAAGAAGACAAACGTGCCAGCGACACAAAAAATCGATTGTTCGAAGGCACAACAAACACCAAAATCCAAACAAGCAACTAAAACGCCAGCAACCAAGTGGCCGACAGATCTTACAAAAGATCAAGTTCAGGGAACAAAAAAATGGATCCCAAAAGCGCTACTTTGAGCTCAAAAAGATTCAGAATATATTTGGGTTCCAAAGGTGCAAAGGAAATCGCCAACGCCATCTCAGAAGCCACGTAACTCAAAGAAGAGACAGCAAACCCAACCAAAGAGTGCAAAGATTCCCACAAAGTCAACCAAGCAGGTATGGGTTCCAAAGACATCTCTTCACTACACTGCAGATAGACAGGCTTGGATTCCAAAACACTTGGTAGCAGATTCATCCATAAAAGCTACAAGAAGCCCTCGACAAAAACCTTACTCGCCACACGGAGCATCAACAGTCAAAACCATTAAAACAGGTGTGGAGACCAAAGAAAAAACCTCAAGCCATAAGTCAACCACAACCCCAACCACGAAACACTTGGCAAGGTAATAATACTAAACAGGTCTGGAAAGTTAAAACTACCTCGCCAAGTAACGCTCATCCAACACAACCTACGAAGGTCAAGACGAACTTTACGGAAGAAATCAAGGTTTGGAAACCCAAAAAGGTTCAACCAACAAGTACATACAAGCAGGCTCCAACGTCATACAAGCCAATCAACTTTAGGGCATTGGATCTACAACTCAAGCTATCTGGGTTTACGTCTGTGCTGTTACCACGCCGTACATGGCTAAAGTTTGTTCGTCGATAGCAAGGCTACTCCAAATTAGCGTCATATGCGAAGCCATCTTTGTCCCGGAGAGCAACAAAATGCTCATCAAACTCCACCCGTACGCCAGTCTTGCAAACCTGATGCACTGACAACAAATGAAAACCAAGTGCCGGAACATACAACACCTGGGAGGAATGCTTCCCCCCTCTGCCATCGGGAACTATCTCCATCCTGCCCTCACTGTGAACTGGGATAGTGGACGTATCCCCAGTAAGTATGTGACCAGAAAGCCTGCAGAGATCCTGTAAACCGGAACGGAAAGGAGTCGTGCCTGGAAGCACCACTATTGAGAATCCACTCCCGAGTATCCATTGCGGAGAGTCCTCCAATCTCCTCCCTACCTGAAGAAAATGAAACATCGGTGTCCACCACCTCCAGGTGCACAAAAGTCGGAGTCTTCATGATTGCTGCTCAGGAATCTTCACTCTTCTCAGTCTTCGGTTTGGGACACTGCCTCCAATAGTGGCCTTTCTCGCCACAATCATTACAGGTCCTCTCTGCCTTTAGTTTCTCGCGATCAGTAACGGACTTCTTCTCAAAAGACTTCTCCGTCGAAGCCTTCCCTTTGCCCGTGTTACGGCCTTTCGACCGTTGGCCAGTTAAGGCCTCCGAACCTCCACCCTGAGGAGGGTTCGTGAATCATTCCTCCTGGTCCAGGACCATGGGCACAAGCTCCTCCCACATGATGGTGCTGAGCCTGCCATTGGTAATCAAAGAAGAGTAAAATGCTGAGTACGAAGAGGGCAAATGTGATAGCAACGTCATGGCCATGTCCTCTGACGATATCTCCTTCCCAGCCTGAAGAACTTCCTGCTGAAGAGCCTGCAGCTTGTTAATATGCTCCCGCATCATCGACGACTTTGTAGGGTTCATAACCCGCATCTGCACTTCCAAGGAGACCTTCTTCATGGGCGATACCCTGTTGTAAAGAGAAGCCAAATGCTGCCATATACCTCTGGCCAGCGTCATATGCTTTACATGATTGATTACCTGCGGTGTGCAGTTGAGAAAGATAAACGAACGGACCCTGACGTTCACACGATCCCACATTTGGGTCTGAGCCTCCCGGTCCTTTCGGGTCGACGGTCACTCCCCTTCCTCAACTTCCGGCCATGGAACCCCAACAACGACGAAATCAGCGAGGTCATAAGACTCCAGAACAGATTCCATCATAACCTTCCATATGCCGTAGTTGCTCCCGTCCAACTGACGGTCCACCGGGAACGTGGGGAGTGTCGGGATCTTCACATGTCTCTTGGCCATCTCAAACAGATCTGCCATTGCGGGGATGTACTCTGAAAAGGGTGGGTGGCTGGGAACAAAGAAGAACTAATACCTGCAAGTGGCTGTCCAGCAAATCAGCCCGCCGTCCTCTTGCTTCTCCTCTTCCTGAACAGTCCAAAACAGTCCACCAATCAGCCACACAACAGTCCCCCTCTTGCTCACACAAATCCCAAGAACTATCTAGAGCCTAGGCTCTGATACCATGTCAGAATACGCAGCGGAGATGATGACCAGATCTGGAAACACAAGAGCAAAAACGCATGCAGAAAAATACAGCACAAGAGAGAGAGAGATATAGGCGTGTAACTCTGCTTTGATATACACAAGAAGATCCCGGGTATGGTACACAAGTGACGACGGGACTGGGAGCCTATTTATATGCCCCCAGATGAGCAGTCGGCCTGCTAAAAAAGGCTCCACGACTGCAGCATCAGTCGGCCAGCAGCATGCATCCAGTCGGCCAGCACTGAGGTCCACGACTGCATCAAGTACAGTCGGCCAGCTCTAGTACACACATCTGATGTAGTCGGCCAGCAAATGGATCCTCCTGCCAACTCAGGGCTGCCTCCCAAGCCACAAAAAAAAATGGAAAAAATAAGGAAAAAATGCGGAGAGTGGGAAAAAATGATAAAACACCTCATAAGGGCGGGCACACCCACAACAAAGGCCCTGGTGTATAAAACTAGACAGGAGATGACTTCTAACAGGTTGTGCCCATTGTTTCACTCTATTGGCCTTGAAGGTGTTCTTGTGTATTTGGAGGGTTTCTGGGAGAGGAGTTTGTGATATCAATTTCAATTCTCTTTAGAACCTGTCTGTAGAACTTATCTGGAATTGTTTTGGGGATCCTCTGATATTTGTGGTTTCTCTAGAGTTTGCTCACGTTTGTTTTGAAGCTCTATAGTTGGTTGAGGATGTAGGGTCTGTGTTGCAGCCCTTTATTCATTGGTTACCTCTTTGTTGGCCTCTTGGAAGCTCCTTCCCTCTTCTTGTTGGATTGTGGAGGGTTTCTTAAGTCTGGCTTTTTCCTTTTTTCTGTATGTCATAAGACCCTCCAAGATATCTTGTTCTATTTTAGCTCCAACCAATTGTATAAAACTTATTGTCCTTTTTTGAGCTGGGTAGGCATGCTAATCTTCTTGCACATTAGAGCATCTAGGCTCTGTTTGCTTTGTTCTTTGGCTACTGGTAGCCTCAGCAATGGTCCTACTGATGTGCCCACTTCCTTGGTCTATGTGTGTCTCTCCTTGGACTACTCCCTTAATTACTTCGTGGATTTATCATCCACCGGATTAGCTAATGCCCTGAGGTGTGCATGAATGATAATCATCCCACCCCGAGCAAGGGTGTTACTTACCCTTGACCTTAAGTTTTTGAGATACACTACTGCCTAATTGATGGCTTGCCTCTTCTCCGTAGTATGAGTTTGCTATAGTTTTTTGTAGACATATCCTCTGTTTTTGACATCAAGGCAATGTTCTGTAGGTAGAACTGAAACTTCATTCTTCAAGTCTACAATATCCTTTATTTGATGCATGTTTTCTTTCCTAGGAACTTCTATAGCCATAGGATACGACTGGTCCACCTCTGTGTTGCCTTCATTGGGTAGCACAAACACCTACTTCACTACAGTGGTGTCCACACTTACTGGCTTCTTTCTAGGCAAGACTAAGGTGTCAGTCTCCACAAAGCTCTGTAGGAGTTGCTCTGCTCCTTTTGGGGTCGCAAGAGCTTCCCAGTCTTGGTTGAACATTGGATCAAACCCTAAGTGCATTGCCACTTAGTGTTTGCCACTTTACTCAGGTTTGGAAAAAAGGATGACTTTAGAAACTGTAACCCTTCTCTTTGCCAAGGGCTTGCTTAGCTTCCATGATGTCTGCTGTCAGTGAGTGTCATTCACTCTTTGTGCTTTCTGTTCGAGAGTTAGTGTGGCTTGTTCTATTTTCTCTTACGTGGTTTTGTTTTGCTTTTGCTCGTTACATTTTATTCTATTAGTGCCGCAATTTTTGAGGTGCATTTGATTATGTGTCTTGCCCTTGTGACTTTCTTTATCATTGGACATGGCATCTTGATTATCCATGATGAGGTCATGCTCTTGCCTTGTGGTGATTTTAATTTTCTTTAAAGTTTTGTTACCTTGTGAAAGCACCCTATTGAGTGTGTCTCATTCCCACCCGCTTCCAGTCTTTGATTTTTCATGCTCTCTCATCTACGGTTTGTGTGCTGATGGTAACAATCTTTGGAGTGCTTGCTGGCATTCTTGAGTCTAGCTAAACACCACGTCCTTTTTCATGAGGTGATACAATGGACTAGCTAAATGAGCCAAATGCTTAAGAAACCATGTGTCCCACTTTACTTTTCCTATGAATCTTTCTCGTTGTTTGATGTTGGCAAGTGTTGGCATCTCCGTAATGGCTTTTACCTTCTCTGGGTCTGTGTTTAACCCTTATTTTGAGACAATATGTCCCAATAGAACTCCTAATTTTTCTGCAAATGAACACTCCATAGGGGGTTCAATCTTAGCCTTGTGTCTCTACACCTTTGTAGGCACAACCTCAAATGAAATAGATGTTTGGTCCTTTCCCTTGCCACGCTGAAGTCATCCACAAAGACTTTCATGAAATCTGTTAAGTAGTCATAAAATATTTCCTTTACCATCCATTGAAAAGTGGCAGGTGCATCCTTCAGCCCAAACATCATTATTGTGGCTACAAATACTCCCCATTCAGTTATAAATGTTGTCTTGTCCTGATCTTCAAGTACCATCTTCACATGGTTATATCCACTAAACCATCTAAAAATGTATACATTTCCTTCCCAGCCACTTCATTCTAGTATAGCAAATTAGTAAATGGTAATGGAAAGGGATATGGTATTATGGTTACATTGAGCCCCCTAATGATCCACACACCCTAATCTTCATGTTCTTCTTGGAAATGATCACAATGGGTGATATCCATGTTGCTTTCTCAACTGGATATATGAATCCTACTCTGACAAGTCTATCAAATTTCTTCTTTTACTTGCTTTGCATAGTTAGGATTCATTTGGCACCTTTGTTGTTTAATGGGCATAGCTCCTTATTTTAGATTAATCTTGTGTTGGTAAAATTTGGGTCCTATGCCTTCCATGTCTTCATAGGACCATGCGAAAACATCCCGATATTCTCTCAAAAGTTATTCTAGGTTTTCTTTGAATTCTTCTTCTAGCTCTGCACTTTTTTTCACCATCTTCTCTTTCCCTTTGTCACCTAGATTTACCTATGCAAGTTGATCTTGTTTTATCCTAGTTGGCATGTCCATTCTTTTTTCATCCTATTCCTTTATCCAATCCTTTAGTGGTTGGAGCTCAGATGTTTCTAGTTCCTTTGTACTGTTTCCATTGAGTCTTATGCATGTTGTGCTTTTGTGTTCTTTTAATGTTTCCCTTCTCATCCCCTATTGGGGTTTCTTGGTTTCTCCGATTTTTACTCTCCCCTCATATGTCTTTATAATTTCATATGCATCAAGACGAGGGGTACCAGATGTGGATTCTCCCTCAATCAGATCTCTTCTTCTTCATCTTCCAATCCATCTACCATGTTGAATGTCTCTACATGTTTTGGAATTCGTGCATGGTTTTGCTTTCTTTATTATTTGCAAAGTAAACATACGCTTTCTTTTTTTTCCTTTCGGAGTGATATTCTATCTCTATTCTAGTTGTACTACTTAACTTTGCCCTCCCTTTGCCATGGCCTTCCCAGAAGCATTTGGTAAGCTCCTTCTATAGATTTCATAGTTAAAACCACTAGGGAAATGGGAACTCCATTCCTGCTACCCTGATTTTGACATTTTTAGCTATCTCCTTGTGTATAGCTATGGTGTTATTTGCCATTCATACATCGAAGGTGATTGGTTCCCACATGAGTCCCAAGCTAAGTGTTTCTTCTTCAGTTATCACATTGACCCCGTAACCCCCATCTAGCACTACACTCTTGAGCTCTTTTTCCATGATTTTCACGTTTATTTTCATAACATTATCATCCCTAGCTCGGGGAGGATCTTTAGGTTGATCCAGCTAGCTTCTTCTATTTCCCTTAGCTTTTGGGTTAAGCCATGCAGCACTTTTTTCAAGATTTGGGCTTTGAATCTTGGGCATAGGTTCAAAATTCTTCCTAGTGGCACTTTCATGTTTAAGAACATTTTCACAATCATTTCCTCCTCTAGCAGTTTATGGCATCTTTGTGTGTCGAGTGTTCAAGCGTTTCTTGTCCACTTTCCTTTTTGCCATGATGATACAATTTTCTCTTCCTGGGGTTCTTTGACCCTTTAGCACATTCCTCCATAGGTCTGAGTTTTTTCATCTTTGATGGTCCCTTGGAGGCCTTTCTTCGTCGGGGCTCTTTTGGCTCTTTTTGGAGTTTTTTCTGAGTTATTTTCCTTGTCATTATTGACCCACTTTTCTCATTCTTTTTCTCATTTAGGTCTGTTACACTGGGGAGATCAATCCTAATCCACATCCCTTGCTCAAGCCACTCTGGGCTTAGCTCTCTGGGCATCTCTGGTCTTGTATCATTTTGCTCAAGCCTCTTTGGACTTGGCTCTCCGAGAATCTCTGGCCCTGTATAATTTTTCTCAAGCCGCTTTGGACTTGGCTCTTTGAGCATCTCTAGCCCTATATAATTTTTGCTTAAGTCTCTTTGGATTTGGCTCTCCGGCCATTTCTAGCCTTGTATAATTTTTTTCAGGTCTCTCTAGACTTTTCTTCAAGAAGAAGAAAAGAAGCTAAATGATAGCTACAACAACCTCACTGAAGAAGCTTATGTAGTTTTCAACAACATCAAGAAGTGTCCCCATTGTGGTGGCAAAAAGAACCACTTCACAAAGGACTGCTATGCTATCAAGGTTTGTGAGTATTGCACCAAAAACAAGGCATTCACCTTTCAAATGTAATTACAAGAACAAGAACAAAGGCAGAGGAAAACAACAACACTGCAACCATTGAAGAAGAAGCCAACACGGTTCAAATTTTATAAATGGTTCATGCATTCTCTTCTTGGGATTAAACTTTTGCATCCTCTAAGAGAATTGCTACACCTCTAAGAAAAATAAAAGGGGAATACTATCTCTAACAAGAAGGATGTTTGGGCATGATTGTCCTTTTAATGAGAATCATATTTTGGTTTAAGGGGGGGTGTTGCTCCCAAAAGGATGCACGTCGACGAGAATGCAAACTCCAAATTTCCAAACAAAGTCGCTACATTGAAGAGGTACTAACAAACACAACACACTCCCTACCCTACACATCACCTTGTCAAAGGTTTCAGCATGCACATTATCGAAGAAGCACTGAAAGCAGGACACACTCTCTACACATCACTTGGCAAAGGTTTGCAAATGTACATGTAAATTGCGGAATGAAAGAGCCCAGTCATGAATACCTGGAGGGAGCCTGCGCAAGTCAGCCAAAGAGCTCTCTGGCACGGCCATACAGGGTGGGGAACAAGGGAGACTCCACCCAGGGCTTGTAGATGGCGTCATAGTCGGCCTGCTGACGAAGGTACGCCTCAAAGTCCGCCTTGCAGGGGGGCTGCTCGAAGCTGAGACCATACATGAGGTCGGTAAACTTGAAGGCAATGTGATCGTGGTCGGAGAAGGCATCCTGCTGGGTGAGCAGGTCCGCAGAAAGCCCCGTTTCTTGCTCGAAGCAGAAGCGCTGGATGGCGAGCAGGCGGCCGTTGAAGCAGGGGTCCCCACGAAAGGCATCTCGGAAGAAGTCGGACAGCTTTCCCTGGGCCCTACTCGTGAGGAAGGCATTGCACAGCGTGGCGAGCCGGCTCTCCAGCACACATCTCACTGCCTCGGGGGTGTCGCCCTCGCAGAAGCCAGGCTCTGCATTGATGTCGCATGCCCGGCTGATGGCCTTCACACGTTCCGTCTCGCTGCGCAGCATGCAGATCCCGTCCATCTCCAGCTCCAGCGCAGCGCACGCCAACACGGTCTCCACCACTCGCCTCCTCAGAGTGGGCGACAGCCCCTCCCCGTCGGCCGCCTCCAAGATCTGCGCAAACCGGGCCGGGATAGAAGCGCCCCCCTTGCAGAAGCGCGCCTGCAGGGCCGGTTTCAGCGCCGCCTCCTCCATCTCCGCCGTACACATACTCGTTTCCGGTGCTTTTAAGAGGCACCTCAAGTGGGATCTACGGTTGAGGTGAGCGCAGAGATCTCGGTCGTTGGATCAAAAGTGTACAAAAAGCAAACTAGGGATAAAAAGTAAACTAGGGATGAGGGTGGCGGCTGGGAAAAGGACGCGGATCATAGATTCGGGAGGTCGTGGTAATCATTTGCATTGGGTTTAGAGATTTTTGAATCTTAATCATTTTTCAACATTTTCTTCTTAAGAAATCTACTCGTTGCATGTAGTGGTCAATTAATAAGGTTTGAGCATCTTCCCAAGGTAAACTAGGAAAAAAAGTAAACTAGGACACGTAAGAAATATGCAAGATTTTCATTGTCATTCAAAAATGCCCGCTTCCACCTCCTCCGTCTCGCTGCTTGTGAACGAAACCTAAGGCCGCCTGCTGTGCAAGCTAAAGGTGCACGCGAGAGCGAGAGGGAAAGCAATAACCGTTTTGTACGGCTAGTCGTTTGGCATTAAAATTTTCGATGTGGCCAAGGAACGATGGAGAATGTGTGTGTGTGTAATTTATTATAATAAAAAACTAAGTGAAATAGGGAAAAAAAACCAAGGAAGAGGATGTGTCCTCTTGTGTAAGTGATGGCATTGTGTACACCTTTTGCATCTTGTACGACGTAGATTTTCAACGTGATCACGGAGAACTCCTTGTCGATGGTGTGGAGGAGCAAAAGGTTGCAGGTGATAGGGCAAAAGTAATCAATGAGCTGGCTCTGAAGTAGTCCACTAGGTACTGCTTAGCGTGTAGTAGTGTCTTGATGTCCACGTATCTCCACTAGGAAAAGCCCCAAGCATTGTTGTGATCAGAAATCCATCAGTCTTGCTAATAGTCCAAAGCCCTCGCTAAACGATGGAAGAGTCCTCGAATCTTATAGTCGGCAAGACACTGACACATGTAGTGCTCCTCCATCTCCGGCTCCAAGTGACACCATGGGCATGTACACTGGTCTCCAAGGATGGATCTGTATCTGCCTATCTCGATTTGGATATAGTGGGAGGATGTGCAAATCTAACAAGTAGAACATCTAACTCCATGAGATAGATGGGTGTCCATATATCTAGGGCGGATGACAAACCCATCATTTGTAGTATGAAGAAAATTGTCCTTGTAGAAGGCCATTTTCACACCTAATTCGTGCTCTGGTTTTATCCATGTCCTCTTGGTATCCAATTAGATGAGATTTTGATGAATAATCCTGCTAATCTTTGTGTGCAATAAAGTAAGGGATGGAGCATGCAAGGAATACTAAAATGATGGTAGCGTGTCCATGGTAAACCCATGAAGTTCAAACCATGAAGACATATGTGCAAACCAACATGAGGTGTCCCCCTCCCTAGCCAATTTTCTGGAAGACTCGAGTGTGCCAATCTAATATATCAGTGTCGTGGGAGCTACCATATGTCATGAATGAAGGACACTAACCTAAGTGCCTCTACGCCCATAGGGGGTGCTCCCATGGTAATCACATGTGCGAGAGAGGCCTTACTATGAATCAATCGTGAGATCATGGTCTCACCAATGGTCACTCCATATCCACCCATCCATGATATGCTTGGCTAGTGCGGGTGCAATGATCAATACCAGGTCCCAAAATTTGCACTCCATATAGTAGTTGGATGCCACCAATGTATCAAACAACCAAAGTTTCATGCGAGGCTCTTGAAACTGTACTTGTCAGCACATTCATTCTAGCCTTCCTAATGTTTCGTGTCCTTATGTGAGCAATGCTTTTGGAGCCTCTTTCATAGAGAAAATGGGCCTAGTAAATAGGATCCCCAAGTACACATACAATTAATTGGACATACTCTACTACCTCTTGCGCATAAGTAAATTGAGGTGCAAATTTTACTACCCACACTATGTGGTAGTATTGAGGATCATGATCTTGGTCTTCCTAAGGTTCACTATAAGACCTCTATCCTCCGTAAATGCATGTTATGCATCAAGATGTCTCTATAATCCCTCAAGGGAATTAGCAATGAGCACAATATCATTTGCATATATAAGCATCAGAATCCATGTGCCTGTTAGGGGTGCACCGTGGTCCCCTACTTTAGAGATGTACTCGGATATCTCGTCGATGTATAGTCTGAAAAGTGTGGGTGATAGAGGGCATCCTTGCTTCACCCCTATAGTGGAGTGGATTGATGTTGACTCTCTCCCCCTTTGATGTCCTCACACATCTAGTAACTATCTCATATAAGGCCAATATCCCCCATACCATCTCACTTGGCACACCCATATCATATGATTGACGAGTCTAGTAATTGTCTCATATATGGCCAATATCCCCCATACCATCTGACTTTCGCTCCCATGTCATATAATCGACGCATCAATTGAGAAAACAAGCCTTATTACAATGTGTTAAAATGGGTTCACAATGTGTGTGCGCGCGCGTGTGTGTGTGCGTGAGAGAGAGAGAGAGAGGGAGCCTTTTTTATTAAGATCATAAAAAAACTAATTTTTTTGCCAATAAAATTTTTATATTATTTAATTATAAATGGTGCCTATATGCACATTTACACTCCCCTAATACCTTATGTAGTAGGGGAGGTGTAGCATATACAAACAAGGGGGGAATCATTACATTCAATAAGGCTACATATCATGGCCATGGTGGGTATCCATGGAGTATATAGGATATCAAAATTTACATTATGGGGATGATATGTGCAAAAAATTCTACATTTACAAAAATGGGTAGTGGGCTTCTCAGTTGTTAAAACATAACCAGTGCACCACAAGAAGAATGTTGTCAATACAAACCTGGAAAAAAAATCTAAACTAAATTTTTCTAAATAACCTTTAATTTGAATGTATAAAATTAAATAAATAGAGATATGCTTTAATAATTTCATGGAAATTCGAAAGAATAAAGATATTGAAAGACATTCAGAGATCCCATCGTGGAAATCAAAAGCATATGAATCATGATTCACTTATATACCATTTCATGATGGGCTTTCCCTTAGCTAAGTGGGACAATCTGATCCTAAGGGCTTCCTTGGCATGCCAAAAATGAGCCCTCCATGACTATAACCATCATGGCAAGTTTTTGTGTGGAAGATCTAGAGGATGTGGAAGCTGATTTAGCAAGTCCATGGTGATCTCTTCAAAGTAGATTTTGGGTATGCATGATAGAGATTTTCAGTTGGTCAAACTTCAAAGATAGCAGATGTTGGAGATACTCCTATCGTGCCTATAGATAATGCGATAGATATGTCCCCTATGATATTTCCACTTGTGAATCATGTAGTCTCGATGGTGTCAAGAACGTAGCTGACAACATAGCTACCCTCAAGCTTGCATAGATAATGGCATAAACCTATTTTCAAAATGAGCGAAAATTCCTAAGGCAAAGTTGTAGACAACTAGAGTGAGAAGTTGACTCAACTTTCTCTCGATCTTGTCAAAGGTAGGGAAGTTAGATCTTGCGATCATGTTTCTGGTCTTTTTGATGATGAGGAAAGCATAGATCGGGAGTTTGAACTTGAATAGCCTCTAAACATGATTGAAAAGTCGCAAAGGAACTTGGCTAGTTATGTGGAGAAAGAGAGGGTTGCCATTCCCCTAAGAAACATCTGAGGGGTGGGTAGGGTTATTACTCTTGAAGAAATGAACGTAGACAGTATAATGGAGGAGTAGTTCCTATAAAAACACCTCAAAGGTGACAACATAAGATCTCTTATAGTGATGAAGCTAGAGACTATAGTTGAGGAGGAGCAAAGTTTGGAATATGCTAGTAAGCAAGAGGACATATGGGACATAGGAGTCTTGGATAAGGAAGAAATTGTGGGAAAACTTGTTGGGGTAAACCAATGTCACGTAGGCTGTAATGCCTGTGATGACCGACGGCAGACCGGATGGCCATATCCGGGGTTCAGTGGGAGAGGACGCCCATGCGGAGTCATGGGCGGCCAGGCTAGTGTGGACGGCAGGCCACACACTATATAGCGTGGGGGGGATGAGGGGCAATCCTCATTCTTTCTCTATGGTGGCTGGGTGGTGAGCCAGAGGCCGTCCCGTCTCGTGGTAATGCCCGTAGTGGCGTTACGGATATCTAACACTGGTATCAGAGCGTGGTTCGAGGGGATCGTGAGAGTCCGCGCGTGAACGGGGGACCGGAGCCCACTCGACGGTTTTCATCCACAATCTTCTCACCCTTATCTCCACAAGGGAGTGTGTGGAGGAAGAAGGGCCAAAACTTTTGAAGGGAAGAACTCTTTCTCTCTCTCTCACTCTCTCTCCCCGACACACACAGCATCGCAGGTAAGAAAATTTTTGGTTGTTTTCTTTTGTTTTCTGCGTTGAATGGCTGCGAAATGCTCTCCGTTGAATGGCTGCGAAAAGATTGAAACCTGTGTGGAGGTGGGGGGGGCGCAGACCAACCCCACGAAATAAAAAACGCATGTGTGTGGGGGTGGGGCGGCGAAAACCCCACGAGAGAAGGTTTTCAGAGTTGAAGCTCGTGTGTGTGTGTGGGGCAAAGCACATTCCCCACGACCTGTGTAGAGCGGGGGAGGAGCCAACCACACGTCAACCCCAAAGCCCACGAGTGTGAGGCGCAGGAGACCACAGCGACGAATGTGAGGCGCTGAAGCTCTGCGGGGGGGCTTGCCTTGCAAAAAAAAACCGAAGGCAAAGTCGGCGAAAACCAGTAGGTAGCTAGTCGAAGCTGAAATTCCGTGTTTGTGGGGCGAAGCAAGCCGTCGCAATACGCTCAGGAGAGGGAGCGTCGTCGTCGTCGTCGTCGTCTTCTGGCATGACAAAGGCCAAGCCAGCCAGGCCGGCGACGGCCAGCCATGGGCGGCCAGCGGCGGCGGCGGCGGCGGCCAAGGGCCACAACGGCTAGCACACGCCAGCCAACCCACCAGCGGCCACCAACTGCCAAAAAAAACATTTATTTTTTTAAATAAAAATAATTTTCATTATTCATTTTTGTGAATTATATGAGAAAATTCAAGGAAACCCTCTCTCTCGGCTGGGGAGGAAGGATACCCCCCGCAAGAAATAATCCCGGCAAGGCACCTCTCGATCATTTTAATTTTTGTTATGAGTTGCAGGCATTTTCTCGTGGATCGGAGCATCCCGGAAGCGTCCTTGTAGAGGCTCGCAACGCAACACAAATCGACAGGCGACCGTAAAGGGGGGTGACTATTATTCTCTCTCCACCACTGCTCATTTTTATTAGCGTTTTTTTAGTAATTTTCGAGTTCTCGCATTATTTTTTGCAAGAATTAAAAATGTCTGCTAGGCGTAGTGTGTCCCCACCGCCTTCTACTTCTCTAGGTTTTTCCAGTCTCTTGTCCTCGGCCCCGACCGAATTGTCAGGCCGTACACGCCCGACCGTTGTTCGGTCCGGAGCGCGCTTATCGATCACTCGTGATCCGCCAGCGCCCTCCTCGTCTATTGACCCAGCCTTAGGACCCAGCGAGCCCGCAGCGGCCGCATTGGCTGATGACCCCTTTCTGGCCGATGAGCAAGAGGACATGAACACTGACGTCGCCGAGGAGACCGAGGAGGACCTCTTGGATTATGACGACGATGACTATGACCTATTGGACCCTGTTGATGTCCTGACAGAGACGGAGCTCTCTAGTGGACTGTTTAAATATCTTAATGCCAAATTGAACACTATGGGTAAAGTCCAGGCTGATTTAGTCACGATGCTACAGAGCATCTCCACACGGTTAGATGCACTAACAGCCGCCTCGGCTAATACTCCGACTCCTCGCCGAGCTCCTGCGGCACGGGTGAGCGTAGCCTCGCCAGTGGTTGCAGGAGTACAGGCCGATGCGCCTGCGGGGCCGTCCGTAGCGACAGCTTCGTCGTTGTTAAAAGACTTAAAGCCGCCTAGTTTTGGTGGCGAGGAAAAGGAGAGAAACAAGGACTCAGTCAATATGTTTCTAGCGAAGTGGTCAGATTTGCACACGTTGCGAGACAGCAGCCTAGCCGTATACAGCCCGTAGAGGCTAGCCTCTCATTAACCGGCAAAGCGTACAAGTGGTGGATGAGTTTGACAACTCGCCCTGCCACTTGGACGGAATTTGAAACAATGTTTTGAAAAGAATTTTTGCCTGTTAATGAGGCAGAGAGAAGCTGGGAGTTATGGGACAAGTGCTCGATGGAGAACAAATCCCTAACTCAGTACATCTCAAACTACAGGGAGATAGTACTCAAGCTAAAGGGAATCGATGCATTCCAGACATTGCGAGGCTTTAAGAGAGGCCTCAAAGATGATTACCTCTACAGTCGAAAGACTTAGCAGAGGCAATTCAATATGCACAGATATTCGATGACATCAAGCGCCGTAGTGCGCGTGGTGGTTCTAGCAGGGCCGAGGGTAGTGAAAAGAGGAGGTCAGGCCTCAAAAGAAAAGGGTTCCGCAGTGACAAACAAGGGGATAGGACGGACCAGGAAGGACAGGGTGGTCATTGGTCTAAAAAACCGCGACCATCCAGGAAAAAAAGAGACACCGAAAACCAAAAGAAAGAGCAATATATTAAAGCGCGAAAGGAAAATCGCTGCTTTAATTGCAATGAAGTAGGACACACGAAGGCTGAGTGTCCAAAGCCTAAAGCCAGTACGATTGGCAACGAGCCCAAAAAAGATGGTAAATCTTCTAGGCAGTTGCATACAGTGCAGAGACTCCCTCTCAGTTCCGCAGAGTTCAGAGAGGTGACAGTGTGTCATTGTGATGAGCATCACGCTTGTTCAGTGACACCAGTGATGTGGCAGCCTACTGTAGGTCCGCATGACAGGGTGCGCATGTATGGCACCATAGGTGGCCGTAGAGTCACAGTTTTTATTGATGATGGAGCTAGTCACAACTTCTTGAACTACTCGTTAGTCAAGAAGTTGGGATTGACTGAGACCCGGAGTGATCATGAGTATACTGTTGGCCTAGCCAACGGATATGACAAAACGGTATGGAATACCGTAGTATTGGGGGTCCCATTATCTATGCAGGACTACGAGGTTCGCTTGACTTTTAGGTCATGCACTTAGCCAGAGCAGACGTATATCTAGGCAGGGAGTGGCTGTATGGCTTGGGCCCTAGTCTAGCTCGGAATTACTTACATAATACGCTATGTTTTGAGCATGGAGGTAGAGTCATCACCCTGCAGGGCGACCGTACTGTCCCTGCCACACCACTTATTTCCTCCATGGAGTTGTGTACAGCGGTCTGCAGAGACCAGATAGCAGAGGTATATGCTTGTTACCCTCTTTTGAATTCTGTTTCCGTAGATGAAACGATAAATGATGTTTGCGTAGACAAACAAGAAAAACAAAATAACCTTGGACGAGACCCATTGTTTGAAAACCCTGTTTGGCATTGGGCATCGCCTATTCTTCTGGTAAAGAAGAAAGACGGATCTATGCGGATGTGCATAGACTATAGGACTCTTAATCAGATAATGATTAAGAAAAAGAATCCGATGCCACGCATGGATGAGTTGTTTGATCAACTCTATGGATCGAGATACTTCACAAAAATAGACCTGAGATCTGGGTATCATCAGGTTAGAATTAAACAAGAAGATGTTGCGAAGACAGCATTTAGGACCCGTTTCGGGCATTTTGAGTTTTTGGTTATGCCATTTGGGCTAACCAATGCTCCAGCGACGTTTATGACGCTAATGGACAGTATTTTACGTCCATATCTGGGAAAATTTGTAGTAGTTTTCCTAGATGATATTCTTGTGTACAGTACGACACAGAAAGAACACATAGAGCATTTGCGTCTAGTGTTCGAGTTGTTGCGAGAGCACAAATTATTTGCGAAGAAAAGCAAATGTGAATTTTTTGAAACAAAAGTTCACTACCTTGGCCATATTATATCCGCCGATGGTACGCGGATGGAGCCAGAAAAAGTAGAGGCTATTCTTAAATGGCCAGCGCCGAAGAATCTCGAGGAACTGCAGATTTTTCTTGGCATGTCGGGGTTCTACCGACAGTATGTGAAGGACTACGCGAAGATTGCAGTCCCGTTGACTGACCAGTTACGGTCAAAAACAAAAAACATTAGTTGGGGGGACGCCCAACAGAAGAGCTTTGACAAGCTCAAGGTGACCGTAGGCAGCTGCACCTGTTTTGACAATTGTCGATCCAAATGAGCCGTTTGTTTTGGAAATAGACGCTAGTAATGAGGCCATTGGGGCCGTATGCCCAATTGCATTTGAGAGTAAAAAGTTAGATCGTGTGCAGCGTAACTACTCGGCTTACGAGCGAGAGTTACTAGCGATAGTTCACGCACTGAAAAAGTGGAGACACTATTTATATGGTGCTACTTTTGAGGTCCGAACGGACCATGAAAGTCTGAAATGGCTTTCAAGTCAAAATGAACTGAAGGGTAGAAAAGCTCGGTGGGCGGAGATTCTACAGGAGTTTGACCTTCAGATACGTTACCAGAAAGGTAAGTATAACGTGGTGGCAGAAGCACTTAGTCGCATGCCACAGATAAATGAACTTAGTTTCACAGTCTTCAAGAATGATTTCTTGGAGTCACTACGTGGTTTATGTGAGCATGATCCATCTTTTATAGAGGTCTGGCGCGCTGTACGCGTACGCACTTCTTCACAGACGCGACCACCTCCCTCGTTGGCACGTATTGCTAGTCCGGAGAGACTGGCCGAAGGTGCAACGGGAAGGGAAGCGAGAGTTAGTCCGGAGAGACTAGCCGTGTCTTCTGGGTATAGTTTGGAACCGGAGAGTTCTGACGTAGGCCCTTCATCACCTTTGACTGCCACCACGGCTTCAAAGGGGAGTGATAAACTTCATCGGGGGGAGAAATATGCTAATTACTCCATTGACGAGACGGGTACTTACTCTACAAGGGTAGAATATGTGTGCCAACTATTGGTGACTTTCGGGCCCAAATTCTTAAAGAAAGTCATGATAGTCCAAGTGCGGGTCATCCCGGGATTCAGAAGACCTATGCACTAGTAAAAAGACAGTTTTATTGGCCTAGTTTGTTTAAGAACGTCCAGACTTATGTGCTGAAATGCAATAAGTGCCAGGTCAATAAACATGAACGTCTTAAGGTTGGAGGACTACTCCATCCGCTGGAGATTCCTCAAGGGAAATGGGAAAGCATTTCCATGGATTTCATTACCGGTTTACCCAAGACGAGTCGAGGGAATGACTCGGTGTGGGTGGTAGTGGACAGGTTAACTAAAATGACAAAGTTTATTGCCACGAAGAAAACTGTTAAAACGCCAGAGTTGGCAAAACTCTTTATTGAACATCTCTACGAGCTATATGGCCTGCCCGCAGATATAGTGTCGGATAGAGATAGAAAGTTCAACAGCCATTTTTGGAGGGAAGTCTTCAAAAAGTTGGATACTACTCTGAGTATAAGTACGGCAGATCATCCGGAGTCTGATGGTCAAACTGAAAGAGTTAACCAAATTCTAGAGGATATGTTGCGTTCTTATGTTAGTAAGAAGCAATCTAATTGGGAAGAGTACTTGCCCTTATTGGAGTTTGCCTATAACAGCTCCAAACACTCAGCGAGACTGGATTTACACCATTCATGTTAATGTATGGATTCCAGCCGAGATCTCCGATGGCTGTAGGCCTAGAAAAGGAGAAGATTCAATCTGTCAAGGATTTCCTTGAAGATATGAATGATATGCTCAGAGCCGCACGTGAGAGCATTCGTAGCACCCAGGATCGCGCTAAAACTTATGCGGATAAAGGACGAAGAAAGGTGACCTTTGCAGAAGGTGACTTTGTATTCCTCAAGGTTCCTGCGCAGTCAGAAACCATGAAAACGGGAAAGTGTAATAAACTTTCTCCGAGATATTGTGGTCCTTTTAAAATCCTTAAGAAGATTGGGGACGTAGCACATAAACTTGAGTTACCGGAGAGTTCTCAAGTCCATCCTGTCTTCCATGTCAGTAAACTGAAGAAATCAGTTCACGGGTTAGAGAACGCAGTTTCTCCAGAGATTTTGGTGGACTTGATAGAGCCACCAAAGATACCACATGAACCTGAAAAGATTCTACAGTATCGTGATAGACAGACCCGACATAAAGTGTACCAGGAGGTACTTGTTAAATGGACAGATAGGGATGAGGAGGTAGCTACCTGGGAACGCCGTAGTGCAATTTCCAAAAGGTTTCCCCAGTTTGTTTTTGAGGACGAAAACTCTTCTTAAGGGGGGGTAATGTCACGTAGGCTGTAATGCCTGTGACCGACGGCAGACCGGATGGCCATATCCGAGGTTCAGTGGGAGAGGACGCCCATGCGGAGTCATGGGCGGCCAGGCTAGTGTGGACGGTAGGCCACACACTATATAGCCTGGGGGATGAGGGGCAATCCTCATTCTTTCTCTATGGCTGGGTGGTGAGCCAGAGGCCGTCCCCTCTCGTGGTAACGCCCGTAGTGGCGTTACGAATATCTAACACCAAAGAAACACTTGAACTCTCCCTAAAGACATTTTACATGTGGCATCAATCTTTGCTAAAGTCAATGTACCCATAATTAGCTCTCAATCAACCGGTTTGTTATTACCACATCTTTTCCATTGGATAGTTGGCACCACTAATCTACATGCTTTCCTAAACATCTTCTTGCCCAAGCTAGCGCATGCATTATATATGAAGCCCCTTGGTGTGTTGCAATGGAACAACTAATGAAAATATTCTTTTCTTTTAATCATGAATGGCTTCCTTATCTTTCTTCCTTAATCTTTTCTCTTTTAATTGGCGTCAAGGCTCATTAATTGCCTTTAATTAAGCTAATCATCTAAGCTCTACTAATTAGTTTCGTATTTAGCCTATCCCAAATTCAAATTCGACTATGCTTAGTAATTAACCTAATGCTAATCAGCCTTTATTTTTGCCATTTATAATAAAAGCTTTTCATTAATCTTGTAATAATAATTAGCTACTCAATTAAAGCCTCTCATCAAGCTGCCAAAATTACCTCACATATACCCTACTTGCAGAAATTCAAGTTGCACAAGGAGTGCATAAATTAGCAAGTGATTAAGAGGAGAAATACATAGTAGATCTAGGCACACAAAATCAGCATAGCAATTCAACCAATCAACCTCACCATAGCTCAATTATTGCAAATATAGAACGAGTTATAGGAAATGGTGCAAGACCTTCATACAACATCTACAAGCTTCAATTGCGCATGCTTTTCTAAAGGATGTAAGATCGTCACAATGGCCTCCCCTTTTACTCTAAATGATGCACTAAAAAAAGGCCTTACATGCTGAGAATGATCGCATGCAATCAAGGTGCCAACTTGCTTTTTTAGTAAAGCATAATTAACCTTTTTTCATTAAGCTTTAAAGGACGACTTTAAAGAAACTCCTTTTATCAAAACTTTAGGGCATCATTTTTCTGCAAAAAAAAGGAGGCATATTATTAAAATAATAAATCCATAATCAACATATCAATGAAATCCACTTCTAGCAATTAAGTGCTTGCATTATTTGAAGTATTTTTCCTAATTGAGTCATCAAATTCTTGTATCTTCTTGCTTGATTAAGTCCCATATGAAAATCCATCATAGACCCATCTTGCAATTGATTGTTTCATCAATAACCAATTCAATTGCTAGGTGCACATAAAATTTAATCTTTGCATGCATATGTATTCAAGGGGACTCACATTAAGAGTACCAGACCATATAAAGGGATTAGACACTAGTTCCTATTGAGAACTAAGACCTTCCCTATCTAGCACTAATGAAAGGATAGCCTAGATAAGGTTAAAGTGGTTGGGTTTTACACATGGCAGACCAAAGTCAATGGCTATTTGATGTAAAAGAATTTATGGGGTGTAATTAATCAAGGGGATGGAGATAATGTAAACACTATATTAGGCTCTACCCAAACTCAAGCAAGGCAAATAACTCTTGGTATAATAACCATAGCTCTAGATAACTCTTTTATTCATTATATAGATGGTGCAAATAGTGCTTCTCAGGCATGGCAAACTCTTGAAAGAATCTTTGGGGCCAGAGCTAGACATAGAAAGATCTCTTTGAAGATGCAACTATATGGGCTAACACTTGAGGATAATGAAAGCATAACAAGTCTAATAAAAAGATTAAAGAGTATTTTCACCTAGCTTGTCTACATTCAATCTCTTGTAGAAGAAGAAGACCTAGTTGCAGTACTCTTGAAGGCCCTTCCACTAGACTTTAAGCAAACTATCACACCGATTTCAAAGAAAAGGATTCTGTTCCTAGACTTGAAAATGCCATAACATCCATTCAAGAGGAGGAGAGAAAGTTGAAGGCCAATAGTAGTTCTACATCAATCAAAGGAGAGGCTTATGCACAACAACATCCAATCAAAATAAGTGCTTTGAATGTGGGTAGAGTGGACATCTAGCCAAATGTTGCTAAATCAAAAATCCTGTACTCTTTGTGGTAGGACAAACCATCCTTCAAACAAGTGCTATTTTAAAGACCAAATCAAAGCTCCAATAAAGAGAAGGCTCAACCAATAAAGAACAAAGGAAAAGGGAAGATCCAATGTATAGAAGAAAAAGAAGAAGCAAGCATGTCTCATTTTGTGTATTCTTAAGAAGATGATATTTTGTAAAAGTTTGTTTTTTGTGTGAGATGTTCTCTATTAAAATCAACCTAGGAAACTAGTGTGAACTCTTCTCTCTTACACCCTAAGAGCAGGTGTTCTCTCTTAGAGTTAGCTGACCAGGTTTATAATGATTCTTCTCTTTACATCACAAAAGGCTTTTTGGTTTAAGAGGAGAGTTGTTGGGGAAACCAAAGAAACCCTTGTGTGTGAACTCTTCTTAAAGACATTTTACATGTGGCATTAACCTTTGCTAAAGTCAATGCACCCATAATTAGCTCTCAATCAAGTGGTTTGTTTTCACCTTCCCTCATCCATTGGATAGCTAACACCTCTAATCTACACACTTACCCAAACATCTTCTTGGCCAAGCTAGCACATGCATTATATATATGAAGCCCTTTGATGTATTGCAGTGAAACAACTAATGAAAAGCATCTTTGCTTTTAATTATGAATGGCTCCCTTATATTTCCTCCATAATGTCTTCTCTTTTAAAAATGGACCATGATATGTTTTTAGTGTGATGATCCTTGCACAACAAGTGGTTTAGGGTCACCCTTCACAGTCCATTTGCCTCGTATGGTTGGACTAGCACATTAGACTTCACACCCCAACAAACTCCCACTCAAAGGACAATGTGCCTTTAAGTCTTGGGTGTCTATGTATATATGTTATGAGATAAACAAAACTATCTATCTCACACCCATAAGTGCATGACAATGTGCAAAGTGCTCCGATGGTAGGCCCTTTGTTAATAGATCAGTAGGGTTATCATCTATGTGAACCTTGACCAGACGCATGTGCTTATCTTCAACCACTTCTCGGATGAAGTGAAATTTCACATCGATGTGCTTTGTCTTTGCATGAAACACTAGGTTCTTGGCTAACTAAATAGCACTTTTATTGTCACAATATAACAATATCTCAACAGTTATACCCAAATCTCCCACTATACGACTAAGCCAAATGGCCTCCTTGCATGCCTTTGAAGCTGCAACATATTTTACCTTAGTGGTAGACATAGCTGTGCAATCCTACAATCAAAATCTCCATGAAATTGCACCACCAGAGTGAAAATAAAGATGTAGCTTGATGTGGACTTTCTCTTGTACATATCACTACATAATCCACATCTATGTAGCCAACTACACTTGTTTCTTGCCTTCCAAATCATATGCACAAGTCCTTTGTACCATTCAAGTATCTCATGACCCCCCTTTGATTGCCTCCCAATGCTTCTTGCTAGGGTTTGATATGAATCTACTCAGAACTCCCACTACAAAACCAATGTCTGGGCACGTAGAAATCATTGTATGCATCAAACTCCCTAGAGCAGATGAATAAGGCACTTATGCCATTTCAAACTTTTTCTCATCAGATTCAGGACAGGCATTCAAGCTCAACTTCACATATGGAGGCAATAGAGTACTCAATGTCTTCCCCCTCTCCATATTGAACCTTTTGAGCACTTTCTAAATGTACTCTGTCGTCTGAGACAAATAAAGCAACTGCTTACTCTTGTCTCAAACAATACGCATACCAAGAATATGGCTTGCTTCCCTCAAATCCTTCATGTCAAAGTTCTCACTTAATTTTAACTTTAGGGCTAAAATTTCATCACCGTTTTGGCCTACAATAAGCATATCATCCAGATAAAGGATCAAAATTAGCAAACTACCATCCATAGCTTGCTTAGTGTAGAAGCAATGGTCAACATCACTCCTTCATTAACCTTGAGAGGGCATAAAAGCATGGAACTTGTGATACCATTCCCTTAGTTCTTGTTTAAGGCCATAAAGACTCTTCTTTAACTTACACACCAAGTGCTCCATGTGTTTATCCACAAACCCTATATAAATATCTTCATGAAGATCACCATGCAAGAATGTCGTCTTGACATCCATTTGGACAAGATCCATGTTGTTCTTGGAAACCAACTAAAGCACACACTGCAAAGTGGTCATTTTGACAATTGGAGAGAATATCTCATAAAAGACAACACCTTGCTGTTGCTTAAATCCCTCACCAACCAACCGTGCTTTATACTTTGGCTTGATATCACTATGCATAATCTTCATCTCGTATACCTGTTTGCAAGGCAACACTTGCTGACTCTTTGGCAGATGTACTGAATCCCAAGTAGCATTCTTATGGAGCAACTCCATTTTTGATTACATAGCTCGCTCCCACTTAAGCTTGTCCTCTCTCAGCATAGCTTCTTTATAGCAGGATGGCTCCCCACAATTTGCCAACATGACATTATCTAGAGAGGGAACATAATGATCAAGAGGTCGTGAAACCCTTGTAGACTTCCTCAAAACTAGTTGAGCATGAATAGCCTATTGTTTCACTATATCACCATTAACCATGGGCTTTGGACAGCCTTAGCAACTGCTTCTGCCCAAAATTGATTCAACAAACAAGCATTAGATAACATGCTTTGTACTTTTTTGAATTGTACAATTCATCCTCTCAGCAACACTGTTCTATGGAGGGTTATATGGAGCAGTCAACTCTCTTCTAATACCTTTAGAATCATAGAATTCTCAAAAGGCTTTTGAGACATACTTCCCACCATTGTCTCTGAACACAAGCTCTTGACCTTCTTGCCAGATTGATTCTTCACTAGTGTCACAAATTTCTGAAACACAAAAGAAACATCTTCCTTTATCTTGAGAGCATACACCCACACTTTCCATGAGTAGTCATCTACAAAATAGCTAGCACCACCCAAAGACAATGTAGGCATAGGCCTACACACATCACTATGTAATAGTGAAAGAGGCTCTTTTTTATGAGTATTACCCTTTTTGTGCAGTGATTGAGTCTATTTACCACATAAAGACAATGTTCACACACATCAAAGAAAAAAAAGTTGAAGCCAAGAACAAAACCAAAACGAGACAATATTTCCATTCCCTTTTTATACATATGTCCTAATTGGCGATGCCACAAAGAAACACTTGGCTACTCGGTTATACAGATTAGATGGTTTTTAACATTGGAAACATGTAAATGATGGCCTATGTCATCCAATTGCCTTGTGCTGATCAAACTATTGGTGAGTTTGGGGACATGCCTCACATGTCAAAGTGTGAAAGATGAGCCATTCTAGAATTTCAGCTGCACATCACCAATGCCATCTCACATGTATAGTCATTGCCAAGCCAAGCATTACCCCTACAAGATGCATCACATGTGTGCTGAAAAAGACCGTAATTGGATGGCCCGGGATAAATATAGAATGGATACTCTGACTTTAACTCATTATATATCTAAATATCATGAAATCATTCTAAAGTTAGATTGCCTTGATGACTTTCAAAATGTACAAGGCTTTATCCATGGCTTGGACACCAAGTAGTACAAGGCCAAGGTGAAGACTCAATACCCCAAAATATTAGATGAGGCCATCAAGGGTGCACAAATTCATCTTCCAAGAATAATAAACAAAAGTTTAATGTTTATAATAAGGAGGACACTGTTAAGAGACCTAATGGGCCTCAAGGGCCTCTCTCAAGTGACGAGCGTGTAAAAAGCACATAAAGAGAAACTGTGTTTGCAACTCAAATGTAATGAGCATAAGGATTGTTTGCAACTCAAAGGTAATGAGCCTAACAGGAACAAGGGTAAAGAGAAAGCTTTGCACATGGTGTAATTTCTTCTTTTGGAGTCTTGTTCTATGTCCTCTACTATTCATGTGTGTCACTGAGCCATCGAGCATGAGTGTTGTTTGACTACCTTACCATGTCAATCAATAGTTGGCCCTCATGATCTATTCCATCAACATGGCACAATTATTGGATGACAAGTTAGTATTCTTATAGGTGATGGTTCAACTCATAATTTTCTTAATTATATGTTAGTTAAGAAACTTCATTTACCACAGGTCCTTATAGTACCCATACATCGTCTCTCTCATAAACAAGATGACAAAGATGTGTGGGATAAGAAGTGAAAAATGTTTCATTGGAGATGCAAAAATATCTATCTGAACATAAATTTTCATGTCATGCGTATGACTAGAGCCAGTGTTGTTTTGGGGGGTCAGGACAACGGTCCTATATGTGACCATTAATTTTAGGTGTGGGTTAAGGCATAACTAGGATTCTTTGGCATTAATGAGGTTAAGGGGACAAGGGCTAGATGAGTGTATGGCCGAGGGTGCCTAGGATGTCTCACTAGTGTTCCAAGACCAATGAGTCATGGGCAACTGGATAGTGTGAACATGTGTACATAATACGGGTTTTAGTATAAAGCCCACTTAGCACATGGTTAAGGTAAGTCTTGTACGGTTGGGTGGATAAATGAGATCCCTCACCCTCATGCAGCTTGAGGCTATGGCAGAGTATGCATGAGATAGCAAAAGGTCTTACACTAGTATCAGAGTATATTATAGGTCACATCAGCTCACTGCATGCATGCGTGAAACAAGCAGATGCTCATGCTCACACTCAGCTTGACATGCTCTCTCTAAGGCTCATGACCAAGGCATAGACCTTGGCATCCTTGGACTTTAATTGGTGATCATGGGGTGACCATTGGTGCACCATTGTTGGCACTATGCATGAGAATCCTCCCTTACTTCTGGGCAACAAGGGGGAGGCTTCTACACCTCAAGGAGGAAGGGTTTTGAACCTTCTACCCTAGAGAAACAACTTGAGCTTTTTACCACTCAAGCTATTTTCCTTGCTTGTTTATAAAGTTTCCAAGAAACTAATGAAAAGGAAACGAAAGGACATCAAATTCAAGAAAGTACTTGAGTTTTTTTACCACTCAAGCTATTTTCCTTGCTTGTTTATCTTTTCCAAGAAACTAGTGAAAATAAAAAGAAAGGGCATCAAATTCAAGAAAGGTACTTCTTTACTTTCTCTCATAAGTAAAAAAGAAAGCTTCTTCATCCGTTCCTTTTCTTCTCTTCAAGTTTCAAGAAAGCCCTCTCTTTTCATAAAAAGCAAGCTATTTCTTATTACATAAGAGGGTATCTCTTCTCTTGGAGTAACTTCATCCCCTCTCTTTACAACAATGATGATGACGGCACATATTATGAGGTGCATGCATCCACATGTAGGTACATGCAGTACATGCATGAATTTTTTTGTGTACTAATTGATGAAAATTGGCTTTTGGAGGATATTTTGGTGCATGCAACCACATGCAAGTACATGAAGCACATGCATGGGTTACTAAGAAGGCCAACTCAATGTAAATCGGCATTTTGAAGGAGTTTAGGCTACCTATTCATCTATAGAAAGGGTGTTTGGAACTCTGAAGTTTTGAGGGTTTCAAAGTAGACTTGTCTTTAAGTTTTCAAGTCTTTAAGGGGTGCTTCACAAAGATAACTCATTTCTTTTAATATATGCATGTGCGTATCATGGCCTTGATGTTTTATCTAATTTACACTTTGATTTTGAGCATGATAGCACCATGCAACAATTAGATCATCCTTCTCTAGACATGTCTATGTTAGATGTGGAGGCAGACATAGATTATGGTCTCATTGACATGCACGAGTTTAAGGGTCTCATCACATGTGTGCATGCTATGGAAAGAAATTACATATTTATAAATGAAAATCTAGCTAAGCACCTCAATCTTACATGTGTGTATGCTAATCTTACCTCAATCTTACACATGTGTGCATGTTAATCTTACCTCAATCTTACACATGTGTGCATGCTATGGAAAGAATTTGTGTATCATACATGACAAAATGGACCAGCAAGAAATAGCAATCCCTAGATTGTGGTTGCATTTGAAAGAGACAGAGAGATCTATTGAACTACCAATCTCACTAATAGTCATGATCACACATGGGCATGGGGAAGGGAGATATGGACACTTTGCTCTTAATTATGGCTACGTGATCCTAACTTCATAATTACATCATTATCTATGTGTTCCAAAAACTTGAGAGATCAGAAAGGCATGATAAATGTGATCTCCAACTAGATCAAATGCCAAGATCAAGGAGTGTATTGCTAAATGCACTAAATTCAAGAAGGGCACTAGATCGTTACCAAGGTGTTTTTGAGACAACAACATGCATGAATGCATTATAAATGTAGATGGTCAAAATGGGTTCAAGAAATTACCGGAGAGCTTACTACTAGAATTAGATAATTATCGATCAAAAAATAAGAATCGGTACCTTTTTGCATTCTTGTCACTATTGGTTGCATGAGGGACATTCAAAATGATCCAAGTAGGGTTCCTTATGGTGGGTCATACACATGAAGACATTGATGCCATGTTTAGCAAGATATCAGAGAAGCTTCTCACAAGCATGACTTTTACTTTTCCCCACCTAATGCAATAATTTCAATCATGTCAAATTACAAAGACCACACCATTTCTTTTAACACATGTACCTAATTTCAAGAGTTATACTGATGGATCCTTATGTGATGGCAATGATTCATTAAGTGGAACATTTAAAACCTCTACAATTTAGGTTCTATATGCAAGGAGATGTGCCTATCATCATGCAATACAAGATGCACCCAAAGTCCATAGAGTGGTTGCCAAGGGAAGGTGGTATTGAACTATGGAAGAGGGATGTTGAAGGAAAACCTAAGCTTCCTAAGGGTAACCCAATGTTAGTATCCATGTTTGAGCACATTAGAGACTATCAAGATTTGGTGAATGGTATCAAGGAATACTTAAAGTATTGGGAAAGATGGTCAAATGTGCAAGGTCCTAATTCAAAGTTCACACAATTCATAGCACCAGTGATTGTCTATTGGAAGAATATGATTCATGCTTTAAAGACACCTAACGTTCATGAAGACACTCGTTTTATTGATTTCTAGCCAAAAACACGGGGTGCAAGCTTGTGTTGTGAAGCAGATGATGTGGATGATTTTGTAGGACTTGAAGAATTCAATGAACACTATTGTGGTCCTTTAAGAAAATGACCCAAAAGACGCATTTCAGCCAACAATGGTGGATATGAGAATGGGTGACTTTGTGCTTGTGAGACCATTAGTGTTATTTTCTCATGGATGAGAAAGGGTACACAAACTCCAAAGAAGAAAAAAATTCCACCTAAAGTTATGTTGAAGGCTAAAGAAAGTTTACAAGGGTCCTTTCATTAACAATTTTTTGTGGGACCAAAGCTTCGTTATAAATAAAGGCGTTTTTTTAACACCCCCTATATGAATGTTATCAACCTTCAAAATTTTTAGAATATCTTTAATTATCAAGATTTAGCTACATGCATTAGATGTGCTGATTGAGATTTTTCCATGTGCTCAAATCCCACTCATAGAGCATGCTAATTAAGACTAACTCTTCACTTTAGCTAGTACCAAAATAACAAAATTCCCAAAATTCATGGGATTTATGTTGTTAGGGAATTTCAAAATTACTTGGACATTTCCAAATTTCCTAATACGGAGTGCATGCAATTTACCAAGTGTATGAATAATGGTAAAGTCAAAATCCTGTAGCAAAAGGCCGAAATTCATGAAGGGATGAAGTGGTAACCGGTATCCCAAGGGCTACCATTTCATCCCTTTGGGTTACCATCAGAGCTGCCACTTCGTCCGTTGAATGAACCGAGTGGACTGCCTGCACCCATTAGCCCAGGTGTTTATAACATGACCCTGGCTATCAACCACGGATTGGTTGAAGTTAAAACCATTCAAGTTGAATGCCGTAGTGCTAATGCCTAAAGCGGTGAACCAGATACCTACTACGGGCCTAAGTAGCTAAAAAGAAGTGTAGAGAACGCATCCACTGTGCTAACCTTCTTTGTTAAACTGAGGTTTCCTTATCAAATACAATAAAACCTGGTGGTCCACATGAAAACCCACTTTGTTACTCAAAAGATAATGTCAGGATTTCCTCCAGGCATGAACCATACCCAAGGCTTTCCAGTTAGTCATCACTGTATAATTCTTCAGCTTTTGGTGAGAGCATCTTGCTTGCATAATAGATGGGTTTGAACCATCCCTTCTACTTGTCCTACATTAAGATAGCTCCAATAGAGCCACATCCAATGCATCCAAAAATACACCCAGTCTAGTGTCTACAATATTGGTGCCACCACCAAAATCTTCTTCAAAATCTCAACTGCTCTCTTCTGTGCTTCACTCCATATAAACGAAATCTCTTTCTTCGTAAGATGAGAAAATGGAGCACAAATGTCCACCAAATAGCATAAATACTTGGAATGCCATTTAATCTGCCCCAAAAACCTCATCAACTCCTTCAAGTTCTCCGAAGAGGCTGAGCCTCCTGAATAGCCTTAATCTTATCAAAATCCACCAACGTTCCTTCCTCAAAAATAATATGTCCTAATAATTTTCCTCTGTGCAGACAGCTATCGTGCATTTAAATGGATTCAACAACATCCCAAACATCTTGCATCTTTGATGAAAACATTTCCTGAAATGCTCCAAGTGCATTGATCTCTTTCCAAACACTAAGAAATCATCTATGAAGATGCGCATAAGATAGGGTTCAAACATTTTATAAGCTGCTTTTGAAAAGATGGAGGACCATTCTTTAATACAAAACTCATGTATAAACAAATGGCCCCCACTCAGTTATAAATGTAGTTTTCTCCATATCCTCCTCTGCCATACTAATCTGATTATAGCCTAAAAATCCATCTAAAAAGCTATACATTTCATGACCTTCTACATCATCAAGCAAGGTATCAATAAAAGGCAAAGGAAAAGGATCTGTTATGGTAACTGCATTCAGCTTTTGATAATCAATGCAAACCCTTAACTTTCCAGACTTCTTTGGAACCACTACAATAGGTGAGAGCCATGCAACTTGATCTACATGCTTAATGAAGCCATCTTTGAGAAGCTTGTCAAGCTCATATTTTAATTGCTTTGCATAATTCGGATTCATCTGATAGTGCTACTGCACTACTGGAATTGCATCTTCTTTTAAATTGATCCGATGTCGATAAATTTGTGGATCCATTCCTTTTATCTCTTCATAGTCCTCCAAGGAAAATACATCAATAAATTCTTGTAACAACTTCTTCAACTGCTCCTTGAATTCTGAATCAAGGTGTACCAACACAGACCTTGACTATTCTCAGATTATCCTCAATACCAAGATCCAAATCCTTCAAATCATCTCTTTTACTCTAGAGCTCTTCCTCAAAGTATGTTTATACAATGCTTCAGCCTGTTTAATGGCTTCACTAGCACCCATCTCGGACTCCTCACTTTGAATATCCAAAATCTGAGAAACTTTTTGGTCCCTTGAAATCTCCGTAACATCAGACTATTGTGGGATCTTTGTCTTCACCTGAGTACATTCAATATGAAACTTCCTTGTAAACCAATACCTATCCAAAATATCAATCACATCCACTTCAAAAACTAGCACTACTGTAGGATTTGCCTTTAAGAAATCTTCCACCTCATCATCTATAACTTCTAATGCCAAATTAATTGCCTGAGCATACAGTGGCTTGATTTCCTTTGCCAAAACTACTTTATCCACCATGCTCACTTTTATTGTTTTGGATCCCTTCTTAAGAATAACTTCATTCTTCTCCCAATCTTGCTTAAGTTTTGCTGTACGAAACCATGGCCTTCCCAATAACATTGCATAAGCTCCTCCAGTAGCCTCCACGGCCTTCCCAATAACATTGCGTAAGCTCCTCCAGTAGCCTCCAACTTCAAAACTACAAAATTGACCTTAAATGGGAAACCAAAAGTTAACACCTCCAGATGTCATAACATTTCGATCGGTTGAACCCTCCTTAGGTCTGCCATTTTGACTTGAAAAGGAGCTGGTTCCAACTCAATATGTTTCATCTTCAAAAATTCCTCCTTTGGCAAAATATTATCTCCAGAGCCTCCATCCAATAAGACCCGAGAAAAATCCTTTCCTTGAAATTTGAGGTTAATGATAGGAATACTAAATTCCAATTCTCTAGTGAAACATTACAAACTTCAGCCTTCAAAGCTTCTGGATGCTTCCCACCAGCAGCAATTATCACTTTTGCCTTCAATATTGGAACTATATCTAATAATTGATCCAAAGTAATGTTCAGAGGAGTATGTAATAGTTCCGCAAAAAGTGAAGGTAAACTAATATCCTCTTTCTTCTTTTCATCCTCGCCCAAGATACCTGTTTCTTTTTCTGCATCTCTTCTTAATCTATTCTATGTGATTGTTCTTGGATGTCTTTCAGTCCCTCCCAATCTAAAGGATCCTTTAAACATTGAGACTTGGTTACTATCATCACTTCAACTTCCCCCTCTTGTTGTATAGAACTTGCACAATCACATGATATCTACATTATTGATGTGGATTCCAATGGCATTGAAATCTGATCCTCACCATCTCTAGATTACATCTGTAGAAGCATCACCTCCTCTATTTTTGTCCATACAACATTTACCTATGGAGCAGGATTCTTTTCCTGCCTAGGCTATTTTTGCTATGAGAGGAGCTTGATTCGGAGCATCATAATCTACCCAATTATTCCTCCAATCATTCCGCCAAGGAGCTTTTTCTCTTCCTCTATTCCATTTTCTATTTGGAGGCCTCCATTGATTTTTGTATTCCTCCCTTAGAGGAAACCAATTTTGGTTACCTCCTGGTTGCACTTATGGAGTAACCTACACCATTGCTGCTTGAGATTCCTACCTTTGTTTTCGGATCCTTTATGGAGCTACATCCCTATACCTCAGATTATACCAATAGTTTGAATTCAAATGACCATCCCCCTCTCACAAATATAACAATGAGGTGTTTCTAATGATGATGATGTAATCCCCATTTCCTTTATCTTCTTTGCCACCAACTTATCCAATTCCTTTGAACCTTTATCCTTCTTCTTCCCTTTCTTTTTGGATTTACTACTCCCTTCTTCCTTCTTCTTTTTAGTCTTCTTTTTCTTCTTCTTTTTATTTTTCTTCTTTGATTTGCTCTTCTCATCATCAAAGCTATTCGAATTAGAATCATCCGAACTATCAGAGTTAGAATCAAAATCAATGTCAGAATCACTCTCCGAATCACTATCAAAGTCATCCTTTAATGTCCCTAATCTCTTATCTACTCTGATATAGTAGCTATCTCTACTAAATCTCCCATTCCTCCTACTACATCCACACTAGCTACTGCACTTCTTATGGTTTTATTCAAACCTTTCAAAGTATCCAACCAACATTTTTGGTGCCGGTCTTTCAGCTTGCTCACCAATTGGGCGGAACTTTTGAGCATAATCCTCTATTAGCATCTTCTTCTACCTAATTATGTGGATTTTTTACAAAACATCATTTGGTCTTTTCTCTTTTCTCTAAATCTTTGCAAAAATGCTATCTTTAATTTGCTATAAGTTGCAAAATGATTTGCAAAGAAATGATGACTGAACTAGTCAATAGCTTTTCCTCCAAATGTAGCCCTCAAACTGGTGCAACTTTTTAGTAGCACCACCATATACTTTGACCAATCCACTAGCCTACCAAGCTGCTTCAAATTTCGCAACATGAGAATCGGGGTTCTTCTTATTTGGCCCCTTGAACTTTTCGAATTTGACCTTGAGGTTAGCGAGATGATTTCTCTTTGTGCTACCATCCTGGGTGTTATCAGATGTGCTTTGGGTTTAGGTTTCTTCCTTCTTTGAAAAGAATCAAATTTTAACCATCTTCTAGCTATTTAGCATTCGTACCGCGCAACTCCAATCAAATGAGCAACACCCTTTGCCCAATATTCTGGTGAAGCCACAGACTGACTCCCTTAACTGACTTGCCCATTCCTCACCTGTTTACATAGATACTCCACTTAGACCTGCTTTGTCCGGACCTGCTTCATCCATGTCTGAAAGGACTTCTATATCGTCATATCCGAAAGGGTCATGCTCTTCTGACTCACTATCTTGTTGACCACTTCTTGCACTAGACCTTGTAAAATAAACCCTAGCAGTTCTTCTACTATCTTCACTCATACATTCCTCCCATCTTATGGAAGTTTAAGAATCTTGTGATAAAAATAGATAGTTTAAATGAGCATTCAGATAATACTGCATACTTCTAGAAATTCTTCTCCGATTCCTTCCTATCAAACTATTATGAAGAATATGATCCCAAACCTTCTTCCTAATAATTGTTGAAACATCCCCAGATAATTCAGGGAAATATTGACCCAGAAATATTGCAGCATAAGCTTCCACATCTTCTTGTTCTATTTCCCAATTACTAAACTTAGAAAGCCATTCTTCCATCTAAAAAGTGATCTCACCACCTCAAAAATCTAAGTCAACTCCTAATCTACTCTTTTCAAGGCAAAAACCCATAGGATCGCCAGTGTATACTCTACCCTAAATCATACTTACACAGACACATTGATCAGAGCCCATGAAAGTAAGTAAAGAATAGAGTACACATTATAGGAAAGACAAATAGAAATCCCATTGCTGCTTGCCTGCAGAAAGACAAAAAAGCAAAACTACTTCTTCATTCATCACTTACGATACGTTGCCCATGCTTCCTTCAAAGACTCCAAAAATTGTAACCAATGAGTGGTTGTGCTTGTTCAGGGTTGGCCTTACATATGGAAAACATCAGACATGGGACTCGAATAATGCCCGTGCATTGTGCCCAGATTCAATGTGGGACCTGTGCACGAGTTGGAGGAACGCCTGCATGAGTAGTGTTAGTAGACTATGAATCATTAACATCCATGAACTAGAAGAAAGAGAGATGAACATTAATTAAAAGAGGGGTACAAGATGGCTCATTAACATCCATGAGAACTAGAAGAAAGAGAGATGAACATTAATTAAAAGAGAGGTACAAGATGGCTCGCGCAATTGAGCATTCATTAAGCTATAGAACAAAAAGACTTAGAAAAAGGTTCACATGACAAAAAGACTAGAGGATTGAAGGGCTACAAAGGAGGAAGGGCTAGTGATGAGGTGAAAACATTGGAAGCTGATCTAGAAGTCAAAGGCCTCTCTGGCTTTCAAAAACAGGGTGTCAAAGTCGAGGCCCAGAACCCATGCCTGCTCCTCAGTATCATACATGTGGAGGTGAGCATGCATGAAGGCCTTGAGCTCGAGGAGGTCAGGCGTGGAGCCGTTCTGCTCTAAGAAGTCCTCCATGGGGCAGTGAGGAAAAGCATCGCCCGTCTCGCTGGCGAGGCAAGATCTGATCCTCTTCCATCACCTTGGCGGAGAGGCCAAACACGGATGTGGCACAGAAGGAGGAGAGTGTGTGTCCACCCGAGCATTGAAGCAAGGATCGCTATCGAAGGCTGCATAAGCAAAACTGGCCAGAACACTAGCATCTTGGGTAGGGGTAAACGCATTGAGGAGAACGTCCACCTTCTATGCGATGTTAGCCAAGCGTCTGTCCCGCACACGAAGTCGCCTTCAGGAGTGAGGCCAGTGACATACAAAGGCAGAAGAGGCAAAGTAATGCATAGAAAAGACTCGATGTGGTGGCAACAGGCATGTTAGGAAGTAGTATAAGAGAAGGGATTTGTAAGGAAAAGGGTTTAGCAGCTCATTGTAAGAAACCCTTGTATTGTGCAAAACATCTTCCTGAATAGAGAGAATGAAAGTGTTGATTGGTTGTGTAATGTGTCTCTGTGTTCTTGATATGAAACCAACCATGAAGTAATCTTGTTCTAGGAGATGCTCATGCTAACCTACTTTTGAGTGAGGAGTGAGTGAGTACAGAGTGAGCGAGTGTAGGGAGTCACACATTGGTGAGCTGCTATAGGCCTCACCTTGTGAGTTGCATATCCTACTAGAAGGGAATTCTCTCTAAGCAGGCAACACTTTAGCGATCCTATTGGGGATTCACCACTTCACCTGATTCTATCACTACTCCATTACAACCTTCAAGCAACATTATCAAACATTCATCTTTATTTGCACCAATTTTCATCGACATTCATCTTTATTGACACTAATCTTCATCAGAATTCATCATTATTTGCAATAATCATCATTGACATTCATCTTTATCTACATAGTAATCATCATCAACATTCATGCTCATTTGGAGAGATCTTCCTCGACACTAATTTTTACCTGTAGATATCTTCAATGACATCATGATGTAGCAAATTTCATTGTCTTCTGCTGTACTTCATCTGTTAGTGACTATTTCTTCATCAAGATCAGAACTAGAGAAGTGGTACCTAAGGTTCAGAAATAATAGTTCCAAAAATAGGCGTTGGAAGGTGGAAGCTAGAAAAACTAGGAGCACTATCCATCAAAAACCATGGCACCAAGTAGAGACCCTAGGAGAATTAAGGGAGTTTGAAAGGAGAATTAAGGGAGTTTGAAAGGAGCTTGAGGGCCATGGCTAAAAGCTTTCCACCATTTTCAGGAAAGGACTCAAAATGCCCTGATCTACATGTGCAACAATTTAAGTATTACTGGAGGGTAGCACGACCCAAGGGACCTAGCCATACCTACATGGATGAAATGGCACAACTAAAAAGAGATGCCTTTATGAATACTTTCAAGAAGAGGAACTGAATGGTATTCACAGTACAATCTCAATCACTTTAACACTTTTGAGGGAGTGGTTGTGTAATAAAGTAGGAACTTTATTCAATAGGGTTAATTATGGGACAAGTCCATGTATAAAAGAGGGGACTTGGACCATGGTTGTAACTTTTGATGATCATTTTTAGAAATGGAAACTTATGTTTCTTGGAGCTCATGGCTTCTTGGCTTGTGGAAGGCTATTTCCATTCTCTTGGTGTGAGAGACTAAACACACTTAGGCATCATGTTTACATGGTGATTTGCTCTTATTTTCATGCATTACATCCCTCCATTCCAATTGGTATCAGAGCTCTTGATTTTGATCATGGGCATGCATGGGTTGTTGGGAAAATTTGCTTGAAAATTTGAGTTTCTTTTAATTTTTTTTCATTTTCTTGTAATCCTTGAGTGATTCTTGACAAATCTACTCTAATCTTGCTTAATCTCATGGAGATGGTGAGCATTTCATGTAGATTGCTTAGATTTTGAGTGATTTTGGCCATTTTTGCCCTTTCTGGACCAAATCTGGGGTATGGACCAAATTTTTTGAAAAGTTTGGACCAAATTTGGGGAAAATGGTTAATCGTGATTAGGAAACTTAATCCAAAAACGTTTTTGCTTCTGTGGAGTTTCCTGCAACCCTAGCCATGGTTTTCCTCAACCAAACCTTCACCAAATGGCAAGCAAACATGGGGGAAACAATCATAAGCAAGGTATGAGTATTGTATGGGAGCTTTGGTGCTTCAAAGGCAAGGCGTTTTCGCGATTTGCAGCGGCAGCCTGACGGCGAAACGGCGCCGTTTTCATGGTGGAAATGGAGCTTCTTTGCTTGCTATGCCTACCATGGATCATATGCAAGTTTTATCTCATGTTTTGGTAGACTTTTCATGCCATTTTCATGAGCATTGGTTACCTTCTACATGGCTGCAAGTCAGTGCTAAAGTGGCCACGTTTTTCATCAATATGAAGCCTCCTTCAACAAATTTCAGTCATTGAAGCTTAAGGGATGCCATTGGTGAGTGCCTTCATCAATTTCTAGCAATTTTGAAGCATTCATTGGGGCTTTGGGAGTTGATTGGGGTTCATTACATTGAGAAACCCTAAATTTCAGAAATGAAGCATTTAATGGCAAATCTATGTAGCATTGGTTGGAATTGAAGCATCATTCACATATCATATACACCATTCATATGCCATATCCATGCTATGGATTGCCATTTGACAAGCTCATACCATGCCATGGAAACATGCTCATTTTGATGCCATATGGACACTAGGAATGCAATTACATATGCCTTGACTTTGGTCTTACAAATGCTTATGCCAATGCCAAATGCCATGGTGAGGGCATTGTGATTTGATGGTTGATGTTGGATTGTTTTGATGAATGGAGTTATGAGAATGAGCATGAATTCATGCATAATGATTCATGAGAATATTGTAAATGGCATGAGTCATGCCACACACATGTAAGTGATTTTACCTTCATCCCATTTGTAAATTCCAAACACATACACTCACCATTGCATTCACTTTCATTTCCTAGTGAATCTAGCAATGTGTGAGGGTACCTTGGCGTTGGTTGGAGAGGCCAAGGGGAGCATGTTTTGAATCTACCGTGTCGTGATTGCTTTGGGAAAGCGATACGGTGGAGGATTAGGTACATGGTGGTGAAGACATGGCCTCAACCTTCACCTTGGAGGAAAACTTGGTGAAGGGGTGAGAAGGGCTTGGCCGGGAGATCGGCAAGCTTCAACGCGCGTCCTCAACAATTCTCACATCGACTTTATGGATGCATTTGGGCAATGGGGCCCCCTATTCCATCATATTGTGTGGATGTTGCTAATGCCTTGATGGACAAAGATTGCATAAGAGCTTTCATGGCATTGTGGGATGCAAAGAGCATTGTATTTTGATTTCAGAAATTGCATTTTCAGTTGAGATTTGGCTCCATTTACAAAGGAGACTATGGCGAAATTCTTCCAAAATCTTGACTATGCATGGCAATTGAGGTTGGTGAAACATTAATTGCAGACCTTGGGATGCAAAGGAAGTGCAAAAGGTGCTAACAAAGGTGCGGGAACAAGCAAGGATCATTGGGGGCACAAAAGGGTCACTTGGGCAAGAAAATTGCAGATTTACAAAACCCTAATTCAGTCCCAAATCTTTTGGACTGAATTAAAGGTGATCATACGAGCTCTTAGTGCTTCCTTAGAGCTACCCAACGAGCCCTTAACCTTTCCGTTTCGATATCTCTTTGGGGTAGAAATTAGGGTTTTTGCAGAAACAGTAAACCCTAATTCAGTCATAGGGATTTTAAGGTCTTCAAGATCTAATCACATAGGCTCGTAGTACTCATCGAGGGCTTCGATTTGAGCTAAGAAGTTTTGCATTCGGATATTTCTAGCTCAAGTTATGCTCAAAATACTATTTCAGCCTATAACCCTGTAAACCCTAAAACAGAGAATAGTAGCACTTCTCACCTCTTAAGGGTCTTTGTATAGTGGTCTAGTACACCTCATTAGCTCTCCAACAAGCTCTAGACCACTTCAATCGGACATCCCTACCTCAAGTTAGAGCCAAATCTTTGAAACCGATACTTTCCATGGGAACGAGGACAAGAGGGCGACCAAAGCATAACACCTTGACTCCCGACGAGGTAGAGGGAGAAGAAGCAATTATGGAGCAAGGAATCTTAGATGCTCCGGAAGATACTTGTGGGCATACTTCAAGGGAAGTGCATGAAGAAGTGAATGTTGGAAGTGCCCACAAGCCCACCCCACAAGCGTCACATACCATCCCCATCGATTCGATCATGCAAATGCTGATGCAAATGAATGCGAAGATGGACACGATGGCTACAAGGGTGGAGGTCAATGATAGACTTGATACTATGGCCACAAGGATGGAAGTCTTGGAAGAGAGGGTGGCTCGGCCAATGAGCCAACCTTCATTTGATAGTGGTCATGGTGTTTCACATGCAGGCAAGCAATATGGGACAGCTTTTGAAGGCCGTAGGGAAGGCAAGCTACCTATGGCACAAGAGGTTTCTCCCAAAGTAATGCATGAGCATGCCACCAAGAATGCTACTTTTGGATTCATGGCGGATGCACGGAGGCCCCTTGTCAAGGACATGTTTCATTCTTCTTTTCACTCGGGTCCATCTAATTCCAATATGCACATGATTGATGAAGAGGTGGTACTCGATTGGAACCAATTGTCCTTTGCCCAAAGACAAAGGGATGCTCATGAGAAGTGGATGGAGTTACCAAATGACATCAAGAGGGACTACAAAGACTTTGCGCAATTCATGGAATCGTATATGAAGATGCAAAGGTTCAAACCCTCTACCCAACATGACAACCCATCCTACACAGCTTCTAAGGATGTCAAAGATAAAGTCTCACTATCAAAGTTCAAAGGTGATGGATCATCTCCGCAAGAGTTGGAGGAGTGGGCTACTAAGCTTGACACTTATTTCCAACTTTACCCAAAAAGTGAGCGTGATATGGTACAATTTGCTTCCTTACACCTTGAAGATTATGCACATCAATGGTGGAGGCACTTGGTCAAACAAGGGAACACGCCATCAACTTGGGAAGGATTGAAGCGGGAGATGAACTTGGCCTTCATTTCACCCCTAGTGCTTGACCGTTACCATGAAGAATGGTATGAACTTTCTCAAAAGGGGATGATGGTGAGAGATTATATCAAGAAATTTTTGAAGCTTTCAATGTACGTGGAAGGCTTGAGTGAAGACATGAAGATGAAAAAGTTTGTGCATGGGCTTGAACACTTCATCAAGGCGGATGTGTCGGCTCAAAGGCCTAGCTCTCTCAAAGAAGCTATGAGGTTAGCCGAACTCTATGAGCCAAAGTACAAGAGATCTCAGCCCATGACCTTCACCAAAGACACACTCAAACCAACCACTACTTCTTACAATTTTGGGAAAGGTCCTACCTCTACATTACCATCCTCTAATCCAAGAACTCCTACATCATTTGGGGGTGGACAGCCAAAGAATGGGATACATCAATTTGATGCCAAAAGGAGTAGTGACTTCATGAAGAAGAAGCCCTTTCAACCCTTCAAGAAGACTCAAAGAATGGATGATCCAAAGATTGAGGAGTTGAGAAGCAAAGGGCTATGTTTCAAGTGCAAAGAGAGGTGGTCACCCGGGCATGTGTGCAAATCAAAGAAGATTGTGGCCACTATGATCCTCATGGATGAGGAAGAGAACAAGGATGACTCTCATGACATTGAAGAATGGAAGGATTGCAATGAAGAAGCACATGAGGAGTCACTTGAAGACCATTCTTTCATCACGGAGGATGGTGAGTTTCCGTTTGATCCGGGAGGTAGAGTTAAGGAAAGCCTTGTGGATGGAGACATGCCTACAAATGCAGAAATTTCAGCTTGCATATGCTCTATCTCGCAAGAGTTGTTGGCGGGTTGCAAGAACCCAAGCACACTAAGGTTGGTGGGGACCATCAATGGGAGGGTTGCACATATTCTTGTGGATTCCGGGAGCACTCATAGCTTCATCAACTCTAAATCCATCAACTCTCTCAAACTCAACACAAAGAAGACACCTACAACGTTCCAAGTGCAAGTGGCAAATGGGGAAAGTGAGAAGACTAGCTTGGTTTGCCCTTCTACAAAAGTGGTTTTATCCTCTTCATACACTTGGGAAGGTGATTTGGTGGTTTTGGATATGGGTCCCATCGACATTATCATGGGGTGTGATTGGTTGGCTTCACTTGGTGACATTCACATGAACCTTCAACAAGGTTTCATGAGCTTTCTACATCATGGGCAACAAGTGGTACTTGCTGCAAATGCACCTAAGAAGCTCTCTTTGATCACTCCAAGGCGACTCAAGAAAGAGATTAAGGCTTTTGGCACTATCTATGTGTTACATGTTACCCAAGAGGGGATGGAAGGCAGTGGACAGCACATAGATGAGGAAATGGCAACTCTTCTTAAGGAGTATGAAGATATTTTGCAAGTGCCAAAGAGTCTACCACCTAAGAGGGAGATTGACCATGCCATAGTACTTGAACCAAATGCAAAGGTTGTCAACAAGCCTCCTTACCGTTTGTCTAAGGTAGAAAGAGAGGAAGTGGCTAAGCAAGTGCAAGATTTGCTTGCTATGGGTCTTATTCAACCTTCACAATCTCCATTTGCATCTCCCGTTCTCTTGGTGAAGAAGAAGGATGGATCCTTTCGCATGTGCATTGATTATCGTGACTTGAACAAGGTCACAATCAAGAATAGGTATCCCATACCTCGCATTGATGATCTTCTTGATGAGCTCAAAGGGGCAAAGTTCTTCACCAAGATTGATTTGAGATCGGGATATCATCAAATAAGGATGAAGGAAGGTGATGAAGAGAAGACAGCATTTAGGACGGAAAGGGGATTGTTTCACTTCATGGTGATGCCCTTTGGTCTTACAAATGCTCCGGCCACTTTTCAAGCATTGATGAATCGGATATTGGCTCCCCTTCTTTTCAAGTTTGTGCTAGTGTTCTTCGATGACATCTTGATCTATAGCAAGAGCAAAGGGGAACATTTATGTCATGTGAAGCAAGTGTTTGAAGTGTTGAGGAAGCACAAGCTTTATGCAAAGGAGAGCAAATGCACATTCATGGTCAATGAAGTGGAATATCTTGGACACTTGGTGGGTGAGAATGGCATAAGGGCTGATCCTAAGAAAGTGGCATGTGTCAAAGAGTGGCCAACACCAAGCAATACAACTCAATTGAGAGGATTTTTGGGATTATCTTCTTTCTATAGAAGATTCATGCAACATTATGCATCCATTGCGGCACCTCTTACCGACTTGCTCAAGAGGGAGGCTTTCTTTTGGGATTCCATTGCCAACAAGAGCTTCAATGAGCTCAAGGAGTTGCTCACTTCAGCCCCTATACTTGTATGTCCGGATTTTGCAAAGACATTTTATGTGAGGGCGGATGCAAGTGGTAGAGGAATTGGGGCAGTTTTGTATCAAGAGCATGGAGTCATTGCATTTGAAAGTAGGAAGCTTACCGAAAAGGAGATGGGGCTTCATGTTTATGAGCAAGAGATGCTAGCCATACTTCATGCCATCAAGAAGTGGCATCACTATCTTTATGGTGCTCATTTCAAGGTGAGAAGTGATCATAGGGTGCTGAAATTTTTCCTCTCCCAACCAAATCTTTCTCCAAAGCAAAAGAGATGGCTGGCCACACTTCAAGGATATGATTTTGAGATATCCTACACACCCGGGAAGGACAATGTAGTGGCGGATGCATTGTCTAGAATGTGGGCATGCGCTACAACTTCAATCATGGAGGTATATAGTGAATGGATCAAGGGGATTCAAGAGGAATACCTCATCAATGAAGGTGCTGCTCATATTTATACCAAATTACAGCAAGGTGATGGTGGAGAGTTTCCTCATTACAAGCTTCACAATGGTCTCTTGTGGTACAAGGATAAGGTGTATTTGGTTCCTACCTCATTCTACATACCAAAGGTGCTTCATGAGATGCATTCTTCACCACTTTCGGGCCATCTTGGTGTACTCAAAACCTATGATAAAGTGAGCAAGAGTTTTTATTGGAAAGGTATATGGGGAGATGTGAAGAAGTTTGTGATGGAATGTGCTTCTTGTCAAAAGAATAAGGATAGCCATCAACTCCCAAGTGGTTTACTTCATCCATTACCTATTCCGGATGGTAAATGGACTCACATTTCTATGGACTTCATCACGGGTCTACCAAAGACAAAGCATGGATGGGATCAAATATTTGTGGTGATTGATAGGCTTACAAAATCAGCCCATTTCATTGCTTCAAAGACCACTTATGGAGCATCTCATATTGCCAAGCAATTTTTAGAACATGTATTCAAGATACATGGCTTGCCACTTAACATAGTTTGTGATCGAGATACTAAGTTCATGGGGACTTTTTGGAGGTCATTATATGAGAGCTTGGGTACTCAAATCACTCCATCTACAGCCTATCACCCTCAAACGGATGGGCAAACGGAGTGCACAAACAAATGGCTTGAGGTGTACTTGAGGCACTATTGTCATGACATGCAAACATCTTGGGATGAGTGGCTTTATCTTGCTGAATTTTGCCATAATTCAAGCAAGCATTTGAGTATTGGCATGTCACCATTTGAGGCTCTCTATGGATATCAAGTACATGTGCCATCGATAGCCTTCCGTGAAGACAAAGTGGTCAATCCATTGGCAAAAGAAGAGTTGGAAAGAATGAGACAGCTTCTTCAACTTTGCAAGGACAATATGAAGAAGGCTCAAGATGTCATGAAGGCTAAGGCGGATGTTCATAGAAGGGATGTGGAGTTTCAAGAGGGTGATTATGTGCTATTGAAGCTTCCCAAGAGTCGGCATAACACTCTCAAAGGTGTAACCAACTCAAAATTGGCTCATAGGTATTATGGACCATACTTGATTATCAAGAGGGTTGGTGATTTGGCCTACAAGTTGGATTTGCCTTCTTCGACAAGGATCCATAATGTGTTTCATGTATCTAACCTTAAGAGGTTTATGGGATCTTTGCCTCAAGAGATGGAAGAGCTTCCACCCATGAATGAAGAAGGTGAGATCATTTATGAGCCGGAGAGGGTTATTGGTAAGAGGACAAGAGAGTTGAGGAATCGAAATATTGATGAATACCTTGTCAAATGGAAGCAATTACCCATGGATGAGGCTACTTGGCAATCATTGGAGTATGTCCAACAACATGGCTTACTTGTGGATGACTTTCCGTGACCAAGTGGTATGGTTTACTTGAGCAAATTGGGTAATATGAGGAGAAGTATACATGCTGTAATTTCTGGACAGCTTTGGGAAGGTCTACTATTGGGCCTATTTTTCTACTCCAACAAGCTTCATGGCGTATCCTAATGAAGGATTATGATGTGGGCTACATATGGCTGAGTGTACATATCATTCTCAGCCCAATATATGGAGTCTAAATGAAGGATTTTCAAGGGTCTTCATCGACTAGAAGGGCTGTCATAACAGTCCCACTCATACACTTTGGGCTTGAAGCTTTGTGGACTTGTACGCATCCAAATTTTCATTGTATATGTGCTTTGGATGTACTTGAGAACTCTTAACCACTTCCCATCGATTACATTAGAGTCTCATACTTTGAGATTGTACATGTTATTGATTTTGAGGACAAAATCTTTGGGAAGGGATGGTTTGTAATAAAGTAGGAACTTTATTCAATAGGGTTAATAATGGGACAAGTCCATGTATAAAAGAGGGGACTTGGACCATGGTTGTAACTTTTGATGATCATTTTTAGAAATGGAAACTTATGTTTCTTGGAGCTCATGGCTTCTTGGCTTGTGGAAGGCTATTTCCATTCTCTTGGTGTGAGAGACTAAACACACTTAGGCATCATGTTTACATGGTGATTTGCTCTTATTTTCATGCATTACATCCCTCCATTCCAGGTTGCAACCTTCTTGGATTGATTCTAAGAAGAGAAATCGAGTTTAGAGTTATGTGACAAAATGAAGCAGTTGAAGCAAGGAGACATGAATGTAGAAGCACATGTATCCAAGCTACTGGGTATGAGGCAAAGGGTGGAAGAACCCCTGAGACCTTCCAATAGCTCACGGAATGGTGCATTGCAGAAATGACCCTTATAGGACTTACTACAGTGAACACTTGGAGGGTGAGAATAGAGGAAGATTTTGATGGAATGATAGAAAAGGCTAAGTTAGCTAAAAGGAGAGCAATTGAGAAAGGTAGGAAGAGAAGGAAGGACATAAAAACATCTTGAAATAAATCTAGCTCATCAAAAGATTCAACTTCCTCTAGATTAGAGGATAGTGAAGAGGAAAAGGCAAAAAGTAAGCACAAATGCTTGCTCTAAGAAAAAGGATAAAATGAAAAAGAACATTGTGGAAGAAGTACGAGTATTAATGGCAGAATATAGAGAAAAGGAAGTGGGGGGGCAAGCAAGCTTATAGAAAGTATTTTTAATCAATGCAAAACAAAAGGACATGTCAAGGAGGATTGCACAACCCCACCTACATGTGCCATTTTCCTAATGTATAATCATTCCATGGCTAATTTCTAGTACAACATGAGAAAAAAAGTAGTCGAAATACATCAAGTTGAGGCTCAAGAGGCCCAAGTAATGACACAAAGTTATATAGGACGAGGAGGGGGAAGGCATAGAGGTAGAGACTAGGGAAGAATGAATGCTAGAGGAGCAAACAATGAATGCCACTACTACTATTGGCATGTACCTAGACAGATAAGTAGGGAATGTCCTTCAAGAATCAGACATGAAGCAAACAAAAAGAGCAAAATTAGATAAGGTTATAAATAGACCAGCAGATATCCAAATGGTAGAGATTCACAAAATCAAGGACTTCAATGAAGTATACCTGGTGCTCATCACAAGGGCCCAAAAAGCTAAAATGATCCAAAAAAGCTCTTCAAGAGATAAAGAACAAGGAACCATAACTACATGAGAAGAGCAATCTAAAGCCCAAAAGTTGGAGATTGTTAAAACAAATCCAAGCCAACCAGGAATGCCAAAATGGTACAAGGCCAAAGATGCTTGGAGAGCCAAGCCCAAGAAGGCTTGAGTGAAATGATATAAGGCTAGAGATGCCCAGAGAGAGCCAAGCCCAAGAAGGCTTAAGCAAAATGATACAGGGCTAGAGATGCCGAAAGAGCCAAGACCAAGAAGGCTTGAGCGAAATGATACAAGGCCAGAGATGCCTAGAGAGAGCTAAGCCCAAGAAGGCTTGAGAAAATTGATACACAACTAGAGATGCCGGAAGAGCCAAGTCTAAAGAGGCTTGAGCAAAGTGATAGAGGGTCAGAGATGCCCAAAGAATTAAACATGGAAAATCCTAAGCAAGATATGTGCATTGGGATTGATCACCCTGGAGCCACAAACCTATTTATGTAAAAGAATCAAAGAAAATGGGTCAGGAATGACCGTGAAAGTATCTGAGGAAAACCTCTGTGGGAAAAGCCAAAAAGACCCCACAAGAGTGAATCTAAGGAAAATCCACAAGAAAAGCCAAAAAGGCCATGGAGGAGATCCACCAAGGATCCATCAAAGATGAAAAACTTGGAGTAATGGAAGGATGCCCCGAAGAAGGGTCAAAAAACCTAGGGAAAGGAAAAATGAATTTTCAAAAAGTAAAGGAATATGAGTATGGAGCACCTAGACATTCAACATACAAAGATGCAATGGATTCCCAAGAGCAACGATGTTTCTAGACATGAAGGTACCATTACAAACTATCTTAAACTTGTGTCCAAGATTCAAGGCCCAAATCTTGAAAAGGGGGCTATAAGGTCTAAACCAAAAGCTAAAGGAGGAGACTTAAGAAGCAAGCATGGAATGCCACATAACTTAGCCTGAAGAGTCACCCCAAACCAGGGACGATAATGTTGCAAAAATAAATGTGGGAATCAAGGGGAAAGAACTCAAAGGTGTAGTATTGAATGGAGGTTCTGGTGTCAATGTGATAACTGAAGAAACAACACTTAGTCTTGGACTCACATGGGAGCCTACCACCCTCAATGTGCGAATGGCTGACAACACCACAATGATACCCAAAGGGATAATCAAAAGCATCAAAATATAGGTGGCAAGAATGGAGTTCCCAATTTCCTTATATAGTGGCCTTGACCATGAAGACTATAGAGGGTGCTTATCAAAGTGCTTCTGGGAAGACCATCAGGGAAGCCAAAGTCAAACATGATTGGAATAGAGATGAAATATCACTCCAAAAGGGCAAGAACACATCATATGTTCACTTCTCAAACAACAAAGAGAGCAGAGATTTTGCATGAATGCCAAAGCATGTAGAAACATTTGACATGGTGGATGGACTAGAAGATGAAGAAGAAGAGATGCTCTTGAGGGAAAACCCACACCTAGTTCCACTCTTCTTAATACACATAGATGAAATCATGAAGACGTATGAGAAGAAAGTAGAACCTGAAAGTGACAAGGAACTTCCCCACAAGGGAAAGGAGAGGAGAGCCAACCAAGAAATGCAAAGGTGAGAAGCCATTGAATAAAGGCAAGAATATGGAACACAAGTAGAACCCAATTGAATAAAGGCAATAATATGGAACACAGGCAGAATCCAATTGAAAACATGGAGGAAGAACAAGGAACTCCAGAGTAGCAAGTAGTGGAGGTATGGCTTAAGGAACTAGAAGAGAAGAGTATGAATAGCTCTCCTAAGGTGAAGGAAGACCGGCTAGTGCAAATAAATTTGGGTGATGAAGGGAAGAAAAGATGATAAAAATAAGTGCACGGTTGGAAGAAGAATTTAGGGAACACTTAGAATAGCTATTGAAGGAGTATTGGATGTGTTGTGTTTGCATGGTCTTACGAGGATATGGAAGGCATAGACCCCAAGTCCTAACAACATAAGATAAATTTGAGGAAAGGAGCTATGTTGAGATAGTTAGACAATAAAGATATCGACACTGAATGAATCGCAACTATGAAAAATATGTATAGGAGGAAATTGATAGACTCCTTAGAGCAGGATTCATCTACCTAGTGGAAAAAGTATCCTAGATATCACTTGTGCCAAAGAAGAACATGAAAATTAGCCGCAATATCTAACCCTTCCCCCCCCCACAATTTACTAATTCACTATTGGATGAAGAAACCTTGAAAGATATGTATACATTTTTGGATAGGTTTAGTAGATATAATCAAGTAAAGATGGCACTAGAAGATCAAGACAAAAGAACCTTCATAACAAAATGCGGGGGGATTTGTAGCCACAATCATGATGTTTGAACTAAAGAATGCTCCGGCCACCTTTCAGCAGCAGTGAGAATGGTTTAGGAAATATTTTATGGCTATCTAACGTACTTCATGAAAGTCTTTGTGGATGATTTTAGTGTCATAGGAGAAAAGGCCAAACATTTTTTTCACTTAAGGTTGTGCTCAGAGAGATGGAGAGACATAATACTAAAGCTAAATCCTGCAAAGTATGCTTTTGCTATGAGATCATGAGTCCTATTGGGGCATATTGTCTCAAAAGAAGGGTTAACCATATGAGAGGGGAGTGCGCGAGGATGGAGCTATGCATGCAGAGAAGAAAGAGAGAGAGAGATAAGATACGTAGTGTTTGTGGACTCACACTTAACTGTGTGATGAATCCTTATTATCTTTTATGTATAAAAGAATAGCCGGCCACCCAATTTGTGGGCTGCTGGGCACATTGGGCTTTATCCTGTATTCTATACTACCCCAACAACCTCCCACTTAAAGGACAATGTGCCTTTAAGCCCGGGGTAACTATGTAAATATACACATACAAATGCAGGTAGATAATGACCATCTACCCAACACCCATGTGAGTGCCCTGCAATGTGCAAACCACTCTCAAGGTAAGCCTTTCGTCCTCATGAGATCAGTAGGATTGTCGTTTGTGTGAACCTTGACAAGCTGCATACGCTTATCATCAAGCACTTCATGCAAGAAGTGATACTTCACATCAATGTGCTTCGTCTTTGCATGAAACACTGGATTCTTGGCCAACATGATAGCACTTTGACTATCACAATGCGAAACCAGCATCTCACTAGTTATACCCAAATCTGCTACTACTAGACATGCAAGCCATAACACTTCCTTGCATGCTTCTGAAGCTGCAATATATTCTGCCTCAGTAGCCTCAGTAGTAGACTGTGATGTACAACTCTGCAAAGGAGATCGCCAAGAAACAGACCTCCAGTAAATAGAAAGACATAGCTAGAAGTGGACCTTCGATTGTCCAATTCTCCTGCATAATCCGCATCCGTGTAGCCAACTACACTTGCTTTCTTCTTCCCAAAAGCTATGCACACATTCTTCGTGCCATTCAAATATCTCATCACACCTTTGACCGCCTCCAATGCTTCTTGCCTAGATTTGACATATACCTGCTAACCACTCCCACTGCAAATGCAATATCCGGGCGTGTAGCAATCATGGCATACATCAAAATGCCAACTGCTGATGCATATGGCACCTTTGCTATCTCAGCCTTCTCTTCATCATCAGAACTGGGAGAATCTCTGCTAGACAATTTCACATATGAAGGCAATGGTGTACTCAATGCCTTCCCATGTTCCATGTGGAACTGTGCGAGCACCTTATTTATGTATTCTGCTTGAAACAAACGAAGCAACTGTTGAGATTTGTCTCGCTGAATATGGATGCCCAAAATATGACTAGCATCACCCCCTATCAAAATTCGAATGTAATTTTGATTGCAAGGCTATCACATCATGTCTGTTTTTACCAGCAAGTAACATATCATCCACATACAGGATCAAGATAATCAAGCTACCATCTGTAGCTTTCTTGGTATAGAGGCAATGATCAAAGTCGCTTCTCTTGAAGCCTTGAGACATCATGAATGAATGGAATTTATGGTACCATTCCCTTGGTGCCTGTTTTTAAGACCATAAAGGCTCTTCTTGAGCTTACACACCAAATGCTCTTTGCTTGTCTCAACAAAACCTCCAGGTTGCTGCATAAATGTCCTCAACAAAACCTCCAGGTTGTTACATATAAATGTCCTCATGAAGATCTCCATGTAAAAACACTATTTTTACGTCCATCTGGACAAGCTCCATGTCCTCTTTAGCAACCAATGCAAGAACACATCTAAGGGTGGTCATTTTCACAACTGGTGAAAATATCTCATCAAAATCCACACCTTGCTGTTGCTTAAATCCTTTAGCAACCAATCATGCCTTATACTTTGGTCGACTATCATCTGGAGTAATCTTCAACTTATAGACCCACTTATAGGGCAAAGCCTTCTTCCCACTTGGTAAGGCACCAAATCCCATGTAAGATTCTTATGCAGTGAGTCTATCTCTGATTGCATAGCTTTCTCCCACTTGACTTTGTCATCTTGCAACATAGCCTCTTTATAGCAAGAGGGCTCTCTGCAATCTGTCAACATAGCAAGAGGGCTCTCTGCAATCTATCAACATGACATAATCTAATGAAGGAACAAATCTGTCAGGAGGCCTTGAAACCCTTGTAGACCTTCTAACAACTGGTTGAGCCTGTTGTCCTTCCACAACATCATTTGGCATAGGAGGATTTTGACCAAGTTGGTCAACAATAGGTGCTTGAGCCCTATCATACACATGTCCATCTTCTTGAAAGATAACTCTTCGCATCTCCACTGTAGGTACATGCTTCTTATGCATCTTCTCTTCATTGAAGTAGACATCATTGTTGTGAACAATCTTTCTAGATTCGGGATCCCATAACCAATATCCCATCTCACCAACCAGAACTGCCATGGCCAAGAAATATGCATTTCTTCGACTTAGGAGACAACTTGTCTCTCAACTATTTAGGAACATGGCAATAAGCTTCATAGCCAAAGACTCTAAGATGCTTGTAAGAAGGTGATTTCCCAGACCATAGCTCTTCAGCTACCTTCTCATCCAAAGCCTTATTCCGAGATCTATTGATAAGATGAACAGCAGTTGTCAAAGCTTCTGCCCAAAATCCATTAGGCAAACCTGCGTTAGACAACATGCTACGCAATTTCCCTTGTATGGTATGATTCACTCTCTCAGCCACACCATTCTGTGGAGGATTATACGAAGTAGTCAACTCCCTCTTGATGCCTTTTGTCTCACAAAAGTGCTGAAAAGATTTGCTGATATACTCTCCACCATTATCTGACCTCAAGCATTTCACTATCTTGCCAGATTGATTCTCCAGAAGTGTCACAAAGTTTTGAAACCTCGAAAGAACTTCATCTTTCTTCTTGAGAGAATATACCCATACTTTCCTTCAGAAATCATCTATAAAAGTAACAAAATACTTAGCACCTCCCATAGACACGTCAGGCATAAGTCCACACACATCACTATGCACTAACTCTAACGGCTCACTTTTACGAGTGCTTCCACGTTTGTGTGGTGATTTTGTTTGCTTACCATAAAGACAATGCTCACAAATAGAAAAATCTGAGAAGTCAAAGCCAGGTGCATAACCAAAACGAGATAGAATTTTCATTCTAGACTGAGACATATGACCTAACCGGTGATGCCACAAGGAAATACTTGGCTGCTCAGTTACACAAATTACATGGTTTTTGATGTTGGACACATGCGGTACAAAGTTCTAGAGACTTGCACCACGTGCAACAACTAGAGAACCTTTGGTGATCTTCCAAGAATTATCACCAAACATGCAATGATACCCTGCATCGTCTAATTGACCAGTCTAACTGACTAGTACTGATTAAGCTCTTGGTGAGCTTAGGAACATGTCTCACATTCTTCAGGGTGAAGGAAGAGCCATTCTAAAACTTTAGTTGCACTTCACTAATTCCAAGAATCTTGCATGGAAAGTCATTGCCAAGACGGACACGGCCTTTGCGACCTACATCATAAGTGCTAAACCACTCCCATGTGAGGAGTCACATGAAACGATGCCCCTGAGTCGAGAACCCAGTCTTGCAAAGCACCATCGTCTGTGTGGCAACCAAAAATGCTAAATCCACGGTTGATATGAAGCATATATCTCTATCAGAATCTTCAACAGTAACACTGTTGATCTCGTTGATCTTCACATTGCTCTCTTTTGGTGTAGTTGTTTCCTGCTTCTTTTCCTTGCCTTTCTCTCTTTTCCATATTCTGCAATCTTTCTTCACATGGCCTTTCTTGTGACAATAGTAGCACTCGACTTCTTTATGTCCATGTGACTTGCTTCGAGACTTAGATCTCTCATTCTGCTTGCCTTTCTCAGTATATTTGCCCCACGAACCACAAGAGCATTGCTTCCACCTTTAGAAGAGTCCCAATTTTTGCAATTCATCTCTTCAGTAAAGCAAACTACCCTCTACATCAACACTAGATAGACTGTCATTCTCAACGCAGAATTACTAATGGCTGTGCAAAAAGTGTCCCAACTTTCTGGCAAAGTAACAAGCAAAAACATTGCTTTCACGGAATCCTCAAAGTAACAAGCAAAAACATTGCTTTCACGGAATCCTCAAAGTTGATCCCGTGCAGAAAGATATGTGAATATCGTATTGAATTCATTGATATGGTGACATAGGTGTCCCTTCCTCCATCTCCAAATCCACTAATCGTTTAAGCCAATAGACGTGTGATGCTGCACTCTTTTGATCATAGAGCTCCTGCAACTTCTTCCATATGCCATAACTAGTCTGCTCTTTGTGAACATTGAAGTACACGTTCTTCGACAAAGTCAGCATTATGGTAGACCGAGCTAACTCATCTAGCTCCTCCCATACACCTGCCTCCATTTCCTCTAACTTCACACCCTTCAGCTTGATGGGCTTAATTTGCTTCTTTTGCACAAGAACATTATAACAGTTCTCAACCCAGAAATGGTAATTGCTGCCATCCAACTTCTCTATGTTGAACAAGGTCTCTTGCGATGAAGAAGATGCCATTTTTGACTAGCAAATCAAATCACCAGAATCTAGAAAAATTTCGACAGTCTCCCCTGTAAAACTGACATGTGAACACAAAACAGATGTGTACTAATCAATAAAAAGCTGATAGTCTGTCAAAAGACTGGCAAAACAGAATATAAATGGCTGTCTCACTGACCACTGAATCTCCTCCAGAAAACTCTCTCCGTCCACTGTGTCAAACGCATACGCATAAGATGACACAATGCCAACAACAACGGCGAATCAGCACATAAGCATCAGTGCTGCACTATCCACATAAATATACATCCTATGTCAATGCAAAAAGTGGGGATGTCGGGGGCATGCTCTAGTACTTGTATCACCAAAGGGATCTCAACATCGAGTATCCCCCCAGCTCAATAAAACCTTCCACGACCCTCAACATAGGCTAAAGCAGCTCTGTCTCGATACGTGAACCGCATATGACATACATAAACCACAGAAAATCCAAATTTCTGTAACCACAGCGGCGGTTTTGTCTGATTTAACAGACCCACAATGTCAAATACATCAAAATACACATATACGAGCAGAAAACTGTGCCCTGCAGAATGCTGCAACCTACAAAGCCTACAAAGCCTGTAACCTGTATACGCAATGGATGTGAAGTGGAAAGCTGCTTAAATATAGCTGAATGCTCCGGATCTGCAAGAGTAAACACCTGCAATCATATCTACACAACAAAATGTGTGCAGAATGCTCACCCAATGCCTGCGGGAAGCTAGAAGTGTGTTGGAGCTGTTGGGGATGAGGCGTGGGTTGCAGGAGAAGTGGCGCATTGCTGAAAACAGTTCGCACTGCTGGAAAAACAGTCGCGTTGTTGATTTTTCTCACGCTTGAAGCCTCCGCACAAAGCTTAGCTATTGCTGTGCTGCTCCTCCCAAAGCTCCTGCTCTGATACCAGTTGAAGGGAAGTGCGCAAGGATGGAGCTGTGCGTGCAGAGAAGAAAGAGAGAGGAGATAAGATACGCAGTGTTTGTGGACTCACACTTAATTGTGTGATGATTCCTTATTATCTTTTATGTATAAAAGAATAGCCAGCTGCCCAAGTTATGGGCTGCTGGGCACATTGGGCTTTATCCTGTATTCTATACTACCCCAACACCATAGACTCGGATAAAGTGAAAGCCATCATGGAAATGTTTACACCATCTAACATTAAGTGACTAGAAAGGCTCATAGGAAAAATAAAATGGCACACAAGATTTCTCAAGTACAGGTCTAGCTCATGTAGCAAGCCCTTTGTATCACTTGCTGGAAAACATGTGACATTTACATGGATGGAAGAATTCCAACAAGCACTCCAAAGTTGAAGCTATTTCTTACAATTGTTCCCGTCATTTGGCTAGCTCAGATTCGAATAATATTTTCCATGTGTAGAGTGATGCATCAAATAGAGCCCCGGGAGAAGCATTAATGCAGGAAAAATTTCGAGTACATATAGCCAATCTATTATGCAAGCAAGGCAATAAACACTGCTGAGAAAAATTATAATACCACAAAAAGAGAAGCCTTGGGAATGATCTATGCAGTGAATAAGTTTAGACATTACCTATTAGGGAACATGTTTGTCCTTCATGTAGATCACTAGGCCTTGGTGTACATGATCAATAAAGCCCACTTGGTTGGAAAGGTGGCCAAATGTATGCTACTATTGTAGGAATTTGATTTTGTTGTATACCACACTCCTAGCAATAAAAATGGAGTTGCCGACTTCTTGTCACACTCAGAAAATGCAAAGCCTGAAGATGATGTGATTGATGAGCTCTCAGATGCTAGTCTATTCTCCATTACCAATGGAATAAGGGGAGATTGGTATGAGAATACGAGGAATTTTCTTATGGACTATCAATTTCTAGAACAATGGTCCAAGCATAAAAGGAGATAGCTAGCACTCAAATGTAGCAAGAGCACTATACAAGAGAGGAATATATCAAATAATCTAGAGGTATGTCTCGAAACATGAGAAGTGGAAAATGCTCATTGAAGCTCATCAAGGGTTGCCTAAATGACATCAAGGAAAAGAAGCCACCCTTAGGAAAATATTGCAAGCAGGATTGTGGTGGCCCATAATGAACAAAGATGTGCACCTCTTCACAAAGAATTGTGACATATGTCAAAGAATGGGCCAACCCAATGATAAAGATAGGATGCCCATAAACCCTGTGCGTCCATTGCAACCATTCATGAAGTGGGGGTTGGATTTTGTCCCCACAGCATATATATATAGGGCACTTTTGCCATTTCAGCTTTTCCTCATCAGATTTGGGATAGTCATTCAAGCTCAACTTCACATATGGAGGCAATAGAGTACTCAATGCCTTCCCCCTCTCTATATTGAACCTTTTGAATGTACTCTATCTAAGATAAATAAAGCAACTGCTTAACCCTGTCTCGAACAATATGCATACCAAGAATATGGCTTGGTTCCCTCAAATCTTTCATGTCAAATCTCTTACTCAACTTTAACTTTAGGGCTGAAATTTCATCACTGTTTTGGTCGGCGGCAATAAGATGTCATCCACATAAAGGATCAAAATCAGCAAACTACTATCCATAGCTTGCTTGGTGTAAAGACAATGGTCAACATCGCTTCTTTGATAACCTTGAGAGAACATAAAAGCATGGAACTTGTGATACCACTCCCTTGGTGCATGTTTAAGACCATAGAGGCTTTTCTTTAACTTACACACTAATTGCTCCTTGCCTTTATCCACAAACCCTTCTGGTTGGTGCATGTAAATATCTTCATGAAGATCACCATGCAAGAATGTTGTCTTGATAAGCCAACTTGTCCCCAAAACTCCTTAGGAACATGGCAAAATGCCTTGCAACTAAAGACTTCAAGATGCTTGTATGAAGGTTGCTTTCCAAACCAAAGCACTTCAGGTACCTTCTCTTCTATTGCCTTATTTGGAGAATGGTTGGTGGACAGTTGTAGTAGCAAAACTGCTTCTGCCCAAAATTGATTGGACAAACCAACATTGGACAACATGCTTCATACTTTCTCTTGAATTGTATGGTTGATCCTCTCAACACCATTCTATGGAGGGTTGTATGGAGCAGTCAACTCTCTTTCAATACCTTTAAAATCACAAAATTCTCAAAAGTGTGTGTGCTCGCTCCTTTTCTCATTTTTTTCTCTTTTCTTTGAGTGCTTGTTTACGGAAAATATGATGACTTTTACAAACCTTGCATCTTGTTTGGTCATGCATTGTCTCTAAAGTGACTTGCTCTTGTCCGCGCAAGAGTAGTCCAATCTTTTCTAGTTCAGACTCTGGGACTATATCATCGTCGCGTCAAATCCTTCAACATTAGAGTCTTCAAGGCATCCATCCTCATCACCCTCGTCTGCCGTGCCATAGGCTGGAGAAGAGAGATCTCTCACACAGAGACTTCATCCTCATATAAGAATGCCTCTCTGGCAATTAGCCTTTCACTCATCAATTCTCTTTCAGGATCCTCAACTTGAATCATACAAATGGGCACCACATCGTAGCCATCTGGGTCACATAATTTGGTGGTTCGTAGAAGAGCACCGACATCAAGTGTCGCTAAAATGTGTGGCCATTCTACAGGCTCAAACGTGTCTGATGGGAAGGGAGCTAGCATTTATGCTTCGTCCATTACATCACGGCACCAATCCGATCCATCGGTTTTGATACTCTTTCTAGAGGCTCCACATATCCATAGGTCAGCCTACCCCTCTGATAAAGTGCTTTGACTCGTCTCCGAGGACGCAGAATCAAACTCCTCAATTGGGGAAGACGTAACATCCCTATATGCATGATTTTTGAGGTTGACTCGGGTAATGGCAGTTTCTCGTCGGAGGTACAAATAATTGTATCCCCAATCTTGTATCATTCTAAACTGTCACATAAATGGTCTATCCAAAATCACTTTGTAATTTGCCTCTCTGCCAAAGTCTACGATGGCAAAGGTGTGTTCGTACTCAATGCCACAAGACTTGACCGTCACATTCTCAAATAATCCAATGGGGTTTTCAAGGCTCCCATCCGCAAGTTGTAGATGCATACGTGTGCTTCTTACTCTGCAGGCTTGCCCCATTTTTTGCAAATTGCCTTAGTTGCTATACTTATTCCCGCTCCACTGTCGAGAATATTAACAACCGATTTAATACATGAAAGCTTGACTGGCAAAGTGGTGTTCCCATTGTCCTTTCCTTGGTATTCCCCAAATACATGTCCTGGCTTTCTCCTCTGATTGTATGCGAGGTAACCTACGCATTGCTTCTTTGGGCTCTTTGTGATCGTTCAACAGCCCTTGATCATCTAGGAGTGTTGCCACTCTATTCCACATTTCAGGTCTTAACTTGAGGAAATCCCCTAATGGTATCGTACACGTGATTGGGGCTGACATGAGAGCATGAAGGTTTGTACCATCAAAATCCATAGTCCTTTGTCTTTTCAGAGTCGGGACTTTACGGATTGTTGAGCGACATTTGTACTCCCCTTGGTATGATGGCAAGATAGCCAACGTACACTTGCTCTGTTCAGACTCTATGGTCCGAACTTCCTTTTGCTCTTCCATTTCCTTGGAGAGATCCATAGCAGAGAATGGGGGTGTACAGTTGGAAGAAAGATTCTCCTCAACGTACCTTTTCATAGCTTCCCACATCGCATTTGCTCTGTTCTCCTCGATTTCAGGAATCTCGTCCCAATTTGGTGGTTCGTTTCTAGGCTCTTGCTCTTGGCTAGGAAGAATCTCTTCCGCCACCACTGGCATCTGGGCGCTTGCTAAGCTTCCTCTTTCCTCACTGAGCTTGGATGGTCACAAGGTTTGGCTTTAGTGAGACTGGCTTTCTTGAAATAGCAGGTGGTGGACCCTTGAACATGGTTTGAGTGTCTCTCACAAGATGTTTATGATCAGCTAGATTTACCTTCTCTTCCTGTGGATTCGGATATTCCTAGAGCTTCTTAGGGAGTTGCTCTAAAGCTGATAAGCGGCTATTATAAGCAGTAATAGCGGCTTGTAGAGGTTCGTAAATCTTCTTCAACAATTACTGATCCACCTGAGCTTGTACTCAAAGTTGAGGCTTTCTCTTTAACTACCTTTGGCTGAAGCTGTGGCTTTTGTATCTGAGGATTTTCAGCAGGCTTCTATGGATTTGTGTTTGGTTCCTCATTTTCACTCTCAATATTTTTCTCCTCGTTTTACGTTTTTTTGTTGATTTTCGTCAGTGGACTCGTCAGTTTGTGACTGAGCATCTTTCAAAGCTCAAGATCTCGTGACTACCTTCAATGAAACCTTGTCCCCTTCGTTCTTGGAAGTTGGAGGTGATGGAATCACATCCATAATGTTTAAGCTTGTCTTGGGAATTGTAGTAGTCTTATCACAACAGGTGGCTTAGAGACACAATCCTTGGGAAAGTGATCTACACAGCACCCTGGGCAATAACGATCAATCGGTGGAAATCTCAACCGAGGGGGTCCCACTAATCTTCTGGCTTGTTCCCTTGGGCAATCTCTATCCAATGGTCTTCTTCGCACCCGAAACATGGTCCTTTCTTTTCCAGCTCTGGTCTCCTCCACATGGGGAAGGTGATTTAGGCATATGTCCTAAGAGAAGCAATGAATTGGGATCTTGACTTGCCGTCGTAGAGGCAATGTCTGGTTGCTCCCAACATTCATTTGAGATCGTAAAATTGAGTAGCCTCCTCCACATAGTATGGGTTGGCACTCACCATTTCCATTCCGGCTGCCCTTTCATTAGTGTCTACATACCTTAGTCCTACCGTCCCTGGGGGGCTGGTGGCTGAGCTCCTATCACTGGTGGGCGTGCTTGCTCCAACGGAGTTCCACTTGCTCTAGCTAAGGCTTGAGCTTGCTCTCTTTCCCTTCGAGCTACGTGGTGACACTCATGGGTCGCATGCATGTAGTTCTCTCTACAGTGGTCACACCATTTACGAATCGGAGCGATAGTAGCATTTGGCTCATAACTACATTGATTCGTACGATGGGGCCCTGCACATGTCCCACACTTGTGGGTCCTTGCGTTGTGTTTGGGACATACCCTTGGAATCTATATTGGGGACGATATGTTTGTCCCAGTCTCTTAAGCACTAAATCCGCAATTGCTTCGGGGTTCACATTAGACATTCCAGCACTAGAATTAGAGCCTTGTGAAGACGAAGCTCTTTCACCTTTCTTGTCCACAGGATATTCGATCCCTTACAGTTATCATTGAAATCCATGGCGTCCAAGCAACACATATCAAAATTAGTGTGCTTCTGCATGTACAAGTGGTCACGCAGCTGAGTATTCCTCAATCCTTCCAAGAAGATGGAGATAAGTCGCTTTTGACTTGGTACCTCGTCTTCTGGACATCGATTAATATACTGATTAAGCCTGTTAACGCAATCTCTCACTGACTCAAACTCTGCTTGCTTAAAAGAGTTGACTTGGCCCACCGCATCATGCTTAATACCCATCTTAGTGAAGGCGGCAACAAAAGCTTTGGCCATCTTCTCAAACGATGACTTAGTTTCAGGCTGGAGGGTCTAAAACCAGGAAAGCGCTTTGCTCTCTAATGTGAGGCCAAATCCCTCTATCTTAGTGTGCATGTCAGTGACCTGTTCGGCGTGCACTGCTTGCTTGAATGCAGCTACATGGTCGTAGGGATCCCCTAATCCATCATATTTTTTGACGAGTTTTTGTAACGTAGAAGGTCTTACCCTTCTAGTGTATTCATCATCGTTTCTCCGGTGCATATCCCGACCTCTAATTCTAGGCTCTTCCATTCTTGGTTCCACAGGTCTTGGTGGCCCTACCGGCAGTGCATATCATGGAGGCACGTGTCCTCCCACTCGTGGGCGTTCCTCCCTTCATGGCTCTCTCATGGATCCTGCATTTCCCTCATGTGTTCTTCCTATAGGGGTTGCTGTTGGGAATGTGGGTCCTCTAACAGTTGTTTTCTCTGACAAGGCTGATCCTTCTCGAGTAACGACGACGGGTTCCCATGGAGATGCTACCGTTTTTCCATGGAAGGCAGTTTCCTCAGGGCGAGCCGTGTCTGCTGCCATTGTTTCCATGAACAAAGGTTTGCCCCGCCATGTTAACTTTCTAATCTCTAGCCAGTCCAGGGTCCTATAGTCATTCCCCCACCTATCCCGGATATTGCTCATAAAGGGCAACATCCTTCGTTCCACTACGACTAGATGTGTCAATGGAAGTTCAATAATTGGGTCTCTAGTGGTTGCGTAGTAAGTTCCCTCCGTATCGTAGAAAACTTCTTTTATTAGGTCATCCTGAAACACTTTCGTGACCAGAATTTCCCTCTTTAGTTCCTTATCCACTTTGGCCTTGCTCTCCCCCCCCTCTCTTTTCCTTTAGTATCACAATACATATCGAAAAATAACTCATGTACAGGTGGGTTTAGATGCGTATTTGGATGGCTTCGTGGATTAGGATTAGGAAAAGGTATTAAGATTAGATTAGAAGAATCCCCCATCAAGCGGTTGAGTTATTCCCGCATGCATGCTTTATCTTATGTTAATTTTTGTTTCAATTTCATTGATTTTAGGTTTAACACACTAATTGGTACTAATTTGTGACTAACCTTTCGTTAATTTCTCTTTAATCTCTTACGAATTAAGTGCAATTGGCTAGCTACGCACAAAGGACCTCTCCCTTGAGGTCGCGACAAGGATACAACACACAAGAAGGGTTGGAGATAGGTGCTAAACCCACGTAATTTCAATTCTGTGTGTGAAAGAGAGAGGACTGCCTTGCACATTTACATTTTGTTTTAGCTTAATGTCCGCATTTTTAATTTGTGCATATTTATTTTACATTCTGTTTTAGCTTAGTTTCTGCATTTTGAATTTGTGCATTTTTAATTCTCTGTAAAACCTGCACCTGCATACGCACAAACCTGCACAAAAATAGAAACCTGCACACACATATAAACCTGCAAGTACACACACACACACACACACATAAACCTGCAAGTACACATAAACCGGCAAGCACTAAAGAGAGAGCACTGCACACACTTTGAGTAGCCTCTGAACACAACCAGAGGCTCTGAAAAGCGCACCCAGCCCACACTTTTTTTAAAAAAAATCGGGGAAAAAAAAGAAACGGGAAGTAAAGGGAGCCTGCCGGACCCGACTACCCAGACGGCCACCACAGTGGACGCCTAAGGTGGTGGGCGATCAAGGCATAGACCGGCATCTCTTCGGCACTGGGCCTCCAAAGGCTTCGTTGGCGCCGTTGGCCGTGCACGTAGGAAGCCTAGCTTAAGGCTTGCAAGAGGTAGGGTTTGAACCCATACTCTACAACTTAGAAGCAAGTGCTCTACCACTAGGACAATCTCCTTGGTTGTCTACACTATTCAAAGATGCTCTACTTTAGGTGAAAGTTAAGGCTCCAAGTCTTAAGCCTTTCTTTTCACTTTCAAAGTTGAAGGCCTTAAGCCTTCAACTTTCACTTTCTAAAGTGTAAAGCTCACATTAGGAGCACAAAAGAGCACGGGCGACGCTTGATCCTAGACACGGGGTAGGCCAATAATAATAATAATAATAATAATAATAAACGAAAATAAAAATAAAAGAAAACAAAGCAAAAAGGGTGGGGACGGGGTAGCCTTTTATAGTATGCACTTGAGATCGGGAAGAACCTTGAGTTCCTTCCGCGGATTTGACGTTGCTTCACGGTCGGGCACCAACCCAAGGAAGTGAAACTCACGCGGTTGCAAATTTAGAGCGTATCGTAGAGACATCATCCGACTCTCAATCGGATACAAGCTCTCAAACCACAAGTGAGATAGAGATGGATCCCATCAGATCCTATGACCTACACCCGACTCCATCTAGCGTGAGTAAAGGTAAGTCGGTAAACCCTTTTGAGCGAACAGGCTTGGACTTGATGCACAATATCAAGCTCCAATATGTCTACACAAATGATAAAGGGGGATTGGTTTATAAGGACCCTATGCATAGATACGTAGTAAAGATAGCCGATGTCTCATCTCCATTTGAGATGAACCCCTGGGTTAACTACCAGGAGGACCAATACATGAGCCAAGATGGAACGCACTATGTTGTCACTCTTGGGATCCAAAGCCTACTCCCCTATCCAATGGTTTTGCAACCGATTGGAGCTTAGCAAGGATAGTGGAAGTGTGTGTATGGTGCTCAACTAATGTAGACACTCGTCCCCGACAACGGCACCATTGAAGAGCGATGCTCTCTATTGTGGAACATAGTGCTCATAGAGTTCTACCGATCAACAAATGTGCTGAGAAACACAATGTCAATCCGAGGACTCGACTCGATTAGTGCATGAAGGCTGCGGGAGTGCTCACATACACATAACCACCACTTGATGATTCAACCCTTCAAACAACTCAATCAATTCCTCAATCCCTTGAACCCACTACACTAATCAAGAGAACAAGCAATGTATGGCAATCCAACATGTTCATACACACAATCTTATTCTTCACTCTCACACATTCTTAATCCCATTCAAACATTGATTAAATCCTAGCTTTCCCTAATGCAAGCAAACTACTTCAATGATGCTAATAGAGATTAAGAGAAAGAAGTGGAGCTTTGCTCATTGATTAATGGAGCTTAATGCTCATTAGAGTACAATAGGGAGAGTTAGAGAGTTGCCATAGCTTGAGAGCTCAAGAGCTTCACTCAATAGCTTATGAGAATGGCCAAAAAGTCCTCTTTCTTTAGCTAACACCTCTTTTATAGAGATGTCACTAACCCTAGGCCTCTTTCACACATGGGCAGATAACCCAATAAGTGAGCCTTGCTTAATACACTTAGAACTCTCATTTAGAACCCACATTGGCCTAAAACGATTTACATTGCATTTCGGCACAAAAATATGGAAAAATTATGTGCGTCTTTACGTTCCCATGGCTACAATTCCGCTCTCGCATTAATTGCTTCCGGCTACCTTCCATAATCCGTGTTTCCGTGGAACAATCACCAAATGAAAAATAATAGCCTACGTCATGCCCTATGCTAGTCACTCTTGGTGAGTTTGGGGACATGCCTCACATTACAAAGTGTGAAAGATGAGCCATTCTGAAATTTCAGCTGCACATCACCAATGCCAACAATCTCATACGCATAGCATTGCCAAGCCGAACATTTCCCTTGCGAGATGCATCATATGTACTGAACCACTCCCTATTTGGAGAAAAATGAAATGATGCCCCTGAATCTAAAATCTAGTCATGCAATGCATAGTCATCTGTGGCAACTAGATCAACATGATGCATAGCTGACGTGAAAAGAACATCATTGTCCTTTTCTTATTCTTCCATACACACGATGTTGGCCTCATCTATTTTACCTTGGGAATCACTTTTTCCTCCTTCCTGCTTCTTTTCTTTGCCTTTGGCATGCCTCCATTTGTGACAATCCTTTTTCATATGTCCCTTTTTATGGCAATAGTAGCACTCAAGTTCCTTCTTAGGAGTATGTGACTTACTCCTAGAATGTATCTTTTCAATATTCTTCTCCTTGGTTTGTGACCAGCCTCTGACAACAAGAGCATTATTGGACTTTAAGCCCTCCACGTTCTTCCTATTGTTTTCCTCTGTTAGCAAGTGACCTTCAACATCAGCACTGGTTAAATCAACCATAGGTGTAGAAGTGCTTATAGCTATACAGAACGTATCCCAACTCTCTGGGAGAGTCACCACTAGCAGAAAAATAACCTTGATAGAATCATGGAAGTTGATTCCTTGTGTAGAAAGAATATTATGTTGAAGTCATTAAGATGATGCGATATAGATGTCCCCTCCTTCATCCTAAGCTCCACCAACTGCTTTAGCCAATAAACCTGTGAGGTTGCACTCTGCTTATCATACAAGTTACACAACTTCTGCCATAACCCATACGTTGTTGTTTCATCCTTGACATTGAAGTAAACGCTCTTGGATAGCGAGAGCATAATTGTAGACCTAGTGAGCTCATCCATCTCCATCCATTCAAGATTAGTTATACCCTTTGGCTTAACACCCTTTAGCTTGATCGATCTGATTTGCTTTTTCTACACTAGCATATTAAAGATCATCTCCTTCTAAAAGGGAAAGTTTGTACCATCTAACTTTTTGATATTGAATGTGCTCTCTGGTAAAGACGCCATGCTTCATAGACTATAGAAAACAGCAACCTTGACTACCTGACGATATGTCAACCATGAGTAATATGTAGCTATAATAGGAGCAATATGTCAACCAAAAAAACTGATTTTAACACAAAAAACTGCTCACTTTGAATGGCTAAATCTATCACTGTCTGTCAACTAATGTGTCAAACTCTGACCATGACATAAAGTGGCATATGCATATAGAGAAGAAACAATGATACAATATCTAGAAAGCAAGATGCATTTCAATCACTAATCTATCCACATAACCATACATCCTACTGTCGATGCAGACAGTGGGGATATCGAGGGATCACTCCAGTACCTAATCCACTACCATACTCCCATGCCATGCTCAGAGTATAATAGCTTCACAAAACCTCACAAACGACCCTCAAAAAAAGGATATGCAACTTCCAAATACATCCACCACATTCAATATACATCCACAATAAAAGTTTCTCTATCAGAACTGCTATTGCAATTTGTCCGAACTAAGCAGACCCACAATATCTTATACATACACCCTATGAAAATGCACGATTTTGGCAATGCCTGCACTCCAAAGTAGTGTCTCTGACAAACTTTTTTTGCAATATGTAGAATACCTGTGAACATTGAGAAGCTCACACTAATCAATACCTTCAGCCCCACAACATGCAAACACACCTAAATGTCAAAAAATCTGCAATGCAAACTCTACAATCTTCAGAAATGTTGATCTGAAGCAGTAGATCTACCACCTGTAGATCTCAAACCTTTATATCTACCCTTGGCATAGTGGGTAATGAACACCAAATGCCAAAAATGCAAGAAAATGTAGAACTCGACCTGCTTTAGAAAGTGATGAAAATACCTGCATAGACCTTACGGAGCCCAAACGAAGGCCGAAATGGTCCCAAATGGCAAAAATAAAAAATCATAGGCCCTATAGTCTTGTTTTGTGGTAGTAACACTCCTCTACATGCTCAACAAATCTCAGCCCAGTCTGAGATTTTGACCCTGCATATGTGTGAGCGATAGTTGCCTAGAAGCTCCCACCTGATCTGATACCAGTTGAAGTGCGCAATCAGAGATGCACAATCAGAGAGTATGTGTGTACACAGAGATGGAGGTGAAGAAGCAGAAGAGAGACACAAGATGTATGGACTCCTTGCCACAATGTTGGCTAGGGTTTGTGAGTCCTTATTGTTATATGATACAAAGAATTGGTCTATGTTAGTGTCCGGCTACCTCGTATGGCTAGATTAGCACATTGGGCTTTACACCCCAACACATCCCACCCTGATGTGGAAAGAATGATAACTCACCATGCAACCTTGTCCGATGCTAGTCTACCATCAACCCCAAACCAAAGAAATTTCTAGATCACGCACTGCACTTGACCTAGACATGATCTAGAGAACACCAAGCATGAGGCGATGCACCACAATCTAGCTAGCCAACAGAATGCAACCTGCCAAAGAAAGTTGCCCTAGTGAAGAAGCTTCTTCCTTAACGATCAAGAGAAGCGGGGAAATCTACTGCTCAACAAATATGTCTAAGCCCACATGGCATCCAAGGTGTCACACAGTAGTGCCCGTGTGGGGGATCCATAGGAGGACATGGCTTGATTGGCAACATGACAAAGGAGAGGGGGATAAATTAATCTGTCAATTAATCTGAAAGTCACATGATTTGTGCCAATCAATCTATGCTCCTAAAGCCACAGAAGCTCATGATTTGTGCCAATTAATCTATGCTCCTAAAGCCACAGAAGCTCTCTAGAGTTTGCTGGAAATGCATGAGATTCACCTCAAAACTCCTTAGAAACATCGCAATGTCATCTGCAAACTCAACATATAGTAGCTCCTCATCCCAGATAGAGAGGCTCAACACCTATAGGCCCACATTCGCTACCATAAGGTAACATATCATGGTATTTGCAAAGAAAAGAAAGAGAATGTGTCCAACCGAGTGCAAAAGCATAAAGTGATCTCCTTGGCCACCTCCTCAGCCACCTCCCATCAAGACCTAACTGTGGGTTATAGAGTACACTACTGGCACTCCTCTAATCCCATTGTTGAGAGAATCCCATGCGAGCCTTAATGCCCTCCAAAAAGCCCTAGCCATTGTGTCATATGCTTTCTCAAAATCCATTCAAAAGAATAGCCAAATCTTCCCACAAAGCCAAGCCAGGGTGGAGGCCTCCCAAAAAGTAAAAATGTTATCAAGGATACTTCTACCCTTGACAAAACCTATATGAGTGGGATGCATCAACTCATCTAATGGCTTTGACTAAGATTTTATATGCTTTTCCAAGAAGGGTGATCGGCGATCCTTCTTGGGAAATAAAGAGATGATTTATTATACTTGTTGATTCCTTAAAGAAGCATTAGAAGGGGAAGCAATGGGGAGAGAGCTAGAATACATAGTAAATTTTGGGCACTTTCCCTTATGTTTTCCTACAGTGTTCAATGTCATGAGCTTCTACAGGTGAGGAATAGCATACCTAGCTAGCTGCGATGGAGGCAAGGATTGTCAATCCCCCACTGCACTTAGCTAGGTATGCTACACCTCACCTACAGAACCACAAGCCCACTATTCCCCATCACACCTAACTAGGTATGTCATGCCTCACTTGCAAATGCACATGACATTGTTGTAATCCGCAAAGTGGGATGGAAAATGTCTAAAACTCCTTGTGATATGGATGAGAATAAACAAACAAAGCTCGATTCATGGACACTCAGAGGTGCCAAAAGAGTTGATTCTAATGTGTATATCTTGGCTTTTGAGTAGTGGACTTGCTTTAAGGGAATTGAATAAGAAGGAGACAACTTAGAAGTGGACTTGCTTTAAGGGAATTGAATAAGAAGGAGACAACTTAGAAGTGGTATTTCCATTATCCACCAAAGAGGCTTCCAAATTACAACTCAATCATCCACCAAAGACCATTGAGGATTTACTCTATGACTTAGGAAGAATAAGTAGAGCTAGCTTAATGTATAGCCACATTAGTAGAGGCCAGTACAATGGAGGAAGAGACCCTGTTAGAGTGTATGCACACACACACACTTTTTTTTTTGGTAAAACCAGTTGAAATTGCATTATATCATAAATGTACAAAGGGGTTTGACATAAAGAGGATGTCTAAACCCTAGAACTTAAAAACAGTAGTAAAAAAGTTCTATGCAAGAGACATGAAGATCACCCTCGTGTGGCGGCAGGCATCATACAAAGACTACCTCAGTGAGGATCTAAAGGACTCATTGAATGAGACAATGGCTGACCCAAGAAAGCATAATTATGCTGCATCCATATAATCCATAGTGCCCAATATCGAACTAAAGAGAGGAACAAGGAAAACTCTGACAGGGAATGTGAAGATCTGCCAAATAGCCAAAAGAATTTCCCAAATCTTTGTCCCGGAAAGCGAAGATGCAAATAACCTGAAATTCTGTCCAAAAGCAACTTTGAGTGAGGACATAGCCATAGCAAGTGAAGAACTGTCTCAAACTGATACGAACATCGGAGACAAGCAGAGGACGCTATCCCTCTTTTGATTAATTTAACTCCCACCGAAAGCGTACCAACTATGCATCTCCATAAAAATAACCTTTGTTGTAAAGGTAATTTACTTGCCCATAGTAGTTTAAGATTACACCTCCACCAAGAAAGAGATTTGTGCAGATGCCAAAGGGAGTTGGCATGAGTTGCAATCCAAGGGCGTGGCAAAATAGACCTGTAGACCTTCATATAGAAGCCAAAGCATGAAGAGGGAGAGGATGATTAGCAGAAACTGAAGATTGCAAAGTCCAATCCCTTAGTCTGTCCCTTTGAGCAAGAGGAGGAACAGGGAGGAATGGATGTAACAAATGACCAAGCTTCCTCCAGATGAATCTATGATGCATACCCAGTGAGTATCTACGAGATGCCTCCAGGAATGATAAAAAATGTCCCTGATCATTGATCACATCTTCCACCTTCCTTATGCCCAGCTTCATAAGATTGTAAGCTCTGATGGGCTCCTGAAGAGCTAATGGAGTGATAAAAACAGCACTCCAATGGAGACTTTCCTGTCGTAAAGAGTTGGAAGAATGCTCATTTATCAGGAGACCATTTAAGTGAGGATAAAACCTGTTTCCAATCTTGCAACAAAGAAGTGGAAAGGGGACAACTTGGAATTCTCCCTTGAAATTTTCCCACGACTACCTCCCAAAGATCAGTGATCCAGTTGCCATACACCGATGATTTCATAGTAGAGCACATGGTTGCTAACATAATGGTCCAGGGCTGTTGTTGGGAAAAAAAGTAGTAAGCAGAGTTGCCTTACGGGCAAGCATGTGATACCTGAGATTGAGAATGTTAAGACCACCATGCATCTTGGGGGAGCATACAAAATCCATTTTCAGTAATCGCAAAGCTTTCACATGTGACTTAGTCTTCCATAACAATTCCATTGCCTGGGACATGAAGGCTGAAATATCCCTGGGAGACCAGTGAAGCAAAGGTAAGTAAAATTGGACATATGCCATGAGAATAGATTGGACTATCCGAAGTCCGGCCATGTGGGAATTTTCCAATATTCCAACTTGTCATGAAGCTTCCGGAAAATCCATTCCATTTGTTGTTTCCTTGTGATATTCTAGCCAATTGGATACCCTAAATGACGCACCACCTCATGACATTGCACAATGTCTTCGGGCCATAAAAGGGCATGCCAATCACAGCTCTTTAAGGGAATGAGCTTGGATTTTCCAAAATTGACCATCAAACCAGCTGCAATGCCATAAAGAGAAAGAGTATCCATGAGAGTCCGAAGATCTTGCTGAGTATTCTTTGGCATGAAATATGAGTCATCGGCATATGCCTGTGCTATAAGAGGGGTAGACCCAGGAATGCTCAATCCATGAATATGTCAGTGCGTCGTAAGAGAGTCCATATGCAAGAGCAATGGGTGAATAGCAATTGCATATAATAGAGCACTGAGAGGACAGCCTTGACGCACGGATCTGGTCAACTTCCAAGCCTGTGATAAATGATTACCAAGGATGCATTGAGAAGTGGACTCAGAATATAACCAATATATGATGTGTACCAACTTAGGACCAAAGCCCATCTTGGACATGATGAGAGAAATAAAATCCCAATGAACCGTGTCAAAGGCTTTGGCCACATCCACTTGCATAATCAACACATCTTGTTGAGTATATTTTGCATATTCAATGGCAAGCAATGCATTGGAAATGTTATCCTGTATTTGCCGTCTGGGCAAAAAACCATATTGACGAGGATGGAGTGCATGACTCAATGCTCCAGATATCCGGTGAACAATCATCTTTGCAACAAGTTTATAAATAACCGGCATGAGTGTGATTGGCCTCCAGTCAGACATATGTTGGCATAGACTTTTCTTAGGGATTAGTTGAACAATGCCATGCTTCCATGAAGAAGGAAGATAGCCTTCCTGCCAGGCCATGTTAATCATCTGCAGGAGGACATCCTTGAGGTCTTCTCAAAAAGCTAGGTAAAATTCCACTGAAAGACCATCCCAACCCGGAGACTTGGATTTACCAAGATGATGCAAGTGTTGAAAGAACGGTAGAGGGGGAGGAGACACACACACAGGAGCAAACCCTAATGTATATTGCAAACCCTAACCATAGAGGGAAGCCATGTCCACTCTCACACAAAGCATAATGCACTAATCCATAATCCACACAACACACAATGGGTTGTGTCCACACTCTACTAACCCTAGCTAATGTCCACACACTATGACCAGCTGGACACGCGGTCATTTATGTCTCACACATGTTCCTACCTAATCTGCCAGCACATAGCATAGCTGGCTCACACTGACATCGAGCTTGAATCTCAACAGCCCCTCTCAAGCTCATGATGTACTGCCGATGAAGATGTAGATGAGCTTGGGATATCAAGACTCTCAACACTCCCCCTCAAGCTCATCCCATGTACTCCCAACATAGTCCGGAAGTACTCAAACTTCTCCCTGCTAAGTGGCTTCGTAAAGATGTCTGCCACCTGCTCATCAGTCTTCACATAGTGAAGATCAACTGTACCATCCAGCACCTTTTCTCTGACAAAGTGATAATGGACCTCTATGTGTTTGGTCCTCGCATGAAACACTGGATTCTTTGCCAACTGTATACTGCTCATGTTGTCACAATGAATGACAACTTTGCCATCAAGAGGCTCACATAAATCTGCCAGGAGACTCTTTAACCATATAGCCTCACAAGTAGCAATGGCTGCACCCCTGTACTCAGCCTCTGTACTGGATAAAGCAACTGTAGGTTGCTTCTTGCTACTCCAACTCACCACGGCACTTCCAAGTGTAAAAGCATATCCACTAGTAGACCTCCTGTCATATGCGCTACCTGCCGAATCAGCATCTGTGTAGCCATGTATGTCCAAGCTTTTACCACTCTCATAGAATAAACCATAATGTGCTGTGGTTTTCACATATCTCATGATGCGTCTCACTGCATCCAAATGTGGTTTCCTAGGGCTCTGCATAAACTGGCTGACTAGCCCCACAGCATAACTCAAATCCGGGCGTGTGATAGTCATATATATGAGACTACCAACCATCTTCCTGTACATAGAAGGATCATCCAATTCCTCGCCATAATCAGCCCGTAACTTCACATTTTGCTCCAATGGTGTACTCATAGGCTTACACCCTGTCATGCCATACTTTGCCAACATATCCAATGCATATTGGCGCTGTACTAACCAAGTACCTGCATGATCTTTCACCACTTCAATGCCAAGGAAGTATCTCAACTCACCAAGATCTTTCATGTCAAATTGCCCACTCAAAGCTTTCTTGACATGCATTACATCTGCACCATGATCACCTGTGATAATCAAATCATCCACATAGATGACTAGTAAAACAATCCCATGCTGTGTCTTCTTCACATAGAGTGAAGAATCTGCTGTAGAAATCTGAAAACCAAGTGAGATAAGATATCTGCTCATCTTATCACTCCAAGCACGTGGTGCTTGCTTTAGACCATACAATGCCTTTTTCAACCTGCATACGTGAGTGGGATATCTAGGGTGTACATACTCTTCTGGCTATGCCATGTACACTTCCTCTTGTAGATCTCCATTCAGAAATGCATTCTTAACATCCATCTGATGCATTTCCCAGCCATTAGTAGCTGCAGCCATAGCAATGACTGCTCTCACTGTGCCCATCTTAGTAGCCACTGGACTAAACGTCTCATCATAATCCAATCCTTGGGTCTGTGCATAACCCTTTGCTACCAATCTTGCTTTATGTCTCTCAATAGAACCATCAGATTTGCACTTCACTTTGTAAACCCATTTACATCCAATAACATTCTTGTCCTTTGGTAATGCAACCAAGTCCCATGTATCATTATGGACCAATGCGTCCATCTCCACATCCATTGCTTTTTCCCATACATGCTCTCCAATAGCCTCTGTATAGCATGTAGGTTCCACATGCTTCACCATAGATGTCATATATGCATAATGCATAGCAAAATCTCTATATGTCAATCTGTCAACAGGATATCTGACTCTCTGGGATCTCCGCAATGCCTGCGGGTCACTCTGTACACCTGTAACTCTAGCATGTGGTGGCACATATCTATCCTGTCTAGCACCAGGTGTGCGTAAAACAGGTATGCCAAGCTTCTCATCCAAACTCTCAGAACTAGATGACTCATAACCTGTGATTCCAATTCCTTCGACTTTCTTTTTGCCTTTATCCATAGCACTACTCCCAGTGCTCACGCTCTCATGCCTCAAACGTCCTGACCATGGACGTACACTGCTACTCTCAGCCTCTACTGCTGGCCCAGACATAGTAGTAGAACTAACAGCAAGGCCTCCTCTAATTCTGTTTCAGTGAAAGGTAGCTCAAATCGAGCTGCATCCTTAGTGTGGATAACTGGAGAGACATGTTGTACAAATTGTTGCCTAGCTTGATGTACCTGAGAAGATGGCTGATGTACCCCAAAAAACAAATTCTGAAACTTGCATGCTCACAATGACACTATGCACACACACACACACACACACACACACACACACACAAAAGGTCTTAGTGTTTTACAAGGCACAAACAAAAAGCACTCACAACACACACACAAACAACAACAACACTCAAATCAATTCAGCATATACACACACTTGAACTCTTCCACTTGCTCTCAAGAATCAATGCAAATCAAGTGTTTAGTGCAAGGGATGAGATTTTGTAAAGGAAGCACCATATACCTTGCTAGGTGAGATGAAAAGGGAGGGGAACCTGTGGTCACCATCTCCACACCGCACCTAGCTAGGTGTGTGGTGCCTCCCATGCAAAAGCTTATGACAATACTATCAAGGAGAAAATAACCTTTTCCACATGGGGAACTATGGGTAGTTGCATGATTTTTTCATAAGACATCCATATGGCAAATGCATACAAGTATGGAAGTATGGAAGAAGTATGGTGAAATCCAATGTACATATGCATATAGATTTATACAAGATATTGGCATAGTATGTATATATCAAAATGACACATTTAAACACATACACTTTTTCACTTAACCATACACAGAAGTATGGTAAGCATGTTTGGTCACATCGTCGTATGCACATCATATGCCTAGTATGAAAGTATGGTAAACTAATGCTAAAAAAACTATGGTAATTGTGTCTCCAAGTATGAAAGTATGGTAAACTAGTGCTAAAAAAAACTATGGGTAGTTGTAGCTCCAAGTATGAAAGTATGGTAAACTAGTGCTAAAAAAACTATGGGTAGTTGTAGCTCCACTAATGGCTTATTGTTATTAAGATGATTATTTGTGCACTTAATAGTCGCACGACAAAACTTCTTGGCTCTAGCTAGATACAAGGTGTTTTGTGTTCCTCTATACAAACAAGATCAAAGTCCTTTAAACATCTTTCAAATCAAAGAGAGAGAGAGAGAGAGAGAGAGAGAGAGAGAGAGAATTTTATGAAGTAATGTGGGAAATAAGATGAACAAGGCTTCATTGGTAACATTGGGACATAAAGTGTGGGGAAGAGTGTGGCCAAGTGATCAAAGGGAAAGTCATCATCTTTTTTAAGAGGGTATCTAAAGCACCCAAATGGCTCAAATAGTCTTTATCTTGACCATATTGCATTTGTTTTAAGGATGTGGTAACATGTTGCATTCTTTTCATTGACATAAGCACTCAATGATTCCCACACTACGGATTATGACAACATTATGTCCTTTTGTAGGCAACGTGGAGCATAACTAGCTAGGTGTGGTGGGGGTGAGTAAGCATCATCTGGAATTCCTGTGTCCTTCAATTGGGAGAGGAAGCATATATTGATTGGGCTATTTGGGATTCTGGCCCCATTGCTTCCTTACACTCTTGGTCCAAGGCCTGCCTCTTGAATGCTGATCTTCTTACTGAGCTATATTGGTAGAGGAGTGCGGGTTCGCATTGCAAAGAGAGAGGATGCTATTCCTGACGCTTCGCATCATGTGCTTAGTGGTGACGCAGTGATTTGCCTGAGCATGTTGGCTGGTGGGGCTTTTTCTCTCCTTGCGGTGCTCCGATGCTAGTGAGATATGGTTATATGCTAGTGAGATATGGTTATATGCTTTTCACTATTGCATTGGAGAGGACGACTCCACCATGTCAAGATTTGTTTCTTAGAGGCTTTTGAGGAGCACTTTGAGCTTGATCTTTCTTGGGTATCCATTCGGGTTGTCGGCTCTCAAGGGAAGAGATGTGTGGTCGACCCCCATTTCCCCTTTGAGGAGGCTCACCCTTGGTGCTTATGGATTTGGGAGGGACGGCTGATTTCTCGGGACCCAGGAGAGTGGCAGTGGCCTCATACAAATACGTCCTGTGCACCTATCTTTTTCTTTTAGTATTCAATCCGTATTGGGCGTATTGCTCAGCTACGTTAGCACCATCATCAGCGTACCCGCTTGCACTCCTGTCTCCATCAGGGACTATCTCACTCCTATCTTCAGATTTTTGGTCAACTCTGTGGGCTCTCCAGGCTAGCAGATGGATTTGCTATTTCTTATGGATGATTACCCATGCAGGTTTACCAGTTGGGACTTGGGCAGCCATTGTGGGGCATGATTCTTCTCGTGTTAGATGCGCATTGCACGTTCTGGAGTCTAGCAGCCACTGCTTATGGGTTTGCCCGGACTCGCACATGGTTTGGTGTGCAGTATGCTCACTACTCAGTAGGGTTGGCATCCAACACGGCTTTCTCACGTGGGGAGCACTTTCTTGGTTGATGCATTTATCTGGACTACATCTTTTTTTTGATGGGGTAGATGCTTATCCAGTTTTTAATGCTTACAGCCCCACAGGATACTTGTGTCGATCTCTTGATATTCTTCCACTAGTTGCGAGACAAGGTGATTTATAGACTTGAGATGTGGTCTTCTCCACCATTGTTAGTATCATCTTGTGGTTTCTTTGGAAGGCTCGATGTTCACATATTCTTGGGTCCTTGCCTTCTTCCACTAGTTGCCAGACAGGGTGATCTATAGACTTGAGATGTGGTCTTCTCCACCATTGTTAGTATCACCTTGTGGTTTCTTTGGAAGGCTCGATGTTCACATATCCAATCAGGGATTTTTGGAGATTTTCGTAGTAGCCAGTGGGATTCAACAGTTGGTTTCTCCGGGGCAGCAGAGCAGAGGACCACATTTCTTAGACACTGATCACACTCCCAGTCATTCTTTTCCTTCTCTCACGGGCACATACAGTGGCAGTATACTCCACCACAGTGGTTTTTCCTACATTCCTCACATCGTCCCCTGTGATGTACATAGCTTGAGGGCCTTTACCCCTCTTCCCCCTTAAGTTTTTGTACTGCCCTTGAGATAGGCCTCTCTTGGCATCTCAAGGGATTTTTGGTACCAGTAATATAGTCATGTTTTTGAGAGAGAGAGAGAGAGAGAGAGAGAGAGAGAAAGAGAGAGAGCGCTATATTAACATAGACGGGAGGCCGAATCGACCTATGGGACAAATCAAATACAACAATTTTAAGTACAATCCACTTCAAGGTGCCAATGGCATAACAAAAAAAAAGACGTGTAAGAAAAAAATCACTCACTCAAGAAAATGAGTTAAAGGGGATGTACACTGAAGTACAAAAAAGGAATCAGCCTTTGTCCACCTTGTTTGTACAGAAGTCTTTAGTAATGGCTTTACCATTACAGCCCATTTGCCTTGATTTCTTGCTTCATATACCTTTGCCAATTCTTGTTTCGTGTTCTTCAACTCTGTAGGTGTGAGTTGATCCACCATCCATACCTTTGTTCCTTGTAGGGAACGAGCTTGTTAAATTACCTTGATCTTGTCTCGTAAATCCGTGTACTTTAAGACTAGATGCTTCCCCTTGAGTTCTATAAATGGTTCTCCAATCCCTATGAATGGGATGGTGCGACTCACCTTCTTGAGAGAGAGAGAGAGAGAGAGAGAGAGAGAGAGAGAGAGAGAAATGAAATGAAATTATATATTAACGCCTTCAAAAGGCCAAAATGACCTATGAGACCAAAAGTTTACAAAGTTTGGTGAATCTGATACAATGTTTGTGAAAGTTGAAACAACTAAACATCTAACTGAAAAGGTAATAGGGGGGTCCTAATGGGTAGCATCTGGGAAGGAAGAAAAAGGATACATCTAAGAGCTCTCTAACAATAGAGGTAAGCATCACATACATCAGTATTTAAAGATATCTCTCATCGGACGATGGCGGATAGCATCAATGTCCTCCATGGTGAGCACTCTGACTGGACGACTCCCATGCCGTGCTAGTATGGTGTGGATCCTCTTTCGTAGTCTCCAACGGTGTCGAGATGGGCCCCTCATCCTGGGGCGACGGGACCACCCCAACTCCATAGTCCGATCAAGCAATGTGCCTCTAGTGTAGCTATACTGTGGGGCCTGCTGGTCTAACTGCTCAATCTCTGGCCGAAAGAAGTCTGTAATCTGCCTCTGTAGATGTATCTCCCTCTATAGTTAAAAAACTGATTTTTGACACCTCAGAGTGGGGATTCCCCTTCATGAAGTAGGTGCCTTTTTTACTCCTGAAGAGATCCTCTCTGTGTCTACGCAGCTCCAATAAGTATAGTCCGAGACATCTCTGATCTTGGTATCTTTTTTTTTTCCAACAGAAAGATCCTTCCATAAGTTATGTAAAAAAAGACTTCCCAAAGGGCTACAAGACATCCCTGTGAGGGAAATACAACTGAGCTGAGGGAGACTCTCCCCAGTAGCGGAGGTGTACAATCAGTAAAGGCCTATCTCATACAATGGTGGGGGGAGGAAAAAGCCACACGAGGGGTCTGTAATGCCAGTGAATCACTCCCTGCTGGATGGAGTAAAAGGGGCTTGTCTGCCAGGTATCGTGGAAGGACCGGCACCGTCGCACCGCTCTATTTGTCGATCCCTGTAAACGATCATATTGTCCCCGTAAGGTATGGATCAGCTCCAGCCAAAGCGCGCGAATCATCACCGCTGGAGGCTCAAGTCGACCCTCAAAAACTCTGAAGCATCGGGCCCGTCAAATAAACCAGAGAGTGAGGTTGCTCAAGAGCTCCCAGCGCAGATCCCGCTCCTGAGTCCAAGGAGAAGTCGCGAAATCTGGAGAGGGACACTGTCAAGGCTGGCCGGTGTGAAGACGAATGATCTGGCTATCCTGTGCTGTCTCATACCCAAGCGTTGGGTCTGTAGAGGTCGACCAAGCTGCTTCTCCCGAAGAGAAGATGCCCTCAGGGAGAAGTGGAACAAGGACCCTCACAATCCGAAGCCAAATATGCTGAGCCTGTGGGCAATCCCAAAGACAGTGGCGCTGAGTCTCCAACAAAGGAAATCCGCAGCAGGGGCAGGTCAAGGGATGGCCCCCGTAGACCAGCCACGATCCCACCGCTACACCACGGTGTGCAACCAACCACCGAAAGGTGATCGCGTCTGGCCTGTTGGCTGGCCCAGATACATGCCTAAAAGTGAGTCAAAAACTCCTGAGAAAGCCCCTGGCGCCTCCAATGCTCTGTCGCAGCTGGGGTGGGCGTCCGACGCGCAGTCAAGATGTGTCTCCCAAGCCTGACTGTGTACTGGAAGAATGGCATCCCTGAAGAAACCGGAAGAGAAAAGGGATCGTGCCATAGCCACTCTCCTGGGTCCCACTGAAGCCGGGCTAGGGGACGGGCTCCATAGGCCCACAACCGCCACTCATCTGAAATCATCGCAAGATCTGGGTCAATCAGCCACTTCCGTGAAGCAGCTGCAACAACTCTGACTCGCTGGAAGGTACAAGCCGCCACCAAAGGGGACTCCTCCTCCACTCTCAAAAGCCTGCCCTCAGACTCCACCTCAAAGAAGAGACATCTGCCATCCTTTGAACAAGCTCTGACTGCGATCAAAACCTCCAGCTGAGTAAAGGCCCCCATCCAGCGCGGAGCCGTGGGCTTCAGGGGTATGAACCACTCCTCGGGCAAGGCAGCCTGAATCTCCAAACGCATAGTTTGGCCTCCTCTATAATGGCTCAACTGCTCCCTCTGAATCTCCTCAAACATGTTGCAAAACTCCTACCAGTCTCCAAAGCTATGGGCAGGCCCTGCTCTGCCACCGAACCCCAAGCAAGGTGTGGCCGTGAACCAATCCCTCTGATCCATGCATCTCTGATCCATGAATCAGAGATCCCTCTGATCCATGCATCCTCAAAGCCAAAGCGAGAGAGCGTGCCCTCAAGAAAGCCCCAATCTACCCGATCATAGGCACCAAATCCTATTGTCGCATACGAGCCAAAGCAGTGGCCTCCCAGAAAGTAAAGATGTTGTCAAGGATACTCCGTTCCTTGACGAAGGCAGTCTACGTAGCATGTATCAAATCCCCAAGAAGTGGCTGGATCCTCAAACTCAAAGCCTTCGCCAAGACTTTGTATACTGTGTTGAGGATCGTGATAGGCCTCCACTGCCGTATGTCATCAGCAGACACTCATTCTCCCTTGGGGATGAGGAATATAAGACCCTCTGAAAATCTCTGTGGCATCTGCCAAGTGGCCAGGATATGCTGAAAACCTCAGCTGAGGCCCAATCTCAAAAGGCCCCAATACTACATAAAAAGGCTGGGGTCAGTCCATCCTCCCCAAGGCAACTATTGCGGGGGAGAGCTCTCAAAGCATCATGAAGCTCTGTCTCAAGCAAAGGCTGTGCGCATACGATCCGTGACCCTGCGCTGTATGTGTCTCCACACCTGCTGCTGCTGTCGACAAGCATCCCGCCGCTCAGAAAGGGCATCTGCTGATAACAGCTCCTGATAAAAGGCAGTAGCTGTCTCCCGAATCTTTGCTGGCTCCACTGCAAGAGTACCATCAGGTCTCCTAAGCTGTCGCACCCCTGTCCTAGCATGACGAGGACCTGTGATCTCAAAGAACTCTCCAGTGGCCCGGTCCCCAAGCTGAGTCCACTGAGAAGCCTATCGATGGTAGAAAAACTCATAGCGACGCTCCTCCACCTCGCGAACCTCCTGTCTCGTAGGCCCAGTTGAGCCTCTTTCCAAATTGCACGTTGGCTGCTGCTCCTGCAAACGCTGTAAAGCCATAAGTCCCCTGCCCAGCTTGCGCTCTCTCTCTCGCAACTCCTCGAGACGATGCCTCGCTGTCTCGTGAAAGAACATACTGATCTCGTGCAGTCCTCTAGCACACTACTCTGCTACATCCACCTCTGTGTCGAGAGCGACAGTCCATATCCTCTCAACCTCGTCGGCTAGGCTGCCGTCTACGAGTATCCTCTCTGGGGTCCTCAGCTGCTAGCCGACAGGCCGACCTTGATCCTCCAAAACCAACACAACCGGCGCATGTTCGGAAAAAGAAGAACCACCCAATATCCCTGTCACACCGCCACGCTCCCCTAGCCAGTCACACTGACATAAAACCGGTCAAGCTGAGACCGGTTGGAACCTCCCTGTCGACGGTCCGCCGATCTGGAGAACCTCAAGCTGCCTGGGGAATGGGTGAAAGCCTCATGCTGCCATACATCAGAGATGCTCAAAGACATACATAGCCTGTCCCAGGTTGCTAACTCACTGCCATGTACCGCAGTCTGGCTGCCCCCAATCTGGTCAGATGGGACCTCAAGCATGTTAAAGTCGCCCCCAACACACCAGTGATCCACAAGAGGCAATGCATCTACAATGCGCATCCAAAACTCAGATCATGCACTCGCCTGATTAGGGACATAGATATTAAGCATTCCAATGTGCTCTCCCTGAAAACGCATCGTGATGTACTAGGCTCGACCTGGGACAATAATGCCCCTGTCCACAATAGCATGCTGCCATAGTCATACATACCCCTCCCTGGCCGCCCAAGTGACCAAATCCTGCAGACCAGAATGTCTCATATCTACCTGCAAGCACCGAGCCAAAACGACGAATCTTGCTCTCACTCAAATGGTGCTCCTGCAACATCAAAATATCTATACTGCCCCCAACAAGGCATCTCTGCAGCTCCTGCCATAGACGGCCTCTATAGCTCGCATACTGTGTACCGCCTAGGCCCTGCACATTCCATGAGATAATCTTCATGGCTGACGAGAGAGTGAGGAAGCTGGGGACTCAGCTCTGCGCAATGCTTTCGCAAGCGGCTTGGAGGGGGCGACACTCTCTGTCAGACTGTCCTCATAAATGCATACATATCCAGGTGCTCTAGCCAGATCGGCCACGATCCTCACCACCAAGTGGCAGACCCCAGCGCTGTCCACAGTCCCAGATACATGATATCGTGCTAACTCCCAACAGTGTGCTAGCACCTCCGTCACATCTAAGTCTCCCACGTGGTGAGAGAACTCGACCGCCTGAGTCCGCAAGTACTCATAGGCCAAGTCTGCTGTCCACTCCCGAGAGCTCGACCCGCAGAGGGGAAAGGAGAAGCCCACTGAAGCATCTATGGCATCCTCCCCTCTCGCAGGAAGTACCAAAACATGCACTCGAATCGGTGCAGGATCCTGAATGTCCTCAGCTGCAAAGAGGCGCGTGTAGGAGTAGTCGAAGGCCTTGGCCCTCAAACTGCTGTCAAAGTTGAAGAGTCGCCGTCGAATAGCAGAAAAGGGTGAGCCCCGAATCGGCATGGTGGTGCGTGGGGAGACTCCCCTGTCCAAGGCACTGCTCAGCGAACGGCACAACAGGCGAGTGCCAGGAGACTACAGGCTCCAGCGGGGGTGGAGGGGGTGGCGAGGATGCAGTAGGTGAGACGAGGGGGGCCGGGGGGGGTGGCGAGGGAGGACCTGGCTGCTCCTGGCGAGGCGGAGAAGAGGGCGCAGGAGGAGGAGGAGTGGCGGAGGCGGAGGCGGTGGGGAGGAAGTCGAGGCTGGGGGTGGGGGAGCCGGCATCTCCTGATCTGCTGAAGACTCAGGAACCTCCTGATGAAGAGTCGCAAACTGGTTCCTGAGAGGAGCCCACTGCTGCTGTGTATCTAGCAGGCTGCTAAGGCCTCCCTCTGCGGCGCCCACTGGCGGCGGGCTGCCACTCAGTGTCGGTTGCGGGAGGGTGTGTGGTAGAAGACTGAGTTGCTGCTCCCGTGGCTGCTCTGAAGTTGAAGCCTGTTGCTGTGGTGAAGTCCGGGGCCGCCGTCGGGGACAGGCTTTGGCCAAATGGCCTACCTGTCGACAAATGAAACACTGGTTGGGGAGCCCCCAGTACTCGACCCTCTGTGAGAAAAAACCCTCTCCCACCTTGGGCTAAAGCACTGCCTTCGGTAGGGACAGCAAATCTCGCACCAAGACTCGAACTGAAGGTAGACCAGCGGCTTTGGCCACCACTGAAGCTGCTGTAGGGCTTGCTTCCAGAACCGACCCAATAAGGGAGCCAATCCTGGAAAGCAGGGACAGGTTCTCACGTAGGAGGTCGGGGAAACAAACAGTAATAGGAAACAGACACTCTCCCCTCTCGGCCTCTGCTGCCCGCTGGATCAAACCCATGGTACCACGGGCTAAAGAATGCCCGAGCACCGCGAATGTCGAGCGGGCTCATAGCAAGAACCTTGGCCACGCTGTGTTCTTCTGCGAACTCTATCTGGTAGTAGCCGCGGCCAAGAATCTGGACATCCAGGATCGTGCCCACATTTGCAAGAAGGCGGGCCTGGAGAAGATCCCGGATTTCCCCTCTGCTGGGGCGAGTGCCAACTAGCTTGCAGATCGTAGAGGCAATCCGGAGGCGCTCTACCTCTGCTGCGAGGCTTGCTTCCTCTTCTGGCATAAGAGAAAGCCTGACAGAGATATCCTCGGGGGTGGGTGAGGGGGCTGTGTCGGAGTCCCTTTGAGGCGGGGCGGGAGCGAAGGCGAAAGAAGGGGGGCGCACGCCAAGCTAGCTGAAGAAAAGGGAAGAAGAAGCGTGAGCGGAAGCGGGGGAGCAGAGGCCCGGCGGGAAGAGAGGGGGGGGTTTTCACTGGCGGTGGCGAGGGTGCAGAGGGGGGGCAGGGCATGCAGTCGTCGATGGGAGCGGCGTGGGAGCACAGGTGAGGCGCAATGGCTGCAGCGCCGTCAGGGGGTGGGTCGCGAGGAAGCAGAGGCGAGGCAGGGGGTCGCAGGCGATGGCGAGTGAGCAGACGAGTGCGCGGGGGCTTCAGATCCTGGTATCTCATGACCCTAGAAAGCGGTCTGAAACCCTCTCTGAATAGGCAATGGAAACGACCTCGTATTGCATAATATACTGGGCAGTGACATATGTAATGTAACTTTGTCTCTGGCTCCATCTGGCACAACTGACAAATCCTGGCCTCAGCTGGTACTCCTCTAAATCTGCCCGTGTCAATCTCTAGCTAGTGTGAGGATGTGCGAATATGACCAATAGCACACCGTATCCCATGGGAGAGATGAGTATCCATGTAGCTGGGTCTAATCACAAACCCATCCTCTGTAAGGTGGAGAAGATGCTCTCTATAGAAAGCCATCGTCGTACCCAACTCATGTGTCGGTTGTATCCATGTCCTCCTAGTATCCAGCTGAGTCAAGTCCTGCTTGTTGATAACTAATCTCTGCCTGGGTGAGAGAGATGGAGGGTGCATCCAAGGAGTATTGAAATGGAGGTAGTCTGTCCATACTAAAGCCATGCAGCTGGAACCAAGATGTCATCTGTGCATACCAGCATGATCTATCTCCCTGTGATGGCAACTGTAGTGAAGACTCCAAGGCTAAACGAGCAAATCTGTCTCTAGGGAGAGCCCAGGTGCTATGCATAAAAGAGATTGATTGAGTGAGTGCCTTCACCACTAACGGGGGGCCAGCTAGCTCTGCACGGATAATCTCATGTGGTACTGAGGCCTTGGCCCTAATCATCCGGGAAATCATAGAAACCAAGGGCCTCTCCATACATCTCCATCCATCCGTACTACTAGCTCTACTGTGATGATCCACTGAGGGTCCCCATATCTCCACTCTATATAGCATGGTGGAAGTGACTAAGGTGTCAAAGAGCCAAAGCTTTGTTCGAGGTTCCTCGAACTGAACCTATGAACACATCCTCTCAAGTCTCCCTAATGCCGTAGAAGCTCTGGTCAATCTCATCTCTGCTGCTCTCCTCAAGGAAAACACTGGGCCATTGAAAACCACACCGAGGTAAGTATATGTATCTGTATACTCCAAAGTCTCTCGACCATATGTAAAGGTGGATGCTGACCTCCTGACCCACTGTGTTGTGGTGTAAACACCATCACCTTGGTTTTACCAAGGTTGACAAACAATCCACTATCCTGTGCAAACATGTGCAATGCATCCAATTGACGCTGCATCCCCTCTAGAGAATCTGAGATCAGCACAATATCATCAGCATACAACAACAATGGAATCCATGTCCCTGCTAGCTGTCCTCCTCTGTCCCCCTCTTGCTCTACATAGTCTGAAACCTCATCCACATATTTCCCAAATAAGGTGGGAGATAGGGGGCAGTCCTGCTTCACCCCAATAGTGGAGTGAACCATGTCAGACATGTCCTGAGTAGTGCCTACTTGCCCCACAACTATCCTGTATAAAGCCATGATCCCCCAAATCAGCTCTATGGGCACTCCCATGTCCTGTAGTCTGCGCATAAGTCTGGCTCTCGGTACTGTGTCAAAAGCTTTGTGGAAATCCACAAAGCTACAATAAATCATCCTGCCATGAGATCTACCCTCCTCAATAATGGCTCTGAGTGTCAAAATATGGTCTAGAGTGGAGAAACCTCTCCTGAACCCTGCCTGCCCTGATGCACGTTTGCCCTCTCTTTCTGCCCATTTACTCAACTCTTGCTCAAGAATAGATGCATATAACCTAGCCAATGTGTGACCAACCATGATGGTGCGATAATTCCCAGGAAGCATGGGATCTCCTGACTTGAAGATAGGCACAATCGTGGATATACTCCAAGTTTCAGGAAAACCATCACACATGGCTCGATTAAACATCATAGCAAGAGGCTCTGCAAGCATATCTCTGGCATGAATGAAGTGCTCTGCTACCAAACCATCATGATCATATGCTCTCCCTGTCCTCATCCTGCCCAAGGTGGTACCAAACGTTATGTACTGTACGTTGTTTGGTACGGAAAAAAATTTTAAGGTACGTAAAAATACGTACCATTGGTAAAAATACATAAAATCTCAGAAATTTCAGCCACCTACATAAAATTTCAGTCCATGTCCACATTGACATATAAAACTTTCGAAATAGAGACACAACAAGGTCACAAACCTACTAATTCAAAAGTGAGAAATTAGAATCACAAGTCGTCAATCATACTTAATAAGTTAATCGTACTTATTACTTAAGACAAGTCACATTGTCACAAGTGAGTCGTCCACAGATGGTGGGCTAAGGCTCTGAGAGAGAGAAAAGAAAGAAAGAAAGTTATATTAACGTCCCACGGGAGGCCGAATCCGACCTATGGGACAGATCAGGTACATCCATTTACATTCCACTCTGGGTATCGATGCCAAAGAGGCATAAAACTGAAAAAAAATAACTCAAAATGAACTCTTAAGACTCTTAAGAGTTTAAGTTACAATGGGTTCAATAAAAATAGCTATATTTCATCCATGGATGGATTTGCTCTCGAGGGGGCTGGGGTACGGAATTCTTTAATGATTGCTTGATCTCCTCTGTATATTGCCCATTTGCCATTCTTTCTTGCTTCTTTAACTTTATTCAGCTCTGTCGATCTGTTCTTGAGTTGTAGCGGGGTGAGTTCATCAGCTATCCATACCTTTGTCCCTTGGAGAGACCTTGTTTGCTTCATCACTGCTATTTTCTCATTGTTGTCCATATAGGAGACTTTTGCATGTGTACCCTTTACTATAATAGAGATAGGGTCTCCTAAGTCCACGAAGGGGACTACTGTGCTCAGTTGTGCTGTAAGTACATCTGTATCTAATATGTAGTCTTCTCGAAGCTCTTGAGCTATGTCTGCCCTATCCCATCCTTGAGGAAGACCACCGACTCTGATTACCTTTTTGTTACTTTCCATTCGTTTCTTTTCTTTGACTGCTGATATGACTTCTTTAACAAAATCTTGTGAGTTAACTGAATTTACCTTTGAAACATGGTTTGTCGTTTCTGTTTGTAGTGTTGTAGGTATGGGTCCTTCTTGTGCTTCCTCTTGCTTCGTCTTCATGGCTTGCACTTGCACTTTCAGTTCGTTGATTTGTTCATCTTTCTTGATAGTCTTGTGTTTCAGTGCTGCTAATTCTCCCTGGAGTTTCTTCAGTTCCTGCATGAGGTAGGCTTCCCATGGTGTCGGCTTGCTCACGGGTGGAGGAATGGGCGGTAATCGTCGTGAAGCGGTGACTGAGGCAAAAGACTTTTCACTTTCCATGTGTTGCTGCTGATAAAGGAGAGGGCTGTTGGTGGAACGAGTCCCCCCTCAAGGGTACCCTCTCCCCTTTGGGGGAGACTCAGAAAATGTGACCTACAAGATGCTCAGCTATACAGGTGCAGGGGAGAGTTATGTTGCTGCCTTGGGGGCCTGAGCAAGGGTGGGTGGGGAAAGGAGGCGAACGAAGGGAGAGAAGGCAAAATGCGGGCAGAGGGAGAGAGAAGCGAAGAGGAAGGGGGCGCAGAGGTGCAGGCGGGCGAAATGCAGGCAGAGAGAGAGAGAAGCGAAGAGAAGGCGAAATGCAGGCCGAGGGAGAGAGAAGCGAAGAGAAAGGGGGCGAAGAGAGAGAAGGCGGGTGGGAAGAGAGAAGCGAAGAGAAAGGGGGCGCAAAGGTGCAGGCGGGCGAAATGCAGGTAGAGAGAGAGAGAAGCGAAGAGAGGCGAAATGCAGGCAGAGGGAGAGAGAAGCGAAGAGAAAGGGGGCGAAGAGAGAGAAGGCGGGTGGGAAGAGAGAAGCGAAGTGAAAGGGGGCGAAGAGAGAGAGAGAGAGAGTTATGTTACTGCCTTGGGGGCCTGAGCAAGGGTGGGTGGCTGGGTGGCTGGTGGGTCGGTGGGTGCGTGGGTGGGGAAAGGACAAAACGGGAAAAAAAAAGAGGAAAAAAAAACCGCACGGATCGATCCGTACGTACGGATCCCCGTACGGTACGGATTGGATCCGTACGCACGTTTTGATCCTACCTTGATCCTGCCAATAGCTTTCCTTACCATCTTAGCAGTAAAAAGAAAGCACATGTCTCTGGGCATGGCTTTAGTGGGTCAGGCAAGGGTGGCTGTCCTGATGCTGTGTAAAGAGATGCCTGCATACTCACCCCATGTCTCTGTGGAGGTGATGGCGGGTGGTTGTATTAACGTCTGCAAAATACCAAAATGACCTCTTAGACCAAGAGAGTACAAATAGATGGTTAGATGTTACAACTATCCAGTTTGCAAAAATGAACTGGAAAAGCTTGAAAATTGAAAAGCGGAAAAGCTAGAATCTAAAGGCTATGATACCTATGGGGCGGCAGTACATCATTAGTGAGAGATATATATAGGATTAGCCCCGGGTACAAAATAGGTGCCAATACTTGTTAAGCTCATAATGAGATAGTACAAGGGTGGAAAACTCAAAAATCAGGGGGGACCTCCAAGTGATCCAAATGATTAGCCAATGGACCCCCGCATGGGCCTCTGTTGTGTAGCATCAATCTCTCCAATAGTGAAGAACTTGGTCCATTGCTCTCTATGTCTGGTGATAATCTTCCGTATCTGCTGACGCACCACCTATCTACGGACTAGGCATCTTGATCTCTGTCGTCATTGCTCTCTCTAGTAGAACTTGTCGGAGAGGAATCTGGTGATGAGGCTGAGTCACATTCGTGGTGATGGTACTAAAGTAATTGGTCACTTGTCTATGTGAAGGCCCATCGGGCATTGCACTCCTGTCATGTAGAACTCTCTTTGCATCTCCAGATCTCTACTGGAAACAACCCCAAAAAATCACTGTTCATTGAAGTCCATCACTTAGGCGATGGGCCCGAACCTCTCTCTAAAAAGACAATGATATTGTCCTCGAATCTCATAGTAGGTTGGACATCTATATATGTAGTGCTCCTCTTTCTTAGGCTCCAAACTACTTATTAGGCATAGTCTCTCCTATGCAGGTGGTGCATCTACCCGTCTCAATGCTAAGTTGGTGGGAGGATGTCCTCATCTACCAGTGGCACACCTAAATCCTTGTGAGGGGTAAACATCCATGTATCTCGGTTGTAAAATGAAACCATCCTCAATGGTATGTAAGAGATGGTCCTGTAAAAGGTCATCTTCATGCTCTGCTCGTGGGGTGGTGCGATCTAAGTTTGTCTAGTGTGTAATTGGATGAGATCGTGTTTGACAATCCTACCTTTGTGTGACTGAGGGCGATGGATGGTCTGCCAAGAGAGTATTGAAATGACAGTAGTCTATCCATAGAAAAGCCATGTAGCTCAAACCATGCTAACATTTGTGCATATCAACAAGAAGTATCCCGGGTACTAGCTAACTGTCGTGAAGACTTCAGGGCCATCTCGACATATCTATGGCAGGGAAGCTTCCTAAGGCTATGCATAAAATAACTGCTCTAGTAAGGGCCTCTACCGATGTGTGTACTAATGAAGTGAGCTAAGAGGTGAGCGTGTCTAGTGGTGCCTGTGGATCCATATCTAGTAGACCTAGATAAATGGTGTTACTATGAATAAGGTCACACTCATGAGTGAAATGTATAGTGGTGTGGTGTGTAATATTAGGTGTGTGGGTAGGGGTGGGGAGGTGTGCTAAGAAAGATAGTAGTAGAGAAGTATCGTCTGGGCGAGTAAGTATCATGAATGATGATATAAGCTCCATGGCCTCCCTTGATCTGAGAACTTAGTCCATTGTGCTACTTCCACCTCCATGAGGGAAGCACATGAGAGCTCCCGAATCGAGCCACCTCTCCATCCCATTATAATAATGAGATGGTGACGTGCTCCCATAGTTGTAAGGTATGAAAATTGGGTACGAGTATGGGAATTTTAAATTTGGGAAAAAATGTTCGATAGGGGTACGGTCCACTTTTTAAGACATGTAAATTCACATTCAGAATATATATATTTGGCATTAAACATACTTAGATAAATCTAGGAAAATGCCCAAATTCACCTTATAAAACCAAGTGCAAGTTATAAACTCATGGAACCATCAACTCCATTATGCATAGTATGGATATGAAATGGTATTCCATAGGCCTCAAATGGGTAGTAAGCAAACAAAAAATGGTTTAAAAAACAGTAAAAAAAATGATTTTCCAGCAAAAGAAAACAATTTTGCCAATAATAATAATAATAATAATAAAATTGAAAAGAACATATCGGATAGGTATGAAATGGTACGGTATGACCGTTTCGTACAAGTACATATTGAGCCCGAGGTATGAACGTATTGAACAACTATGCGTGCTCCCAACTCGAATAGTTGCTTCTCCTCATCAACTGCCCTCATCTGGATGGCATCCCCATATCATATATCTCACACTGTCTACTCTAGGTCTTGGCGTTAAAATCCACCAACAATATGACCTCTCCCATGCGTACCATACCGTGAACCTCTTGGCAAAAAATAGCATACTGCTATGTACACCCTCCTCATGTCTGTAAGCTGTAATCTCACCCACATGGCACATGTACTATGACTCCTCATCTCCACCCATCACATGAATGTGTGTTTGTAGCTCCTATCGGGAAAAAATGGCTACCCCCTGGATCCTTTAAGTCGTGTTTGTTGTGTGTGGTCTCTAAACGCCGACTCCCACATATATCTCGACGCCATCGGTAAGCTCTGCTACTGGCTCTGATGCATCTCTGCCAAGAAAACAATGTCCACATCTCCCATCACCTCCTCCAATCTCCCAGGGCTTGACTAAAGTGATTCGATGCAATTCCAAAATGCAATCTGTATCTGTGTCTCGTAGGCCGAGAGAGAGAGAGAGAGAGAGAGAGAGAAAGAGATGCAGTGTCACGCACTCCTTTCCAAGCCTGTTGTCCGTGGTCTTTTCTTGGGCAATGAACCTTGGAAAGTCCTCTTGCTTTCTTCTTTATCCTATGAGTGTGACTCCGTAGTTTGGTATCAGAGTTGGTCACTCGTGGCATGTCATCTTTTCTGACGCGTCTCTATGCATTGCTCAGCTTTCCCCCTTCCTCAGATCCTTACTACAGATATGGATTTCCATGCATAGGTTGCTTGTGCGCGGACAGCCTCAGACTCCAGATGAGATCGTTAGGTAGCCTCTCATCTGGAATTTCCATGTCCTTGATGCGGGGGTCACCAGTTACAAGAGAGGAAGCATATTGACTAGGCGATTTGGGATTTTGTCCCTGCTACTTCCTTGCACTCCTGGTCCTATGCCTGCCTCTTGGATGTTGATCTTATTATTGAGCTTTATGATATCGGCAGAGGAGTTCAGGTTCGTATTGCAGAGATAGAGGAGGCTATTCCTGACTCCTAGCATTAGGTGCTTAGTGGTGATGGTGATTTGCCCGAGCATGTTGGCTGGTGGGGCTTTCTAACTCCTCACGGTGCTCCAACGCTAGTGAGACATGGTTATATGCTTTTCACTATTGCATTGGAGCAGGACTCCTTGCACCATGTCAAGAGTATTTTCTTAGAGGCTTTTGAGGAGCACATTCAGCTTGACCTTTCTTGGGTGCCCATTCGGGTTGTCAGCTCTGAGGGGAAGAGACGACGCTGATTTCTGCGGTATATTGGGACCTAGGAGTGGGAGTGGCCTCATACGGATACGTCCTGTGCTCTTGTATCCTTCTTTGAGTATTCAGTCCGTATTGGGTGTATTGCTCCGCTTTTCCATTAGAGATTATCACACTCCTATGTTTGGCATTTTTGGTCATCTCTCTGGGCTCTCGAGGTGATTCTCTTGGGGGTGCACTACTAAGAAACCCTATGTATCATGTGCGTTCAAGGGGTATTAAAAAAACCCCTTAACTAGAATTCTCCCCAAATGGAACCGGTCTATGACAAACATAAAGCGGTGGTTCAATCAAATAAAACTTGGACTTTCACACACAGACAAACTTAAAACCTCACTCCCTCGCTCGACACTTGATAGGCCCCGAAGTCCGGCACCCCTTGCGGTATTTCTTTTTCATTAAGCATAAGGATTACAAACTGACAATTTCTACCTTGCTGCCCTTACTGTATTGGGCTGGGAAAACATAGTTTTGCTCCCATTCCAGCAGCATAACAGTAGCAAAATGTTCTCCGGTCAGTTTCCCAATGCATGCGGTGTAGAGCCACACCTAAACAGGCATAAAAACCCAATCTGTACAGAAAATTCAGAGCGTTGAATTTTTTGTTTTACGCCTCTATCTTGCTCCTGAACACTTGTTCTATGTCCCCCTAATGCCCACGGAGCTCCTAGAGTGTTTAGGCATCAAAAAGGGTCAAAACTCTTTTTGATGCCTAAAGATTTCACATAAGAACTCTTCGGAAAACAGCATTTCAGCCCTGCAATTTCAGCATTTTCTCAACTGTAACCTCTCAAATAGGAGGTTTCCAAGGGGCAAATACATTCCCACAAGTTGAGACATCACAAATGCGAAAGCCTATTTACTTTGCCAGGCATTACCAAGTGTGTAACTTAGGGAAAGAGAGACCAGTGCGGAGCATCACCGTACATAAGACAGAGGAGAAGGAGAGCATTCCATCGCCTGTACCTGGGATCCACCATGCTGGATAAATGAAAAACATAGCTCCCTATATGGGAAATTTGGCGCCAGCAGCCCTGTAAAGGGCAATTTCATAAAATTTTGACACTTGGCACTCATGCATGTCATTTCCAGTTTAGACCTTCCAGGATAAAATTCTCCCAAACTGGGCATCAGTTGACTTTGGCATAGACCAGAAAGTTGTTCCTCATTCAGTTTCGGAGCTAATGACGCGAACATATTTTGGGGTCCAAAAATAGTAACTCCCTAAATTTTAGGGATGACATCCACTGCATTCCCCAAAGGGTGTTCTGACCATCTTTGCACACTGCAGCCACATCAGAAAGTGTAATGTGGTTGAGATACAGTGACTTTTTATTCCATGGACATTCACAGATGTGTATCTACATTTATGGCCAGGCACACTGTCTTGCACCCACTCCATTGGCCAAGTACACTGACCCAGATGACCACTGACATTCTGTTCTTCAGTTCCAAGATTATTCCAAGGTCTGGGGGGAGAAAGCAACAGCAGCGAAAGAAAAGAAAAGTAAAATATTTATATAAGTAAGTAGGGAAAGCAACTGCAAAAATATCACCACCTGGTGACACCAACCCCCCCCCCAAATCCCAATAAAACCATTCCTCTTTAATTACGAAACCAACACATTTTTTTCTAAAGTTGAACTAAAGTACACCTTTGTAGCATGGCATTGCAAGCTTTGACAAGAAGTGGTTATAGTACAAAGGAGATGGTATGTGTGCAAGCACAGAGTGACTAGGACATCTATTGCCTCCCCTGCTCAAACCCAAGGCTGAAAACCATACAATTGCCCAAATGGGGAAGAAATTATGTTGGCCACTATACATGGACTACATGCACCTACGCAATACATGGCAAAAAGAATTACGGTGGAAACCATTTTGTAGGACCATACCTATCAATTTGCGCATGAATATTATTTTCCAAAATAGCAAGATCTGCAGCTGGAAGTGGCATGACGAGCTATAGGCCATGATGCGTAATGGTCTCTATCATGCATTCCAAATGATATAGCATCTTCCTATGCATCTCACCATCGATGAGCTTTTGCTCTGCTTGAATACAATTAAGCCGATCAATGGCACCTTGAAGTCAAGTCTCGACATGTCTTATATCATACTCTACTTCATGAAATGGTGATCACTAGATTCTGATAGTGATGCAATCTTGTTCGTGAGCCATGCACAAGTGCCCTCACAAGATTTAATCTCTTTTTGTGTCTCTCTTTCTATGACCTCTTCTTCACAAAACTCTAGGTCTATGGATGATAAACTTGATTGCAAATCAATCCACCACATGGATAGAATGTGTTGGTACTCAGCCAACAAAGGTGATGGCATGCTCTCCAAAGGTGTTGAAACTTTTGCAGACTCTCTATCCTTGTTATTGCAACCAAGTTTTTCTACTTTTTCCTTCCTATTTCCACCTACTATTGGATAGACTTTGGAGCCTCTATGAGCTACAAAGTCACTCCAATCATCTTCTACTCCATACTTGTTATGTACAAATGCACGTGCCAAGACTGCCCCACCTCATTGTTGTACATATATTTTGTTTGATAAATGTAACTATAAACCTCCATGAATTCCTTCCTCCAAGTGGTAACCAGAACAATTTTTTGGATCTACCTTACCCCATGTACTTACCATCCAATCTCGTAGCTTTGGTAGGTGATCTGGCTTTGCATGTTGAAATCATATCCAATCAAGCCAGCCAATGGCACTGGGTATAGCTTTCTCCTTTGGTAGCCCAAACACACTACTCACTAGATTGGTATCGATACTTATTGGTTTCTTGCTTGGCAACATTAAGTTTTTTGTGTCTACGTAGCCCTAGAGTAGCACTTGTGCTCTCTCAGGGTCAGTAAGAATATCCCAATTTTGTTTCAAATCATACGGCTGCTGCCCATCTTAGATACTCTGCTTTGCTTAAATCTAGGAGGAACGAGGGTTTCAAAAACTATAGCCCTTTCACTTTCTCCTTACTCGATGGTGATCTTTTCTTGTGTGTTTTGTTTGCTTTGTACTTCTTGTTTGTGGGTTTGCGAGTGCAGTTTTTTATATTCTTGCAAAGTTCCACTCTATTTTTGCTCGTTATTTTCATGTTCGTTGGTGTCACAATTTTCGATGTGAGATGATTTGTGTTCTTTAATGCTCATATCGTCCTTGAGATTTTCATCATTGATGATGGTGGCCCACGGGGTTTCTCACAATGATATCTTGATTTTTGTCTTTCATCATTTTTAGTTCTCTTCCAGGCACCTTCTCTGGCCCCGGGGTTCTCTTGAGATGTTTGGCATTTAGTTGCATCATGCTTTGCCCTAGAACTTTGCTTTTCCCTAGAACTTTGTTCCTGGGTTCCCAGCTCCAGATCATGGGCTTGGATGATGGCAATACTTGTGCTTTGTCTTCCTTCTCTTCCAGAAAAATGTGATATGGTTTCATCCTATGGCCATTTACTTTGTGAGCACATGTTGTTCCATCTAAGTTCCTAATCAATAAGTAGTAGGAGCTCGGGACTACCTCTTCCTCCACCACATAGGGTCCCACATCCATCTAATTTTCAACCTTTTGGGGTGGGGCCACATCCTTGAATTGAACACCAAAACTTGATCCCTCTTTTTAAAGACTTTTCCTTTCCCATATTGATCTGCCTAGACCTTTTTCCTTCTCCACATTGCTTGAACAAAATACACACTTTCCTACCTTACTTCTTCCAACAACTCAAGTAATTCCTACATTCTAACCTTTCGCAATTCGTCCATGGGCAATTTCTCCTGAACTACTATCCTTGAGCTTGGAACCACAAATTCCATTGTGACTATGGCCTCTAGCCCATAAGCCATTTTAAATGGTGTCATTCTTGTGGTGACTTTGTATTTGTGTGAAAAGCCCACAAGGCACTATCCAACTTCCGGTCCCAATCCTTTTGGTTGGCCTCTACAATTTTCTTCAGCATTTTGACTAATACTTTATTCATGGACTCTGGTTGCCCATTGCATTGTGGTGATATGTAGTGGACTTCCTATGAATGATCTTGTGCTTGGTAGTGAACTCATGAATGACTTCATTGATAAGATGTTTCCACTAATTGCTCCCTTGGGGCATCCATATCTTGTCATGATATTTTTGTACAAAAATTTGGCCGCTTCACCTACTATGTTTCCTTTCGATTTCATGGCTTCTGGCCACTTAGTGCAGTACTCTGTTGTGCTGTGATTATGTAACAAAACTCTGTCCCTTTTGGCCTAGTCTTGATTGGCCCCACAAAGTCTAAATGCCATTTCATGAATGGCTGTTTTTAGTGATGATGCAATGCCCCATCAAAGGAAGTGAGAGGTGCTGAATTTTGTTTATGAGGGCAAGGTATGGCCCATAATAATGCATGTTTCATGTGTACATACATGTCAAGATTGTAGCTTACAACTTGTACATAAGTGGCACTAGCTAGTCATGCTCTAGAAGTACTATTTTGGGTGGACACTTGGTCTACATGTAAATATGAACTTATAGGCCAAAAAAATAAAAGAAAAATGGAGTTTTTGGGGAAAAAAATCCATGAAAGTGCTATGGTGAAAGGGGAGAAGAGGTGAGGGAAATCAGCCCTAACTATGCATGTGTAGTGAAGAGAGAAGGCTCATTTGGGAAGAAGCAGAGTTGGTTTCATAGCCATGTAAGAGGCTTGTAGAGTGTTGTAGAGGGTGTGTTCCTCATCTCTGGCAGGATAGAAGGCCAGTTTCCTTTATGTTTTCATGTAGCATTCAACGTCATAAGCTTCTACAAACGAGGCTTTGCATACCTAGTGGGGCTAGCGATTTGATCTTAATATTTTTTTTTGAAGGTCAGATTTCATGTGAGATCAGCTTGGCCACTTGAAACTTATCCAAATTGAGAGGGGGCTACTCGGCCCCACCACCTAGCTAAGTATGCAAAGCCTCATCTGCAAAAGCTCATGACATTATCATAATCCCCAAATGGGAGGTCTAGTGGTGGCAAATGCCTAAACTTCTTGTTATATATATATAAAAAGACAAAAGATCCACATGGTACTTTTGGAAATTGGACATGTTCCCTTGTGGAAAAGGCACCCCTTTTCCTATGTTTTCCCTATATAAACAAGAAGCTTGTGGGAAAGCTGCCCATTCCAAATGTTTTTCCTAAGAAGTGTTGACATTTGCTCTAGTGGGTAGGGGTTTTTCCCTGGGAAGTTTTACACATTTTCCCTATAGGGAAGCTTCTTTGTGTTTTTACTTTTAGGCTGGATTCACAAACAGCCGTCAAAAAATCTCTGGACCAAAAAATTACCAATATCTTTTTACCACATAAGCTATTGGGCACGTTATGTATTTCACACACTCAAAAGTTGGGTGCAAGGTGGTAACCAATTGAGTCACGCCCAAGAAGCATGAAATGTTGACTTGCACCCCCCCTTCACCCAAGAGATGGACATGCACTTTTTGGGCCCATTGTTTTCTTTTTCAAAAAGAAAAGTAGAAGCTTGGTTTTTGAAACCCACCACTTAGATCCCACTAAAGAACTTTTAACACATGGTGAAACCTTATTCCGGTGAAAAAAGTGGCTAAAAACAAATCATAAAGTGTGTTTGTGAAACCCTCCATACCCAAAACCTCCTCTTTCCCCCCTAGGCAGTTGGATACATGCTTTATTGGGCAGATGAGTTTGTGAATCCACTCTTAGTAGTTAGCATCATGAGCTTCGACATTAAAGGGACCGCATAAACAAAACTACTGGCCCAACGCCCCATTCAATGTTTGCATTCCTCTGCCCCCCCCCCCCCCCCAAGTGCACCTAGCCAAGTATGCCATGCCTCCGATGTTGCTAGAATTTTTGTAAAGCTTCTTGTGATAATAATCACCTTAATGAGCTTTTGCACCACTGGCATTGCATACATGGTTAGATTTGGGGGTGGCAATTCTTTCAATGCCTCCTCTACAAAGCTCAAGATGTTGCAAAGCGGTAATTTTAGTATGAATCTTACTATATACTTAAGGGATGTGAACACTAGTAAGGCAAAACTTGACAGAGGGCAACAAACCTTGATTTTTGAAAAGATTCTTTGAAAGATATAGGGGTTGAATGATGTTGAGAGAGAGAGAGAGATGAAAATTGCATGGACCTCATAGTGCCCATAGTCTCATCCTTGCCTATCTTTTCCTTATCAAAGAGTGTTATGCAATGCTAAAATTTGAAGTCTGCAATGGCCTTCTCTGCACTCTGGACCTTTATATGAAGTCCCTTTAAAAATAGGTCTGCGAAATAAACTCAGGAACAAAATTTGGCCTTCTTGCTTGAAGACTAAAATTTTTAAAAGGTGGCATTTGAAGGCCTACCTTAAAAATTGGCCTTAAAATAGAAGTCAATGACTAGTTATATGTATGCTTGGTAATAGGTATCCGCACATCTCTCTCTCTCTAGTTTCACACCTTGCCAAGGTGTGAAGCCAGAATTTTGGCCGGCTTCACAACTTATCACGCATTCCAAAATAGCTTCGCACATTGTTATTTGCAAGGTGCCACTTTGCTTGTTGCACCAAAACAGCCGGCTGCCAATCTCTGTGTGTGCTGTGTGCCTCACCCACTCGCCTCCACGCTAGTCAAAGTCGCCCCTTGCACCCCATGCAGGCAGGCCAGCCTTTTGTGCTTGATACAACCGCCTCCAAAAGGCGCACACACAAATCCTACATAGTGTAGCCCCATACAAAGTGTGCCACGGCCCTCTACTTGTAGAGCACACTGCTACCAAAGGGCGTCTTCGTCCAAGTAAGCATTTGTTGCTAATCATGTGATTTCCATACCCCAATCAACAATGCTAAGGTTTTAGAGGGTAATGGTAATCGAATGTTAACATAGGAAATATGATATGTTAAGACTTAATAGAGCTTATACACATGTGTGTAATCTATACAAGATTAACCACAACCCCACTTCCCTCCACGTGGACAAAGGAGATGGGGCTAATTCAAAATAACCACTCCTCCTGCAAGCAAGCGTGAGGAGGAGCCAAATCTCACATCTTCCAATGTAATCTATCTATACAAGATTAACCACAACCCCACCTCCCTCCACGTGGGCAAAGGAGGTGGGGCTAATTCAAAATAACCACTCCTCCTGCAAGCATGAGGAGGAGCCAAATCTCATATCTTCCAATGTAATTTTGAATTTGAATCTAAGAAGATCTCATCTCACATCTTTAAATGAAATATTTGTATATATCTATCTATACAGGATTAACCTCAATCCCACCTCCCTCCATGTGGGCAAAGGAGGTGGGGCTATTTCAAAATACCCACTCCTCCTTCCAGCGTGAGGAGGAGCCAAATCTCACATCTTCCAATGCAATTTTGAATTTGAATCTAAGAAGATCTCATCTCACATCTTTCAATGAAATCTTTGTATACATGCCTTACATACCTATAGATACACACACATATATATATTATGTATGTATGTGTATCTATAGGTATGTAAGCATGTATATATAAATAGTGTACATGTGTGTGTGTGTGTGAGAGAGAGAGAGAAAGAGAAAGATTACATGAAAGCATGTATGTATGTGTATCTATAGGTATGTAAGCATGTATATATAAATAGTGTACATGTGTGTGTGTGTGAGAGAGAGAGAAAGAGAAAGATTACATGAAAGATGCATTTATTTGAGAGTGAGCACACCTCACCACTCATCCCTACCATTAAAATTTAATCTAAAATTTAATTAATTAAAATTATATATATGTGTAAATCTATTTAAGTGTATGTGTGTGTGTGTGTGAGAGAGAGAGAGAGAGAGTTTATGTGAGAGAGTGTGCGTGAAGAGAGAGAGAGAGAGAGAGAGAGAGAGAGAGAGTGTGTGTGTGTGTGTGTGTGCATGAGAGAGAGAGAGAGGCTGAGAATTTCTATGTAGGAGGTAGTTTGTGTGGGAGGAGATAGTATGTGTTTTCATTAGTGTATGTACGGTGTGTACATGTGTGTGTGTGTGTGTGTGTGAGAGAGAGAGAGAGAGAGAGAGAGAGGTGACAGATAATTTCTACGTAGGAGATAGTTTGTGTGGGAGGAGAGAGTGTGCGTTTAGATTAGTGTATGTGCGGTGTGTACAGGTGTGTGTGTGTGTGTGTGTGTGTGTGAGAGAGAGAGAGAGAGAGAGAGAGAGAGTATATGCATGCATGTGCGTACATCTGCATCTATGTGTAGAATGTGCTTGAGAGAGAGTGAGATGGGGCAGACCTGGAGAGAGAGAGAGAGAGAGAGAGAGAGAGAGAGAGAGATGTAATGAGGGAGGGTGAAAAGAGAGAGAAAGAGAATAAAAAGTATCTTTTAATAAAATATAAATTAAATAGAAAACATATATGTATATGTGTGTATACATGTGTGTGTGTTTGTGTTTTTATTTACATTTATATATACATACATACATATGTATGTATATATATATACATATATATAATTATGTGTGTGTGTGTATTTAGATGTGTGTGATATATCTATCTATATATTTAAAAGTGACCACAACTTATCACCTATCTCCGCACATTAAAATTTAATCAAATTAATTAAATTATGTCGATGTTTGTATTTATATTTTTAAATACATGTATATATGTATAAGTATATGTGTCTATGTATAGGTTTATGTATCTAAAACATAATATTATAGGGGGAAATAGTATTTTTAGAGATAAAATGCGTGTGCTTTTGAGAAAAAGATAAAATATTTGATCATTTAAAAATTTCCCTAGAAAATGAAACACTGTTTTTCTTTTAACAATTATGCCTCAACAAGATCGAAAATAGTTAATTGCGGCGAAAGACTCTCTTTTTTTTAAAGGCATTTAAAGAAAAAACATGTATATATAAATAGTGTGCATGTGCATGTGCATGTGCATATAGGCAATAGTAGCCATTAGGGTTTTTGAGTGTTCAAATTTATAGGCAAGCATTAGGCTATTAGGGTTTTATATCTTAACCATGGACATTAGGTATGAAAAGTATAAAGATTGGCTAAATGAATTTTTATTTATGTCTACACCTATATGTTTTATACATTTTCACCTATCTATACAGGATTAACCTCCCTCCACGTGGGCAAAGGAGGTGGGACTATTTCAAAATACCCACTCCTCCTGCAAGCGTGAGGAGGAGCCAAATCTCACATCTTCCAATGCAATTTTAAATTTGAATCTAAGAAGATCTCATCTCACATCTTTCAATGAAATCTTTGTATACATGCTTTACATACCTATAGATACACACACTTATATATATTATGTATGTATGTGTATCTATAGGTATGTAAGCATGTATATATAAATAGTGTACATGTGTGTGTGTGTGAGTGAGAGAGAGAGAGATTACATGAAAGATGCATTTATTTGAGAGTGAGCACACCTCACCACTCATCCCTACCATTAAAATTTAATCTAAAATTTAATTAATTAAAATTATATATATGTGTAAATCTATTTGTGTATGTGTGTGTGTGTGTGTGAGAGAGAGAGAGAGTTTTTATGTGAGAGAGTGTGCGTGAAGAGAGAGAGAGAGAGAGAGAGAGAGTGTGTGTGTGTGCATGAGAGGGAGAGAGGCTGAGAATTTCTATGTAGGAGTTTCTATGTAGGAGATAGTTTGTGTGGGAGGAGATAGTGTGTGTTTTCATTAGTACATGTACGGTGTGTGTGTGTGTGTGTGTGTGTGTGTGTGTGTGTGTGAGAGAGAGAGAGAGAGAGAGAGAGGCGACAGATAATTTCTACGTAGGAGATAGTTTGTGTGGGAGGAGAGAGTGTGCATTTAGATTAGTGTATGTGCGGTGTGTACAGGTGTGTGTGTGTGTGTGTGAGAGAGAGAGAGAGAGAGAGAGAGAGAGAGAGAGAGAGAGAGAGAGAGAGAGAGTATATGCATGCATGTGCGTACATCTGCATCTATGTATAGAATGTGCTTGAGAGAGAGTGAGATGGGGCAGACCTGGAGAGAGAGAGAGAGAGAGAGAGAGAGAGAGAGAGAGAGAGAGATGTAATAAAGGTTTGTGAAAAGAGAGAGAAAGAGAATAAAAAGTATCTTTTAATAAAATATAAATTAAATAGAAAACATATATGTATATGTGTGTATACATGTGTGTGTGTTTGTGTTTTTATTTACATTTATATATACATACATATATATGTATGTATATATATATACATATATATAATTATGTGTGTGTGTGTGTTTAGATGTGTGTGATATATCTATCTATATATTTAAAAGTGACCACAACTTATCACCTATCTCCGCACATTAAAATTTAATCAAAATTAATTAAATTATGTCGATGTTTGTATATTTATATTTTTAATACATGTATATATGTATAAGTATATGTGTCTATGTATAGGTTTATGTATCTAAAACATAATATTGTAGGGGGAAATGGTATTTTTAGAGATAAAATGCGCGTGCTTTTGAGAAAAAAACAAAATATTTGATCATTTAAAAATTTTCCTAGAAAATGAAACGCTGTTTTTCTTTTAACAATTATGCCTCAACAAGATCGAAAATAGTTAATTGCGGCGAAAGACTCTCTTTTTTTTAAAGGCATTTAAAGAAAAAACATGTATATATAAATAGTGTGCATGTGCATGTGCATATAGGCAATAGTAGCCATTAGGATTTTTGAGTGTTCAAATTTATAGGCAAGCATTAGGCTATTAGGGTTTTATATCTTAACCATGGACATTAGGTATGAAAACCCTAATATAATGATTGGCTAAATGAATTTTTATTTATGTCTACACCTATATGTTTTATACATTTTCACCTATCTATACAGGAGTAACCTCCCTCCACGTGGGCAAAGGAGGTGGGACTATTTCAAAATACCCACTCATCCTGCAAGCGTGAGGAGCCAAATCTCACATCTTCCAATGCAATTTTGATTTTGAATCTAAGAAGATCTCATCTCACATCTTTCAATGAAATCTTTGTATACATGCTTACATACCTATAGATACACACACTTATATATATTATGTATGTATGTGTATCTATAGGTATGTAAGCATGTATATATAAATAGTGTACATGTGTGTGTGTGTGAGAGAGAGAGAGAGAGAGAAAGAGAGAGATTACATGAAAGATGCATTTATTTGAGAGTGAGCACACCTCACCACTCATCCCTACCATTAAAATTTAATCTAAAATTTAATTAATTAAAATTATATATATGTGTAAATCTATTTAAGTATGTGTGTGTGTGTGTGTGTGTGTGTGTGTGTGTGTGTGAGAGAGAGAGAGAGAGAGAGAGAGAGAGAGAGATTTTTTATGTGAGAGAGTGTGCGTGAAGAGAGAGAGAGAGTGTGTGTGTGTGCATGAGAGAGAGAGAGAGGCTGAGAATTTCTATGTAGGAGATAGTTTGTGTGGGAGGAGATAGTGTGTGTTTTCATTAGTGTATGTGCGGTGTCTACATGTGTGTGTGTGTGTGTGTGTGTGAGAGAGAGAGAGAGAGAGAGAGAGAGGCGACAGATAATTTTTATGTAGGAGATAGTTTGTGTGGAAGGAGAGAGTGTGCATTTAGATTAGTGTATGTGCGGTGTGTACATGTGTGTGTGTGTGTGTGTGTGTGAGAGAGAGAGAGAGAGAGAGAGAGTATATGCATGCATGTGCATACATCTGCATCTATGTGTAGAAGTGCTTGAGAGAGAGAGAGAGTGAGATGGGACAGACCTGGAGAGAGAGAGAGAGAGAGAGAGAGAGAGAGAGAGAGAGAGATGTAATGAGGGAGGGTGAAAAGAGAGAGAAAGAGAATAAAAAGTATCTTTTAATAAAATATAAATTAAATAGAAAACATATATGTA